>NC_056737.1:130157879-130481010 GCF_019279795.1 Protopterus annectens
GGTAAACATGAGCTTGAGTTTTTAATGTCAAATATTTTAGCATTAAGGTGTGAGTCTCTTTGTGAGCACTTGTGGGTATGGGAAGGGATAAATTCAGTGCTGTGCATGTGTTTTCCTATATGTCACATTTTTCTGAGTGTTTTAATGCAGTGGTAAGGTTATGGAAAGAGTTTAACCTAATTTAAGGTGTAGAGCTAGGATTGGAGGCAGAGTTATGGTAAGGGTTATCGTACATTAGTAAGAATAGTTGGGGGTCTTTGTTGCAACCCACAGGAGACCTCATAGGAATAGTCGTTGTGCAAGGTGACTCATGTTAGTTGGGGGTGAAGGCCCAAGTGAAGATATGATAGAGTGAGCAGTTTTATATTATGGAGATTTGTTCAGAAAAGGCATTGTTGATTTCTTAACAACCTTAGCAAATGTGGGCCTATTGTTAAGTGGTTATAATATGGTGTTAAGCTGATTAATGATATTTAAAGTGTGTGGAGGTTAGACTCCAAATTTAACAAGTATTTACATCTCACACAAGTAGTATCAATTAAGTGATGAAAGTAAATGATTGCCAGTAAGACTGATGCAGTTGTGCCACTGCTTTTAAGCTCTTAAAGTTAGAAGGCTGTCAACAGAAGGGGACAGAGGGTCTGTGACCCAATGTTGACAAAGACTGATACATAACCAGAGTAGCCAACTGGCATACCTGTCAACCTCATAATGCAAGAAATCTGGACAAAGCCAAAATAATAGGGGATAAAGGCCAAAAATGAAGTATCAATTTTAAATATTTAGTTAACATTTGTTTACCGGCAAAGTCCAACTTGGAATGAGTCAATTTTCAGTGGAGGCCCAGGGAGAAACACTACAGGTGCATGTCTTTGGGATGTGTAAGGAAATCAGAGCACCAAGAGAAAACCTGCACGAATGCAGGCAGAACATGCGGACTCCACACAGAAGGCACCCTAGCCAAGAATCAAACTAGACAACCTCTTGCTGTGAGGTGACATTGCAAATCACTGCACCATTTGCTCTTAGAAACATTGAAGGTTGTTAGAATAACAGGATTTGTGTTAGCATGCACTTTCTGAAGGATATGAAGTCTGAAATTCAAATGTATGCCATTATATAGTGACTTCCATCCTTAATGGCTTGCCAGAAAAACACAAATTGTAAGGGTAACAGACAAAAAATATGAAGCAAAAATTTGGACAGTCTGTGAAAATCTGCAAAGTTGAGTGGTATGCAACTAGTGAATTACCACAAAAAATAAGTTCACACATCCCTCAACTGACCTGCATTTAAGTGAAAGAATCAGATCATGAGATTTAGATTTAATTGCAAGTACTTAAAAAACAGAAAACTGCCAGCTTTGTTTCATTTTTAATATCTTCTTCTCTTTCGGCTGTTCCCGTTAGGGGTCGCCACAGTGGATCATCTTTTTCTATTTCTTCCTGTCCTCTGCATATTGCTCTGTCATACCAACTACCTGCATGTCCTCTTTCACCACATCCATAAACCTTATCTTAGGTCTTCCTCTTTTCCTCTTACTTGGCAGCTCCATCCTTAGCATCCTTTTCCCAATATACCCAGCATCCCTCCTCAGCACATGTCCAAACCAACGCAGTCTTGCCTCTCTGACTTTGTCTCCAAACCGTCCAGCCTGAGCTGACCCTCTAATATACTGATTCCTAATCCTGTCCATCCTTGTCACACCCAGTGCAAATCTTAACATCTTTAACTCTGCCACTTACAGCTCTGACTTCTGCCTTTTTGTCAATGCCACCGTCTCCAACCCATACAACATAGCTGGTCTCACTACCCCCTCGTAGACCATCCCTTTCACTCTTGCTGGTACCCACCTGTCACAAATCACTCCTGACACTCTTCTCCACCCATTCCGCCCTGCCTGTATTCTCTTCTTCACCTCTCTTCCACACTCACCATTACTCTGAACTGTTGATCCCAAGTACTTAAACTCATCCACCTTCGCCAAGTCTACACCCTGCATCCTCACCATTCCTCTATCCTTCCTTGCATTCACACACACATATTCTGTCTTAGTCCTGCTGACCTTCATTCCTCTTCTCTCCTCTCTAGAGCATATCTCCACCTCTCCAGGGTCTCATCAACCTGGTCCCTACTCTCACTACAGATCACAATATCATCTTCAAACATCATAGTCCATGGGACATCCTGTCTGATCTCATCTGTCAACCTGTCCATCACCATTGCAAATAAGAAAGGGCTCAGAGCTGATCCTTGATGTAATCCCACCTCCACCTTAAATCTGTCATTCCCACTGCAGGCTTCACCACTGTCACACTACCCTCGTGCATATCCTGTACCACTCTTACATACTTCTCTGCCACTCCTGACTTCCTCATACAATACCACAACTCCTCTCTAGGCACCCTATCATATGCTTTCTCCAAGTCCACAAAGACATTTTTGATATAATTCTGTAAATCAGGATGGGTGTACTGACATACTAAAACACCATCTCAGTGCCCTACATAAACTTTCAACAGTTAATACATCTTGCACTATCTGTAACCATTTGGAAACTAGTGTAAATGCTTCTCCCCAACTCGGTTCCTCATCAATGCAACCTCCACTGAAACAGTGACTGATATTGCTAATCTGGCTGACTGTGATTACCTTGCTAATGATGTATTTCATTCTTCTTTTTGTTAATCTGCTTTATTTACTACCAAAAGCTAAGCACATATCATTAGTCAGTCTTATATTCATGCTGCTTGCTGAAAAAAGCAGTTTCAGTTCCTCTTCCTAAGACTGCTGAATCTTCCTGCCCGGCTAATTACCTTTCCATTTAGAAATATCCATCCCTGCGAAGAGTTCAGAAAACAAAGTTTGAGATTGATAGTTAAGCAGTTTGTAGCTGTGGAGCACAAAATATTAAGGCTCAGATAACATGCCATGACCTGTAGTTACTTAGATATGAATCAAGTCACGAAGAGCATCAAGACATGGAGAAAAAGACCAGTGGGGCTGCACTATGGGGACATCTGGTTTTAGGAAGGCTCAGTGGTGCTGTTGCTCTATCATAATGTACATGATCAGAGTAGCTGCCATCAAAGGAAGTGTGCCTGAGCATTCTCGAGACTATAAGTGTCATACGCACAACAAAACTCATTGCTGCCATATGTGTAATGGCAAACATGCCAAGGAGGACAAACAAACAAACAAACCATATTGCCAACCAAGTTCATCACATAAATGGAGAGGAAAGGAGAACATAGGAAAATTAGAAAAGGGGCATTTCAAGCAGAGGCAAAATACAAGATTAATCACAAGGAATAAATGGTGAGGGGAGAAGGGCATATATTTTGTTTTGTGGGAAATGCTTCCATTTCCATTAAAAGAGAAGAGGGTTTCTCAAACAGGTAGTGAAAAATGGTTGTGGAAGGGCTACAGGTGGAAAGAAGGGTGGAAGGGCTATAGGGGGAAAGAAGGTTGCAGAGCACTCAACCAAAGATAAAACATGGACACTGATAATGAAGGAAAGCTTATATAAAAGGTGATGAAAAAACTAGATGGACACATGCAGACAGACAGAAGGTAGATATGAGGGGGACAGGACTGCAAACAAGGCATGAAGAGTGACACACAAGGTGGGGTAACACATGGATGAGGGCATGGCAGAGTATATGGTGGATGCTACATTGGCATAGAGGCAAACCAATATGCACATCAGTCAGCTGTGGCTGATGTCATGTGTCATGGACATGGCCTCCCATTAGTGTGACTCAACCAGCTGTGGCTGGAGGAGTTCCATGGCTATGTGGCAGGTGTCCAGCTTCTGGTGCACCTTACTTTACTAGCTTAGCCAAATGATGCTGGAAGACTACAGGGGTCCTCTCTAGGAAGAAACAACTCTGCTCCCTTCCTGAGTAGTAACTTTGGAGGTAACCACTGACCCACCTTCAAACCCTGCTGTGATGCTGGCCTGGTGATCACTGGTGAGCCAGCATCAGAGACATTGAATGGTAGAGGTTGAGGTGATTGCCACCATTTCTCTGTCACCACTACCACTGGACCGGGAGAAGAATGAGAACACAAAAGGAGAGGTCATTAGTACACACACATACATTATGCATGCTATTAAGGCTGACAAAACTGTACTCGATGGCAATAAAAACACATTGTTGGAAAAAAGAGAGCTTGAATGGGAACTTCACTGAAATGTGTACAGGAAACCAAGACTCAATGCAGGCTGCTCCATCAACAGAGTGCTGCAACTTAGGAAAATCAACTACATCCTTTTTTACTAATGAAGAGGGGAGACTACCATACAATCCTCTGCTCAACAAGAAGAAGGAGACCCCAAAAGAGCACTACCATGAAAGGAGAAGGGTGACCATAGCTTCCAAGAAACCCATCTGGAGGGTTTCAACAAGCCAGGCAGACACATTTTTAATGTCTCAAAATTCCAGTTTGGGACAGTCACCTCTAAGCACCAGCCAGTTGACTACAGGGACACACTGGAATCATTGAAAAGGAACTGGCATGTTTTTAAACATTTTTTGTGGTTAATGAAAAGGATTTGGCATACCTAATTTTGCATCTTTCACCTGTGTTGCTTTTCAATTGAATGTTTACTTGTTTGATTCTTTTTTCTGTTTTATTATCTGTTTTTGCTACTAAATTAGCTTATACACAAAAAGATCCGAGGAAAGTCACTAGCAGTGAGTGAAAGTGCTCTTCCTGTCATCAGTTAATCTCATAGAAAACACATCTCTCCCTTACAAATTCCTGGTATTCTTGCCAAAACAGCCCAAAATAATTGGGCACAATTCTCAAGGCCCAAATAGTATTGGAAATTTTTGATATGAGATACTCTGCATTAATGGGTGCCAACCAGTCCCTATTGCCCCATAAAAAACTAACTTATTGCTTAGTTTCCATAAGAAGCAAAAACAAAGAACAAGATCATTTATTGTAAATAATAATGATCTGAAACAACCTTACATTTTAGTGCACATTTGTTATAGTGTTTGAAAATGGGGTGAGTGGGGGGCTAGGGACAGAAGACAGCCTAGTACTCTACATAGGATCATAGGAAGTTAATGGGCTAAAATGTCTATGGCCCTTACAAGCCTAGCCAAGTTCTACCATTATTTCCATGATCAGCACCTAATGTCTGAGTCCAAGAGGGACACAGCTGGAACCCTGGGGTGAATTTACTGTTACTCCTCCAAATGTCCAGATTGTGTTTGAAGAGGGTCAATGAGGTGCTCTGTTTGACATGAAGTGGGTCTGCTCCAAAGGTGTGGTAACCTCTGGGAGACAAATCTGTCCCTCCAGCAGGTTCTATTAATGTCAAATACCAGGTTAAGGTCTTTAGAGTGACTAACCCATTTACCATTTGCGGATATACAGTATTTCCAATAAAACTTGCAATTTAGGTGAAAATTTTCCATCAACGCATGCACATTATACATGCAAATGAAGTGGATTTTTTTCACCAAGCACACACACACACACACACACACACACACACACACACACACACACACACACACACACACACACACACACACACACACACACACACTCACACACACACACACACACACACTCTTCTACATGTAAATTAAGTGGAATTTTTCCACCAATCACATAGTTACACATAGAGACACACCCGAGTTTTGAGTGCAGTCAAGCAGACCATTTACCCCACACCTCTCTACTATATCATTTAAAAACCCTGTTACTATTGCTTGATCTAAAGAACTATTGTAGTTGGCGAAAGTGCTCATCAGAAATTTGTCCGTCTCAACCAGTGCCCTGTGCCAGTACCATGAACCAGCTCACCACTCCCTCAGCACTTCAAGTGAAGAGCAAAAAAAAAAAAAACACTTTACTGGATTAAGCCGCTCACTGTATGATTACAGATCCAAACACCCTCATTACATCCACACAGCTCTTCAACTGAAGAGCAAAAGCAGAAAAAAAAAACAAATGTTCCTTCTAGCCAGATGCATAACTCCCTCCTTCTGCCCAGCCAATCAGGTCATGTTTCTGCACCCTGCCCCGTTTCCACCTCTGATTCATTCAAATTTGAGCACCTTAGTGCTCTATGTGGGGTCTAAACTGTAGCAACAGTTGGTATGCCCTCCTGCCTGCATGGAGCGCTATGGCACCCAAGTTTTAGTTAAAAAAATCCTTCTAATAAACTGTAACAAACTGCTTACAACAAATGTAGCAAACAGTTGTTGCAGTTTATATCCTGCCTGCACAGAGCATCAAAGTGCTAAAGTTTTAGCTAAAAAAAGAGATTTTTTTTTAATTTTAAACTGTAACAAAATGCTTGCTTCAATGTAGCATGCAGTTTCTACAGTTTAGACCACAAATGAAGAACTACAGGACTCAGGTTTGATCACAAATGCAATACTGGCTTTTAAAAGCTGGTATTGCATTAAAGAAAAATCAGGATAGCCGATTATGCACCCCCAACATTTTGCGCCGAAGGTAGCTGCCTCTCTCATCGTGCCCTAGCTGTGCTACTGGTGCTCATCAGGATTACATTCAATAAAGATCTGAAAAGGGAGTACTCTTTGCAGGGGAGTTTTCTTTTAACCTAGAACTCAGAAAGCTTAAGCTCTTCATTCAAGATTGAACATCTGGTCATTGTCTTGCATCTTAACTGCTACCATCTGGCTTACTCTATGTCGCCCTTTCACATTTGTCCTGTTGGTCCACCATGGTATCTCACTGGGTATGAATTACCAGTCCCAGTGTTTCCACATTCCAGGCATCTATTTGATGGTTATATCTATCTATCTATCTATCTATCTATCTATCTATCTATCTATCTATCTATCTATATGTAGAGAGAGCCACATGTGGATCTAGGACCATTCCCTGAAAGCACATTTCACTGAATCACATTTCACTGAAAGAAATTAGATTCCTAAATGTAATAGTAAATTAGTGGTGGACTTCGCCCCTCACACCCCCCAAAGTGGGGGATGTGTCCCCCCACCCCCTAATTATTTATACTAACTCCAGGGTCTCACCACAGTGGGGAGAAGGGCATATACGTTTCTTTCAGTGAAATGTGATTCAGTGAAATGTGCTTTCAGTGAATAGTCCTAGATCCACATATATATATATATATATATATATATATATATATATATATATATGGTATCCGTACAGATGCTCGACTGCATCTTTCACCGAATCCCAATTTGGTGAGCATACTTCCGTGAAAGTGCTGTTCACCGAAGCAGCACTTTTGGGTAAGTATGCTTGTTGTTCCGGTCATACTACGGTGCGGTAAAGGAAAATTTCATTTTCCCCACTGTAGTGTGACCTCGGAGTGAGAATATTAAAGTAGGGGGTGTGGGGGGTGCAGTCCCCAACATCGGGGGTGCAGAATAAAAATCATTTTGTCATGTGTGTCCCCATGTCATGCAGGGAATTGTCACAGGCTTTCTGGTAACTATATAGAGTCTATGACAGAAACAGTGCCACTCATTAATGAAAAGCATTTCAGTGGCACTGTTTCTGTCATAGACTCTACCACAGCCAACCACACATCACAAACATGCACAGTATTACCAAACATGTGGCCCTGGTAGCAGACAGCAGTCAAAATGCAATGCTGATAAACCATGAGATGTTTTATAACATGGGTTGTGTTGCAACAGTGCAACTTTAGTGCAGAATAAAAATAATTTTGTCATGAGTGTTCCCATGTCATGCAGGGAATTGTCACATGCTTTCTGGTAACTGTATTATGTCACTCCTTTTTTACCTGCCTAAAGTGTTTTTTTTTCATTTCCAGAAAATACTGATCTGGTATTCTCAAGTGGGTAATGGTTAATATTTTCCTAGTGTAATACAGCAGTTATAGGAAGAATAAAGATCATATATGACTGGAACATGTTACTTTACTATGTGGCATCTTCATATAAGACACCTGTTATACATAAATGTTATACTGAATTGCAATAACTGTTTGACGAACAGTGTGAGTTATGCCAGCTTTTTAAATTGCTTTAGAATGACCGTCTGTTCATTCTCTGTGGTTGTCCAGGTTTATTTAGGTTTTATTTTGGACAGGAAGATACATTTGACCACTGTGGCTTTTTTCAGCCACAACCTTGTTGCAAATGTATACATTCCACAACAATAAAAAATGAAACAAGCTTATCAAACAACCACCAAGGACACTAGTTAAGGAAGTCAAAAATAGTTAGCAAAGAAGTGAGCAATGTATGCTGGAATTAAAAGAACATAGTGCAAGTATGATAAATATAAACGAGAAGAGGAAAATAATAAGATTATTATAAGCTTTTAAATTAGAATTCTTATTAAAATGCAACAAATCAACTATCATAAAGAAAAGGAAATCCATAATAAAGTGGAATTTAAAGAATATGCTGATGTGCATTAGTCACAATGGAAGCACCGACCTGATAATACCAAATTTAAGGTTTTAGAGAAGGCGCTAGATTTGCATTGTACTTGTGAACATTTTTGTGTGTGAATGCACGCTACTCAGTAGAATTCGTGTAACAAACTAAAGAGACCAATTTTTTAAAGCAGTGGAAAAGCAAACTAAGAAAGTAAAATTCCAGTAGAGATAGGTGAGACATTCCAGATTTTAGGTCCTTTGAGGGAGAATGCATTTCTACTATTAAGCCTGAAGTATTACATTATACGTAATGCCTGGGAGTCTGAGGTACTACAGTGAAGTGACAATGTAGAGTCACAAAGACAGCGATCATTTAACAGTCAGTGGAGAGGGTGGTGTAATGTATACATAATGGTACCATTGAATAAACATGTCCAAAAGTGAATGTTGAGGCATTCTGCTTTCTGCATTATAAAACAGGGTACAAGCTGCTTGCAGAGTGTACCTTAATGCAACATGCTTCACTCAGTGTGATTTGTAGCCTGGATAAGTTAAATTAAAAGAATACATGCTTAATGGTATCGCCTCGCCTCATAGCAAGACGTTGTCCCGTTCAATTCTCAGCTAGAGCGTCCTCTGTGTGGTGGCATACGTGAATGGGGCATGCCTTCATTGAAGGTTGTGCATCAGGGCTGGTAACCCTGTACATAAAAATCCACTACCAATCATTAGCGGACCGGAGTTCTGCTGTGGCGACCCCTAACCGGGAAAAGCCGAAAGACACAAACAAACATGCTTAATGTTGGCATAAGCACTCATTTTCAACACAATGTCAGTGGTAGCCATCAGCAGTGAGGAACACTAAAATTCTGATGAATGTCCCTTACGGAGAAGACTGTTTTCTTTTACTCCATCAATGTGCAAGAGGAAAGAAAGATTAAAGTCTAGAAAAACATGAAGATTTTTGTATGACAGTACAATTTCCAGGAAAACTTCCAGTGGGAGAAAGGAAGGCAAATCTGCAGCATCCTTAGTTTTTCTTGTGGTCATTCAAAAAAGAAAAGTCCCAGTCTTTGTGAAGATAATGGCATGTTTTTCTCATTACACCAGTGAATGAAACTTGCTAAGTTTTCTTAAAATTTATAACTAATTGAGTGGACACATTGGTTTCACCTAGAGCAAGCAAGCTAACTGCAAAGTTTTGCAGCTGATATAATCAGCTTGCATGGTGCTCAAAAAACTGGAAAATAGAGAGCTCAGTATTCATCTTTTTAAGAGGAAAAGGTTTTCTGATTTCATTCTGGGTGTAGAGTATTTCTGTCATGTTAAGTAGATTGTTACCTGTAACATAGGTTCATAGGTTGGTACTAGGTTATCTGCCCTAGGGTCTATACAAGCCTAGCCATAACTATTCCCTGGCTATTTCTTCCCACACTATTTACTTCCCTGGACCCCTGTCTAGCAGGGAGACTGACATGATCCCTGGGGTGAATTTCCTTTCTCCCATCCAATCATCAAGGTTCCTTTTGAAGAGGGCCAAAGAGGCACTCTGCTTGACATGTATGGGCAGTCTATTCCAGAGTCTGGGGAGTCTCTGGGTCAAGAGCCTATCCCTCCAGCATGTTTTGTTTATTGTGATGGCAAGGTTTAGATCCCTGGAGCATGTGGCTCTGAGGGATTGGAATTTCTTTAAGTGTAGCATGTCCAACAGCTCTGGGTTTGACATGGCCTTGTATGTTAAGCAGAGATCGCCTCTGAGTAGACAATATGCGAAAAAGTATAGCTGGAGTTTTTTAAGGCGGTCAGCATAGGGCATCTGCTTTAGACCGGTGATTCTTTTAGTGAGGTATTTCTGCAGCCTTTCCAGTTGTTGCAGATGTCTTGAGAGGTACATACCAAATGGGGCGTTGTATTCTATAAAGGGTCTAATGAGGGATCAGCAAGAACATAGCAAGAACAGCAAACAAAAAAGAGATAAAGCCTGAGTGAAAAGGTTTGTTCAGGTATACATCAGTAACACCAGTTGTTTTTTATTCCTGCATCTTACTGTAGCTAACGTTAATTAGGAAAATCATGATTGCTCTGGTATTGTGCTCTCATACAAAGCCTTGATCACTGTCCATAGGATTTGATGTATCAATGACATTGAAAATAAATAAGGTTTTTCAAGTCACTTCTCTTAATATGTGAAGCAACTACATGAATTATAGATTAGACAAAGTAGAAGAAAGATTATATTTAGAAAGGGACATTATGGATGATGTTTTCCACAGGGAAGAGAGTTTCCAAGTGCAAAAGCAGTGACTGAAAATGAAGTTCATAGGGATATAGCTTTCAGGAATTTTGGGTAAAGAACCTCAGCTACTGATCTCCAAAGTTAGGTGTCTGTCTTACTAGTAACATTCTCTGTACACTGTAATAAGATGAATAACACAGGAAGGAACCAACTCAAAATAATTTAATGGGTCAGATATGGATAACAGATTGGGATAATTGCTTAAGTGGTTTCTGAAAGACTGGTTAAGAAGTCATCAAAAGGTCTTTGTGATGATTGCAAGACTAGAAGAGGTTTTGACATTAAGTTTAAGTTTGATGAAGCTAATTTTGATTTTTCATTTTCCAGTGGAATATTTTACCCAAAAAAGTCATAGTTTTGGCAAATGAAAGCTGCTTTCTTTGCAGAAATTAGACACTGCTTTACTGGATATTTGGTTGCTTTCTTTAGGCAGCCATCTGTACCACTACCGGTATATAAGGGAGTTATAACCATAGACTGACCATGGTCAGGCTTTTTGATTGAAAGAGCTACAAAGCTGTGATGTAATCTTTGGTGCAAATTGGTGGATTAATCTCATAAAAATAATAATGAATAAGGTTTTGAAGAAAAGCACATTAACTCATTACATCTGAGTGATACCTCCAGGTATATCTGCATTTAACTCTTACTGATACCTCTAGGCGTCAAACATTGCTTGCTCATATTTGCATCAATAATTCCAAAACCATGCTATATACAAGGTTTTAAAAGATTTCATTTTAAAGCTTACACAATGGAAAACTCAACTGCATTAATATTTGACCTCTGTCTAGAGCAGGTAAAGAGACTGTTGTTTTTATGATTTTAATTTATATAGATATAATTTTCAGTTTTTTTTCTAAATATCTCAACAATCAAGTAACACAGACAGAACTCCTTAGCCTCATATGAAAGCTCTCAGCTAGATGAATTTGTAATTTGAGTGGTTGCTGAGGTATTGTAAATTGTTTACAAAATATTACAAATCTAATAGTCACTGTGTTTACTGTGACTTATAAAATTCAGTTTAAGACCTAGAACCTAAAGATTATTAGCACTATAAAAATTGTTTGCCCTGAAGGGTTTGCCATTTATACTTCTTTCATAACCTGTAAGGTTCCATAGATATGAACATTTGTTTGAAATGTGAGGAGATAATTTGAGTCTGTCAAAAAGCTTAGGCTCCACCTATTGGAAGTTACAGTGCAAACTTTCTGAGCTCCATTGGAGGGAATGAGTTAACCAAGAAATCTGATATATTAGCATAATTACATTGAAGGAGAACTTGGTTAAAGAGGTCTGTATTATCTTGTCGAAAGATGTGTTCAGCGAACACGTCTTCTTCAACAAGTAAACAGCAAATTTTGTAATCATAGAATGACCAAATCAGTTACTTTTTTCCTTGGGAAAAAAAGCACTTGGCCGCCATCAGGGATTTGCCCTTTTCCCCACTGTAGTGCAATCTTGGAGTTGGTATATTTAGTTGGGGGGGTGGGGGGTGAAACCCCCCACTATGTAGTGTTTGAACATTTGTTTTTTTTATTAGGCCAAGCACTTTTTTCCCCTGGGAAAAATAGTCACTAAACTAGCTGTTTGGCGATTACAGGGTTCGCTGTTTACTTGTCGATGAAGACGTGCTCGCTGAACACATCTTTCGACAAGATAATATAAACCCGGTTAAAGTACATTTAGGAAAGATCCATAAGAGATGGTTACTGTAAAAGAGCAGCTGTTCTTGTGACATTTTGTGTATATGTATGACAATCCAGTCAAGAAGGCATACAAAAACAGCAATTGAACAATAAGAGCACAGAGCAACCAGATGCTTGTAGTTAGAAAGTCGAGAAAAAGCTAGAAATGAGGAAAGAGCCAACTTGGCATTTTTAGACTTGGAGAAAGCATATGATAAGGTCCCAAGAAAGCTGGTTTGGGCAGTCCTGCCCATTAGTTAAATTAGCACAAGCAATTTACAAGGACCCAATGATATAAGTATGAACAGTATTCAGTCTCACAGAGGGGTTCCCAGTGGGAGTGGGGGTGCATCAGGGTTCAGCAATGAGCCCCCTGCTGTGCATACTGGTGATGGACTACATTAACAAACAGGTCATAGAGGACATATCAACAAAGTTGCTGTAAGTAGATGATGTGGCATTACAGACAGGCTCTGAACAAGAGCTTCAACAAAAGGCTATGGGAATGGAATACAAAACTGAAGGCACATAGGATGACAGTAAGTACAGATAAGACCATTGTAATGGTAACAATGGGGGAAATCAAAAGAAGTTGAGAAATGAGATAGATAGTGGAACAGATTAACAGCTTCACATTCCTTGGGGGTGATTGAGAAGAAGAGAGGTCTGAATGAGGAAGTCAAAGTTAAAATCAGAAGGGCTGTAGCAAACTAGCACAGAGTGTCATGGGTAGTGTATGACAGATGAATGCCAACGAAGATGAAAAGTAAGGTGTACAAAACAGTGGTGTGACCGGTACTACTGAATAGTATAGAATCCTAAGAAGTGAAGGCAGAGCGTTTTAAGATGCTGGACGTGGTGGAGATAAGAGTCTGGGATGGGTGGTAGGATACACACTGTGGGACAAACAAAGAAATAAAAGCATCAGAGCAGAAGCCCAAGTATCTCCAATTGCAGAGGAGGTCAAAGAGAACAGATTACATTGATTTGGCACATGTGCAAGGAAACAGAAGACAATCTGGTAAAGAACATTCAGGACAGGTGGGAAAAAGACCAGGGGAAAAGATGGCATCCAGGAAAGAGATGGATGGAATGTGTGAGAGAAGACCTGCAACAGTAATATTGAATTGAGATAGATGATGGCAGTTGACACAACACCCTGACCTCTACTAGAAAATAGGAAAGTGGGAGATGATGATTTGGATGACATGAATATATATATATGTAAACATATATCAGTATGTGTTTGCATAGGTATATGTTTACTTATATATATTTGCATATATATGTATAATATACGTTTGCATGCATGCATTAATTTTTAAGTGCACATGCCTGCATTTATTTAACATACTTTCACACTATTATCCTAACAATATTTACAAGCCTATGTAAATGAAGATTAAACAGTAGAAATGGAAAAATACTTACTTTAGAACTCCAGCCTTCTATCCTGAACCTGCAATATCCACTAGGCCAGTTGTTTGGCCCTTCATCTCTACAGTTCGTCATTCTTGTGCTGACACTGCTGTCAGAAGGGGAATTCCCATCAGGGATGAGAGGTGCTCCTGCAGATCCTGTCAGATATTATTTTTTTTTCATTCTGTGCTGAATGCTGCAGCTTCTGCAGGTATTACTTCTTCAAGATGCAAACATTGATTTTGATATTTTTATCTGGCCAGCTTGGAGCATGATCTCTGGCCTTTACAGCTGCTGCCATTCTACAAAGTGCCAAATCAAAAGTGAGAAAGGTAATTATAGGACACAGGATCAGAGAGTGTGAACCACACCATCTGAGATATGAAATCAGCATACTCAACTACATGCAACTATATAGCGCTACTACCCATGGAACTGATAGCACTGTCAAGTTTAGTTTACTACTTGTATTGAAGTAATAATGTGGAGTTCCTCTGTGTGTGTGTTTTCATAGACATACCTTATTTTTTTTATTTCTGTCAAGGGAAATCAGTGATCAAGCAATTATTTAACATGTGTTTCAATGTATTTGCTTTATGGGGTGGAATATTCTGGTCTGGATTCTACAATATAATTATGGTGGTTTAGTAAAAGTTATGGCAGCATGGCTGTAAAAGTAGTCACATGTTTTTGTGCTCAGCACTACTCAATGCAGTGTTTCCATAACTATTCAAAGTCATTTATTGCCAATGAGACCAGTTACACCAACACAAAAAGACTGCAATTCATAGTAATCAGCTCAGCAGTATTTCAACTGCATTAAAAGTAAATGGGTCACAGTTCTCCCAAATAGTTATACAGCTACCATATTTAACTCCGCTCAGTCAAGCACGATGGCAATTGATGTAGGAAAGCAAAACATTGTTAAAGTCAGCTAATAAATACTTTACACTTACGAATTATGGGAAAACTAGGAAATTAAATTCAGTGGACAATTTTACTATAAGAAACACATTTATTTTAGGGTGAAGTGAAGTTAATATGTAATTGTTGCATGTTAATGTTGTTAAGGTACCCAATAACTTTTATCTGGCACAGATCAGCAGACAATAGTTTCTTTTATTACAAAGAGAAGCACATATTTGGGAGACTAGAAAGTCGTGGTCCTGTCTCTGAATGACAGAATTATGGAATTTTATACTTGTTTCATTAAAAGCAAAATTATTGTAACAATCATAAAACATCCATTGACTAATTAAAAATGAACAATACAACAATAATCTTACTAAATAAAATTTCCTGACTACTTGTTTATGACTTTGTATAACAGGCATGAGCTCCGAATTCCATAATAGAATGTTCTATACAGAACAGGTCTTTTTGCATTTCTCCTCTGATAGCAATTACTAACATTAGGTAAGAAATAAATCACCAGATACATAGTGAAAAACATTCAAGAATTCATCTTGTTCTGAAAGTATATCAGAAATGAAACACACACACACACACACACACACACACACACACACACACACACACACACACACACACACACACACACACAAGCTCAAACATTTTCCTTCCCCGTTCGCTTCATCCTTCACATTCCTCCATTTGATGCTGTAAAACATCCTCTAAACCATAATGATTCTCTATGATTGGCCAATGACTACAAATCTTCAGATGAACAGACTCTTTTTCAATTGCTATCAGACATTTTTCACGTGCTATTTCTTTCTGTCCCTAACATGAAAAGTCTGCACAGTCATTTCAAACATACAGTCTTATTACAAATGAAAACAAAAATACAATCTGAATACTATAAATAATCGTCAGTAATAGTCTCTACTATATTTATTTTCAGATTCCGCAATCCCTTTTATAGATTGTCATATATTTTAGTAAAAGTTTGGAACACTTTGCTTTCATCTTCTACTAAGCTATGAATTTTTATCAGTTGTGGTCAGTGGTACTGATTCAATTTTTGGGATTTGCAGGTTGGCATTCTTTCTGGATTCTAGTAATTTTAAAATGCATGCTTTTACCATGAAAAAAATAAGCACTAACAATAATATTTATAATAGCTTTAAGCACAAAAAACTTTAAAATTTCACTTCCCGATCAAGAAAAAAGGTTGATTAACCATGCCCACTGGGAACAGTCTGCTTCTTTGGCATGTGAAAGTTCAGTGACTTTCTTAATTATTTGTAGGTGACTACAGATGATACTAGTGTTATCGGGTATAAAAGAGCAACACTCTGTTTGGATAAGTGTACACATACCCACTTTAGAGGCAAGGGTAAAATCAAGTGGCATGTAGTTTTGTAGAACAACACTACACATTCCAGTCATTTCTTGAGTAATCAGATTAATATGCTCAGAGTTAGAATTACTAAATATTTCCAGGAACTTAGATAGCTTCCTAATCTCCTTGATAGACTTCCCTGCCCATAAGCAGGTAAAATGCTTGCTCCAAAAATTATCCCATCACCCAAGATCCATGTGGGTAAGCCTTTTAAAACCAGTTTTTTGTACAGCATACTTATAAACTCAGGAGTCATCTATCTTTCCAAATGGATTAGGAATGTCTTTTCATAGATTCATAGATTGTTACTAGGCTAATGACACTGGGAGCTTTTCTAAGCATAGCTAAGTTTTTCTGAAAGAATAATGACATCCTGTATCCACACAAACATTGAGATACAGGCAATTATAGCTACCTCTGTCCATAAGGGGCATGGTTGCCAAGCCCAGTGTAAATTTTTTATGCCTTATATGCTTTTTGTACGGAACCTCTGGAGTCCCTGTAGTTGCTGAATATGCCTAATCAGATGCATACCAAAAGGAGCATTGTACTCTATGATTGGTCAGATAAGGGCACAGTGCAGTGGAATAATGACCTCTCTGGACCTAGATGCCATGCCCTTACTTGTAAGTTGTGCAACATAAAAGGATTGTCTCACTGTTGTGGCCATGTGGTGGTTGAAAGTTAGGCTACTGTCTATGTGCATACCCAGATCCTGACCACTGGGTCAACTCTTAGGGGCATATTATCAACATGGTAACAATCCTGGATGGTTGACTTCTCAAAGGGCACAATGATGAATTTCTTAGCACTGAGTTTAAGACCATGGCTTTGGCACCATTTGTCAGTCAGAGATAGGCCTTCATGAGGAATGTTAATGTCTGCAATGGAGTCAATGATAAGCCCCAGCTTGCAATTATCAACAGACTTAGTCAGCCATAAATGTTCAGCATTTACTTTAATTTCAAAGAAATAGATTACAAAAAAGAGCATGCTCAGTACTGAGACCTGTGGGGAGTCTGCCAATGACTGGCCTCTTGTTGGAGGTGGTGTCACCAATTTTGACCTCCTGGGTCCTATCATGAGCCAGTTGGCTACGAACCATCTTTAGTGTCTCTCTTGAAATGAGCATTATAGATCATTCCTTCAGGTAAAACAGCTGTATATCATATAGCTGGAATAACACAACCTGTATAAGAGCACCCAGACCAGTCTGCAGGTAACCAGGGATAAGATTGATTTCCACAAAAGTAGTAATATTCATGTAATGCCTGCCATGACCTGCCCTCCAGCTCCATCACCAATTTTCCAGGTGAAATTGCCAGCATTAATGCCAACAAAAAGTGTTCCATTTTTGTAATAGCAAATATGTCCTCTAACAGTCATAAACAGTTGAAGTGGCATTACTGTAAAGGGGGTGGTAACATGTTTATTCTTCCAATTTTTAGCAAGAAAAATAAGACAAAATGCAGTATGAAGCTCTGAATCAGTCACTGGTATAGGAATCAATGGAATACTCCCTTCATATGCAGTAGAAATATGTACACAGTCCCAGAAAATGCTAACACTGAGTGTCCATGCATAGATATACAAGGCAGCAGCAAACATATTAAACTTGGGATGCCATTCAGGTGCTCTCAGTTCAGTTTTAACCAAATACCTGCCTCTATTTTCAGCAAAATGTGTATTTCTATTAGGAAATAATTCAGTACTTACAGTTCCCATGGTTACAGATAATGACACACTTATGGTTCTTGATGTTAAAAGCAAGCAAAATTAAATAATTATGAAAATCCCTGTAACTGTTCTGATGATGTGTCCATAGGAAAACTGAACATTTTGGGGCTGGAAAGAGCTTTGAAGAAACTGTAGACAAGGATGTTGGGTTGGTTTGTCATAGCACATATGAAGTGATCACCAACTATTCTTCAACCAAGGGATTTAATTGAATGTGATCTGGATAAGGCAATTGTTGGGATTCATGAACAATCATAATCAATGTTTACATGTTGGTACAATGATCAGCAGCACTAATCACATATGCATGCTGATCATTGTGCTTACATGAATACAAGCATGTTTCCATGGTCAGCTACAGTGTTGGCAGCTAGAAAACTGAGTTGAGCAGTACAAACACACATGGTAAACAAAAGTCTTGTCTTTGAGCAAACCTGTTAAGGGTGGTTTTGCATACAGCTCAAAGAGCTACATAAGGTGAATGATGCATGCTGTACACAGGCAGGGAAAGTGTACTGATTGTACTGTGCACATAAATGAAACATATGAATACAGGGGTAAGTAAGATGAAATATAAAACGGCAAGGGCAGCTACAATACATGGGTTACCAGACAGGAGAAGTGTACTGAGGACAATGTGCGCAGAAATCACAGAAATGTATACAGAAATATGTAAGAGAGGAGTGTAAATGTTCTAGTTCTAGTACAATAATTGATATGAAGATGCTTATGTCACAAAGACAACTTTGTAATAATAAAACTTTGCAATACTTACATCAGATTAATTGCTGGTGGTCACAATTCCTGAGGAAATGCAGGTTAATAAAAGGAGACATGATATTATAGGATGTGAGAGTTATAGAAAATCACATTATAGCAGTGCAGAATGACATAATATCTGAATGTTATTGACATGCTGAACTGAGATGGCAGTTCGCAAGGACAGTACATACATAATGGGATATTTGCACAATGTGCAGTATGGCCAAATAGCATCTTGGAAGATAGGAATGGCTTAGTAGTCGCAATCTCCTTTTGCAAGGATGAAACCCACCAACACCGACCTGTGTATTAACTGTGTAGACCACAAAAATATATATAACACATGTATAAGGAGGATCACCCTTGAAGGGAATGATGCACCTCAATATTATAAATGTCATGCATCCCATATGTAAGGGTATATTGTGTTACAAATGTGGGAGCAGAGTGTGACATACATAATACCCTTGCAAAAGGCACCCCTGCCTGACACAGTCATTGTGTCCACAGATAAGATGATGCAATGTATTCCCCAGAGTGGTTTATTATTGGCATCTGCCACAGGAGATAGTAATGGGTATTGTGACAAACAAATGAAGTTAATGTGTGAAAGGATCCTCAAAAATGATTGTCATATCAGCATGTCAGATTGATGGCAATTAAATTAGTAAACTCATGTGCACACAAACGTGATCAGTCCTATATCAGTGGTTCACAGTCAAGGACAGCTTCTCTGTATGTCTGTACACATGCCACCAAAGAACTGGAAACAGATGCTTGTACACCACAGTACTAAATGCATTTACCAAGGTGGCACTCTCATCACTACATTGGCAGAACAAATATGCAGTTTCAGGAAATCCAAAGCTACATTCACATATGTTTATTTAACATTTCAAGGGATAACACTGACATGATGTAATGGTTTTTGTGTGAATTCAGTATGTTCACACAAAATTAATCTTTATGCTAGAAATGAACATCAAGCTGTACACCTCCTCCAAATAGTAAGATGGCTATTAATCACATTCATCACAGTGTAACCGTTATCACACCTGTTGAACTCCACATATGTGATGTCATTCAATCACCTGTACATAATTTGCCCATAACGTTTATCTGCTAAAATTGACGGGCAAGGTGTCTGCCACTCTGTACATACAAAGTATAATTAGAGAGATGTCTTTCCTGCAGAATAGTTAAAGACACAAATGCTTACAGTCACTCAATGCTAGTTTGGGACATTTGCCTAAATGTCCCATAGTGGGATCAATGAATGTGCCATGGTATAAGTGCATTGCCAACTGTCATATGCATGGTTATGAGAAAGTATTACATCATGTGCATGAACCAAGGAATATCTGTCTCTGTAATTACTTAGAAGGAGTTATGCTGTATTTTAGAAAAAAATGCCTAATGCTATGCATACCCAAACATACCTGCAACCCCCTGCTGTTGTTATTGTGATGGTAGAACAATTATGTCCAATTAAGATCTAATACCATACTGAAACACATGCCTTACTTAGGCAACAACATACATTATATCATGTCATGTCCTCATTCCTGAGATGGAATGACAATCTACTCAAATGACAACAACATTATTCAATGCAGCCTTTCCAAAGGAAATGCAGAATAAAATCTTGTAACAGGAAACAACATCTACACTTGAACACAGCACATGTGGGTGACAACACTGTTAGCAACATGTACAGTGACTGCAAGCAGTGGTGTCAGGATTTGAAATATATAGCAAACATCAGAGGCTAATGAAGGTTTGCTGAAACACAAGGGCAACTATGGATTTTTTTGACAACTGTGACACTGCACATTTCAATGGATGATATAACTATTGTGTATTACCTTCTTGTTTCTGCTAAAATGTGGTTGCACAGCATGAACACACTGTATAGATATACCTCATATAGGTGTTTGCAGGCTTTTCTGCATAGTAACAGCAAGAAGCACAAAACCACAGATGGCACTCATTCCAGTATTCAAACTCCCTACCTATGTACTGAAACAACCTACACACAGGTGTATTGTATGTACCTGTCACAGGAGAAATCTGACTGCATGTGAGCCATACTGTATCTTTGAGAGGATGACATCAGCTGTGTCATGCAAAAGAGATGTGTATGCAAAAATTACTTCTAGAGCTATGTTGAATTCTAAATGCTTCCAGTACTAAAAGGTGTAACATACTCAGGCATCCATTTACATTTGCACCCTCGTATACAATCAGGAGGGTCTCACTGCAGTATCCAAATCCCTACCTATTGACTGGTACAATCTACACATAAGTGTATTATACATATGGACCACATATGAAGTCTGACTTTAGTGGTGTGAGAGTAGATTATTGAAATGATGATCTCATCAGTACATTGCAGACAGCATGCATTTGTGGGACAGAGTAAAAAGGGAATGGAGGATTGATCTGACCATGTAAATGTTTCTCATGAATGGGAGTCAAATGAGCACACCTGTTGAATTAATTATCCAGTGATGCAGTGGACACATTATCACACATGCAAGTTGATTGTTGCAAGATTAGAACACCTTACCTATCTAGTTATACAATCTAGAGGTCAGAGTACTTAACACAAGTGCCACTGCAGAAATTTGACTTAAATAGTGTGAGAGTGCACTTTATATAGGATGACTTTAGTACTGTGTTGCTTTGAAGATGATGATGATGGGACAAGGGTCTGACATTGATGTGGACACATCCTGCGGTGTAAAATGTATGCCAGACTACTATTTTATTAAGGCCATCAGTAGTTAAAGTTATATTTACACAACTCCATACACATGCACAAGTTGTTTGTCATTAGATTGAAATCCCCTACCTATCTAGTTATACAATTTAGAAAATGCAATGCTTAACGTAAGCACCACCGCAAAAGTCTGACTTTCACAGTGTGAAAGTGAACTCTATAGAGGATGACATCAGTGTGTTTTTTTCAGAGAAGATGATGGTGGGAGAAGAGTCTGAAGTTGATATGGACTCACACTGCAGTTTAAAATTAACTCCCAGTTACTACTGTATAGTGGACAGCAGTAGTTATGGTCATATCTGCACAACTTCATACAGAAAAGTTGACTGCTATGGGAATAGAACCCCCTATATATTTAGCTATGCAACCTAGAGGACACAGTGCTTAATGTAAGTGCCATTGCAGAAATCTGATGTCTAAAAGTGCAGTGTAGATAGGACTGGAGTCTCATTATGTGTCAGAGAGGATATTGTGATGTTGAAGGTTTTATGCAAATCCATATTTGTTGATATGACAACATTATGCTCAATAATACATACATACATACTGCTGACGTGTGTCAGCTATGCTGTCATCAGTTTATACTGCAGAACCGAGACTGATATGTACCTACCTGTTTTGTGTATATGAGACATACACACTTGTGAAACACAGGATGAACAATGAACCATTCATGCATCATCAGGTTATGTTGATGGCATGTAAACAAAAATGGATGTTACTGATATTAGCTATGATTTGTGCTCATGCATAGTAATGTGGCCTGTCAATACCAAGCAATACTAAATGTTTCAGTGTAGGAGGGATAACAAATTATGGCTTCTGTACATCAAGGAAGTATGTGATTGTGCATTATTTGCATTAGTGCTGCAATCCAGAGCTAACTGTCCTGAATGAAGTGGTCAATTAACTACACAGTTTACTGAATTTCACATGAGTACATTACACATTTCCCATGTAGTGAAGTATTATCATGCAATAGCAGTACTTATTTTTGTTCTAAATAACTTCTAAAAGAGCAGTGCTGAGAAATGTATTTGCACAATGGTTGGCAAAGTGTTAAGTGCATGAGTGATGATTAAATTTGTGAAATGTGTGAAAAAGGGGTTGAAAGGAAAGTGGTGAATGGATTAGCAAGCAGAGAGGAGGATATAGGGGAAGGAATAGAAGAATTTGCAGAAAGGTACTGGGAGAGAACCCTAGCCATCCTCTTTTTCACAACATAAATGAGTAAGTGTAGACAGAATTTTCTGAATTTGGCCTGTAAATACAACAAGGATAGGTGACAACAACAGAATAATGTTGTACTAAATCAGGTGTGCCCAGAAGACAAATAAGTGAAGTGGAGAGCTATGTATGGGCCATTATTTTTTTGGGATAGGTGCCCATTGTTTACACTTTTTTCATTCAAAGAAAGAGGAATGTTGGAGAAGGTACTTAGGAATATGAGAGTCAGGTAGGAAGATTAGATGAGGAATCTGGTGCAGGCATACAGAACAAACAAGACAGACAAGGATAGTGATGGACACAAATGGTTGGAACACACCATGACTGGGTAAAGGTAGTGGTCATCACAGTTGCACCACCATCAAGCCTGAGAAGAGTGAGACTCTAGTCCTCACCCTCAGAACAGGCATTGTTGTCTCCTTTCTCAGTTTCCTGTGTCAGTGCTCAATGTGGCATTGCTTTTACAATGTGTTGAGTCACCTTTCCAATGGAGTGGAGTCAAGCACCAAGGCTCTTTCCATAATACCATCTACCAGCCTTGTCAGCTCTTGGTAGATGACAAAATCACCGCCTCCACTAGTACTTCTCCGTGAGGGTACCAGTGCACCAGCTGCCAAGGCATAGCTACCTGACACAGATGGACCAGGTAGGACAGGGGTTGTGGAGGCAGCACTGACAATTTGTGACCCTGATATGCTGGGTGTCAGTGCTGCTACCTGTGGAGGAATGGTGGGCTGATCCGCAGTGGTCAGTCTACTCCTCTGCTCTGCATGTCAGGTTTTGTAAGCAGAAGCAGAAATGTATGACAACAGAATCATTTTTTAGACATAAAGTATTCCTCACACCTCAAAAAAAATTGAGAGAGATGAGGTGGAGTGAAACAAAAAAAAGAGAGAGAAAATTAGATCCATGGCATATCACATGGCTATATAATTTCAGACTATGAACATTTATGATTATCCAGTATGTACACCTTTACCACATCCAGGTATAATGGGAAGATCTTACTCTGCTGTAGCATTAATCAAATTCACTGCTCTGATATCATGAATATCACTATTTATTACAGTATTGTCATACTGCATACAATTACAAGAGGTATTAGGCGTACATCAAGACCTGGTGCATATGCATCCTGTGCCTTTCTGACACGAGTTAGCCTCTCTTGGTGTGCCTCATGGTTGGCTGCAATTCTTTGGCAGCTTTAAAAAAACAGAAGAAGACAAGAAGGGACATGAAAGCCATATTGAATAACAGTTTTCTGCCTGGGTACTGTAGTCTATATAATTTAATACAGATGGGCCAATATATACTTACAAAACTGAGGGATGTCAGCAGTCCTAAACTCATCTTCTCATCAGCAAAAGAGGTCCTTCTTGTGCCATTTCATGTCACTATAATGGTGATGGCAATTCTCTTAAGTACATGGGATGCCAGTTGCACTGGAGGAAGCCTTAACTACACTGTTCCAAGCCTCAGTCTTATACTGAGACCCCAGTATAATCCCCCTGCCATAGACTATGACTATAGTGCTTCACAAGGAGTGCCACAAATATCCTGGACTCCTCAACACCCCATCTTTGTGCTTAAATTTAACACCATCATATCTTGTAGCAGCCAGGCCTACAGAAGTCATGCAGTCACAAACACACACGACCATACCAACTGCATTTGCACAATGGTAAGCACAAAGAGGCACTTGTAAGGAAGGTGGAAGACATTTTATCAAACAGCAACAATGGTATGAGACATGGCAGTGAGATTCACCGTGCATGATGATGAACATATTCACACTTTTTCAGATGGTCAACACTGACAGCCTCAATGGCTTAGCTTATTATCCTTGTTGTTTTGGAAGTTAAATAGGATGACTTGGCACATAACTTTCTGGAATTACACACTGTAAAATGTTAGTTGACAAATTTGGGAATCAAACCTAAGAAATAAATAATGCATAAATATCAAGTAAGGTGAATTAAAGGAATAAACCCTGTTTATTTCAGACAAACTTCATTCAATATAGATCAAACTATACTTCAGATAGACACTGAAATAATTTATACCATTGTCTGGAAAAACACTGGTGTGCTGTTGAACAGTCTGTTATGTTTACTGTAGTTACTGATAGACTGGAAAAAAAAGTGTTACTGTCAGAGACTGCTTTTACTTTGCCCTATAGTTGGCTCTGTAGAATACATATAGTCTGACTGCTGATAAGGTTGCTGTGGGGTTTTGGGACTTACTTTAACTGTTGTCCCTCCATTGATGGCAGGCTCACCATTGAAATAATTGATAAGACTGTAGTATACTGGAATTCACTGGAAACAACTGAAATGAGACTGGAATAAAAGTCTTATCTGTTAATTACCCAACCTTGTGCTGAACAGGTGCTAGTCCCCCTTTATGGGCCAAGTCCTTTTGTACTTTTCAGAATAAATTCTGCACACATTGCAGTTTGGTTAAGAATGCTTTATTAGATGTTAACAATGTCCTAATACTGTTTCTAATAACAGTGCTGATAAACAATAACAGTGTGTAAAAATTCTGGAATGCAAGATAACAGTATCAACGCTCATAACTATCAAAAGTTTATGCATGTATATTCTGATTTTCCTGAATAATATTAACTGAAACAGTATTTTTCTCCTGAATAGTATGGATATTTAACCTGGATTCTGTACTCAGGCTCCAGTGTCTGTACTGTAAAGACATTTTGCATATCAGTCCAAAAACTAACTTAACTGATTCAACTGACCATGTTTGAAGTATATCCTAATAATACCAAGCCCAGTAATGTTCTATACTCCTCTTTAGCCTCGGTTTCCAAGCCTTGTCTTGCATGTGCCTCACAGTCTATTCTTTATCTAACATTCTATTGCAAGTACACATATCTTTCATTTGAAAAAAATAACATTCTGTAACTGTTACTGAAAACTGTTATTTCTGCACATCTCATGCTTAGCCAGCAAGATTATCTTTTCCTTTCTACTGAACTGTCTTTCCCTGAAACTGAATGCATACATAAAAACACGTCTGACTTTATATTTTCAGGCCTATTATTTTACCTTAATGTACTATAGTGAACTCATTAAAAATACAGTGAAACCCTTAGTCTAACAGACATTTATGTGTGTGACTTTAAGAAGCACTGTAAAATCCATTCCCATGCTCATAAATTCTTTTACACAAGTTTATTTTGGTTTTGCCCACTTAGCAATATAAATGATCCCTCATGTGAAACAATTTCTGTTTTGTAAATCTACCTTAAACTTTAAACTATTGTTTAATAGTAAAGTTTTGCCTTCAAAAATATACAAGCATTGATTGATTGCACTGTCCACATCTGGTCATACCACCTTTCTTGTCAACGAAATCCACTCCTATATATTGACCAGCTTCAAACATACTTTTAAAATTGCAAACTGTCTTATAAATAAAAGACATTTCCTATCCTACAAAATTGTACCCAACAGAAATTACCCTTCAAATATTCCAGTTCCTCTTCATAATGTTTTTGTCTTCCTTACTCATATTATTATATTCCAGTACCAAAGCGTGTTCAAACATCCCTGTAAGGTTTTCCCTGTTTCAATCAAATTCATTACTAGCTTTTGACAGACTTAAACCTAAAAGGGGTTTGTATTTACCTCCGGTTCAGATATAATTTCCTTACAAATATTTTGACAAACTCTTCTGGTTACCCCCTGGAAATTAACATATTAGTAACCACTTCCAATTCCTTACTCACTTCATCTCTATCTGATGTTATCCTTGTCACCCTGATAAGTTGTCCTTTCACTAAGCTCTTCTTCTGGGCAAAGTGTGGCAACTAGTGAAATGTAAGTACAAGTTACTAAAAGTATATTTCCTGTAAATTTTAAATTTAAAGCCTTTGTCCATAAGTGTAATCGTTGTAGCTAAATAGTTCATGCTGGTCTTAATGTGACATGAAGTAATTTTCAAAAAATTAATAGTATTGTTTAAATTCTATAAAAATTGTTCAATATACAATACAGGACCACCCTGTAAGATAAAAAGATCATCCAGAAATCTAATATACAATTTAATATACTTGAAAAATGCACAGTTGAAGACCTGTGTCTTTTCCCATTCAAGGAATATGAGATTAGCATAAACTGGGGCACAAGCTGTGCCCATTGCTAAACCCATTTATCTGTTTGAAAAGTTCACCTTCATAAAAATTTCCAAACAAGCGAGGTCAATTCCATAATAAGACTGATTTTGTCATTAGAAAATGATTTAGAATTTATCAGACTATTATGGAATAATTCTAAACCTTTATCATTTGGAATGAGTGAAAATAAATCAATGACATCTATTGCAAGAAAAGCTAATTCTTCATTCCAGACATTTGTCTTTAGTCATCCCAAGAAATCCCATAAATCTTTCAATAAATGGGGGGCTGTGTCATACATTGGCTTCAACTATCTGTCTAATAACAATGCAAGGAGAAATGTCTTCGAGCTCTAAGCTGCCACTATGGGCCTAATAGGAGGGTTGGAGGGGTCTTTATG
This sequence comes from Protopterus annectens, assembly GCF_019279795.1. Lineage (NCBI taxonomy): Eukaryota > Metazoa > Chordata > Ceratodontiformes > Protopteridae > Protopterus > Protopterus annectens. The sequence continues at coordinate 130,185,014 of NC_056737.1, forward strand.
AATTTTGGGGATCCCAAATATAGTAGGGATGATAAGCTTAGAAATTTTTTAAAAAATTGTTAAGTGTTCACATTTATTCTTTGAGTAATCAAATAATTTTCTAGCAACAGATCAATATTATGCTAATCAATATTTACAAAGGTAAAGGCATAACTACTAGTGTTTAAATTTATCTCTTTTTATTTTTGTCTCTTAAATACTATTGCATAATTTCAATTTTTGATCACATGTTAATTGCATGTTAATGTATATGTTACCAGTTTTGCTGTCTTCAAAATGTCTGTTTTTTTAATTTTTGTTAAATTCCTGTTCACATGTTAATGTATATGTTATCACTTCTCTGTATATATAATCTGTGTTTTTCTTGGAGCTTTTCTCCTTGGGTCTCTACTAAAAACGGGCCACAAGCCCAGCTGGACCAACCTGGATAACAAATGTCAATAAATAAAAAATAAATAAAAAGTGGTTTTGCACTCAGTTGAAGAAGATAAATGGACATAAAACCAAGAAGAAGAGTATTTTACACCCACAAACATACCCCTAAACTAATATCTTTGAAAAGGCTGTTAAGAATGACATTTATAAAATGGAAATTGAGCACAAAACACAGTACCCACTACCACAACGTTTCCAAGCAGGAAAGGCTTTTGCTTGACAACTTGTGTAAAGATAAATTGATATGTAGAGTTAAGCCAGATAAGGGGGGCACTGAGCTTTTTGATGCCATAGACTATTCCAGTGTCATGTTCAACATTTTACACAACACTGATACTTACATTCTTGTAAATTTTGCTTATCATTATATTACTCTGCTGTTGGAAGATTATTTGATTACTCACTGGCCTAGATGCCATACCTTTTTTTATACATTTTGCAAAGTATAATGATTTAATCACTACTGTAGACACATGATGGTCAAAGGCTGGACTGCTGTCTATGTGTGTCCTCAAGTTCCTGACTACTAGGTCAGTTTTAAGTGTGTCGTCAATATGATAGTTACCAGGGGTGGATGACTTCCTGAATGATACTGTTATGCATTTCCTGGCATTTAGTTTTAGTCTATGGCTCTGACACCAGCTGTTTGTCTGTGTCAGCCCTTCCTGGAGAACACTTATGCCAGTGTGGGATTCAATGACAGCTCCTAATTTGCAATCATCTGCAAATTTAGTCAGCCAGAGCCCATTGACATTGGCCTTGACATCATAGAAGTAAATGCCGAAAAGGAGTGGTCTAAGGACTGATCCATGAGGGACTCCACTTGTGACTGGCATCTTTGTAGAGGAAGACTCCCCAATTTTAACTTCCTGGGTCCTGTCTGTGAGCCAGTTGGCTATCCACTGGGTGACATATGGGTTTGTACCTATCCTCTTGAGTTTGTCAACAATGCCTAAGTGGGGTATTGTGTTAAATGCCTTAGCCAGGTGAAGGCAGGCAGTGTGAACCATTTTGAACTCATGCACTGCTTTGATGATCTTCTCAAAGAAGTCCACTAGGTTGAGTAGGCATGACCTGCCCTTGATGAAATCAAACTGGGCTGGGTCCAGTGTCTGGAGGTTTGCTATATCATTATTAATAATTTTCATGATAATTCTTGCAATGGCTTTGCATATAAGACTAACGAGACTTATGGGTCTGTAGGTTCCAGGGTCTGTAGATGGCCACATTTGTGCAGAGGGATGATGTTGCTGTTGTCCATTCATGAGGCATGATGCTTGTTTGGAGGCTACAGTAAAATAGTAGTTCCAGAGGACCTGAAAGGTCATGTTTCTTGATATTTGGAAGGTATCCTGGGATATTGTTTGGGCCCAGTGATGCAGTGTTCTTGGCCTTAGAGACAGCATTAAGGACCTTTCCCTAGTGATTGGAAGGGTGTTATATTTGATGGTATTTCCTGAGGGAAAGTTGAGGGGGAGAGAGGAGGGTAAAGTTGGAGTTGCATTTGTCAGACAGTAGGTTTTCTATATCTTCTGGCTCAGTATTGGTGGCTCCATTTACAATGCACTCTGCACACAATTGTGTATTGCATTTGAGGTTGTGGACATAGCTAAATAATCCCTTGTGCTGGTCCTTGGCCTGAAAGGCCAAAATTACCTCAAACTTGGCTTTGGTAGACTTTATTCATCCTCTGAGTTGTTTGTTTAGTTTGATGAAAGTGTTTTTATCCTGTTGTGTACTGCACCTCCTAATATTTGCCATGATTTTCTTCCTTATTATACAGCCTATTCATTTTGTGATTCCACCAGGATGGTTAGTTTTTTAGTTAGTTCTGTACTTCTTCCAGGTGGGTACAGCTGCCTCTGTGCAGCTATTAACATGCTTGTAAAGGGATTCTGTGAACAGTTCTGCATAGGTGGCAGTATTCTCAGGGTTTATAGGGGCTTTAAATGTTGCCATGTTATCACTTACTTGCAGGAAGTTAGCCTTAGAATAGTTCCTGAATATTCCAGGGTTAGCTGAGGAGAGGGTCCCGGTATTATTTTTACTTAAAAGGAGACCATTTTTGGGTCTAACCTTACCAGAGAAGACATTATACTGGGAGTGTGCAGCAGTCTCTTATATTAGTGAGTACTAGGTCCAGTAACATTGTATCTCTGGTTGGTGTATTGACAACTTGGTTCAGGGAGTCTGTGTTTACAAAATCCAGGAATCTGTGTGCCTGTGCATTTGATGTCATATAGGATTCCCAATTAATAGTGAGGTAATTAAAGTCACCCATGAATATGATATTGTATTGGATGGTGAGTGTTTTCAATAAGTTTAAGTACATGGTATAGGTTTCCTGGGTCATAGATGGGGACCTTTAGCTTTTAAGGAAGTGGTATTGGATTTTGACTCTGGTAATTTGAACATGGAGTAGCTCAACTGCATTGTCCCGTTTGACCAGCCTTGAGGTATATTTATTTTTGATGGAAATCAAGACACTTCCACCTTTAGTTCCTGTTTGTGTAGTGACTGGTCTAAATGTGTGGAAGACATTATATCATTTCACTGTCAGTGTGCTCTCTGTGGCTTTAAGCCATGTTTCAGTGACTGCACAAATCTTTGCATTCTCAAAGGTGAGGAGAGCTTCTAGGGAGTGGATTTTTTTGTTTACATTCCAAGCACTGAGCAGTAATACCTTTAGATTTTCCTGGTTTTGATTTGCTATGTTGGAAGTACTTTCGGTTTGGCATTGCCTAAAAAGGCACTACCGAGGAAGACAATGTTTTAGCTAATATTCGAAAGCCTAGAGGGGATAGGTACATACCATCCCTGGTAAAGCAGCATGATCTGTTGACCATCTCCTTCCATGCTGATGAATATTGCACCCCCTTAGAATTATACCAGAAACTAAGCCAATTATTAAAGTCGTTCCTTTTTTGTTCATTTTGTGGCATCATCCTTGGAGAAGGTAAAATGCAGCTCAGTGCTAGGTTCATACCAGCCTGGGACACATTTTCTAAGACTTCCATGATGTCTCTCTTCATATAATCCAGGGAGGTATGTCTCAGGTTATTTACACCCACATGGACTATGACTGAGTCATACTGGTACTTGGGGTCCAATGACCCGAGCACATGTGTAATGTGGCAGATCCTACTTCCTGATAAGCAACTGACCATGACATTCTCCTTACTCAGCCTGGTGAGAGGGACATCAGTGTGTCTCATGATGGAGTCCCCAATGACCAGAATGTTGGATTGTGTGGTGGCTTGCCTTATGAGCTTAGAAGTAGAGGCTCCATGAGATGTGACTGTATGTGTGGGTGTGGATGCTGTTTTGAAACAGTGCAATCAGGGCTGTTGAGGGTATTTGTTATGTGTACTTCATCTAGGAGGTCTTTGAGGTTTAGGAAGGTTACATTTAAGTGCCTTAGCATATTTGGGTCTATATGTCTGCTTTGAATTGTGTCTGATGGGTGCAGCGTGTGTACTACTGACAACTTTACTGACATTAGGAGTACGTTTATGTGAAAGCTTTGCCTCCAGTGACATTGTATAAATACATCTCTCACATACCATATCAGTTTGTTTGAGAATCACTTATTTATTTTATTTTATTTATTTGACATTTGTTAACTGGGAAAGTTTGACTTGGGTCAGGAACCCATTTTCAGTAGAGGCCCGGGGAGAAAAGTTCCATATGGCAGTGTAGCTTAAAAGTCACAAAGACACTCCTATTGACATATGGGCAGTTGATAATCATTTACAACAGTAATTTTGCAACAAATACAGAGATAAGGGTTAATACCATTAGTTTATCTAAATACAATCCTATTAGGTAGGCTTAGTGTACATATTTGAAAAGTAGGTCTACAGGGATTTTTAGGTAGACTGCAGTTAGACCTATGGAAAAAAAGATTAAAAGAAAGCAGAGGTTAGCTAATGTACATTAGTAAGACTAGAAGCGAATTTGAAGAGAGATGAGGGGCTTAATATTTGAGATTAGGACTCAATAAAGCAGGCTGCTGTGTCTTTAGATGGGGAGACGAGGGACTGAAAGGAAGGTAGGGTAAAGAAAACCAGAAAGAGGGGGGAAGGGGTTGGGTGTGAGGAAGTAGGAAGTATAGATGAGTTAATGGAGAGGAAAGATTAAGTACAGAAAATTTAATGGAGAGGAGGGTAGAGAAGGGGGTAGGAAAGGGGGTAGCTTGGTCAAGTGGAGCAGGGTTGCTAGGTTGTTTTGCAATAGGGGTAGATGCTTATATCTTGGAGGTGATTTTTATAGCATTAGTTTAAAATTCTTGTGGTTTGTAATTGCTCTGATGTTGGTTGGTAAGGCATTCCAGAGTTTTGCTACATATAGGAGTATAGACACTGTCCAGCTTTTTTTGTTTTGTCTGTGTAGGATTACTAGTTGCTTGTCTTCAGATTGGAGTGTTTTGGTGGGTATGTAGGTTTGGATGAGTGAGCTGAGTGCTTGGCAGTTATTGGGTTGATATATAACTTTGAGTGACATATTTAGTTGTAGGTGGTCTAGGATGTGTGGAAGTTTGAGCTAATTGAGGTTACTGAGTGCTGTGCACTGGTGTGTGCTACGAATTTAGCAATTTAATTACAGCAGGATTCCAGTTTGTTTTTAGGGTATTCTAAATGTTTATTACAATGGGAACACCGTAGAGAAGAGAGGGGAGCAGGTAAGTAGTAGCTGGGGTGGTTTTGGTGATTGAGGTAATACAGTTTTTGTGCTGGTATATCATTCCTAGTTTGCAGTGATTTTTTTTTTATTGCATTCTGAATATGTAGATCAAAGGAAAGTTTATTGTCTGTGGTTAATCCTAGTAGTTTATCTTGGGAAACAACTTCTAGTTGAGTATTGTTTAGTGATATGATCTTGAAGTCAGGTGAGAGATTTGTGGGTGTGAAAAGGAGAAGTTTTGTTTTATTTGGGTTCAGTAGCAGTTGTGCATTGTTTAGCCAGGTCTCTATGGAAATTAAGGCAATTTGGGTTAGATGTTGAAGTTGTTTTATATTGTTGGAGGAGGAGATGACAGTAGAATCATCTTCATATTGTATTAGGGAACTTTGGTGGGAGAGGGACTGAAGGTCGCTAATGAAGATATTTAAGAGTAATATTCTGAGAATGAACCCCTGAAGGACTGCAGTGCTATTAGGTAAATAGTTTGAGAGGGTTTCCTGCCATTTTATGCATTGTTGTCTGTCTAAGTAACTGTTGAACTATAACTGAGTAGTAGGGAAAAGACAGAGGGTAAAGAATTGTTGTAGCAATTTTGGATGGCAAACAATGTTGAAGGTTTTGGATAGATCAAGAAATATTATGGAAGTTAATAGTCCTTCATCCCTGGCTTTGTGAACTGTATCTGTGAAGGAGAGTAATGCAGTAGTTGTACTATGTGAAGGTCTGAAGTCGATTTGGGTGGGAGTAAGTACATTGTTTTGTAGTATATGCTTAAGTAGCTGTTTATGTATACATTTTTCCTAATAGTTTGGATAGGGGAGTTAGTATAGCAATGGGATGATAACTGGAAATGTCATAGCTTTTACAACCTTTGTGTAGGGGATTATTATAGACTGTTTCCAGAGGGTGAGGATGCAGGATTCTGAGAATGATCAGTTGATGAGTATACTGACTGGATAAGCTATAGCATCGGGGGTGAATTTTAAGTACTCTGGTGGGAGCTTGTCAGCAGAGGGAGAACAAGGTTTCAGTTTTAGGAGTAACCTACACATGTGTTGAGTGGGCACAGGTTGGAGAGTAAGATATTGGCGAGTTGTGGTTGTGTCCTGTAGGAGATGGGATGAAGAGGAGGGGTATTTTGTAATAGTTTGGGAGGGGATGGGTTGTGCATGGGGTGAGAATTTGAGGGCCTGTTGGAAGGATTCAGTAAATTGAGTATGCTATCTATGAAATGTGTGTTAAAAGCCTCTGCTATCTGGGATGGGGTTTTATCAGTGGCAGGGGATGGGTTTTCTTTGCTCCAGGGGTAAGCAGCTGAGAAATGGTATTCCAAAATTTTTTGGGTTGTTTTTGTGGGAGGTTAACTGGTGGGAGAAATAGTGCTTCTTATTAGGGTTTATCATTTTTTTTGTTTTGCTTAATTTGGTTAATTTCTTTTTTTTTTTTTTTTTTTGCCAATCTTGCCAGGCATTGTCTCTTGTTACTAGTAGGTTTTTGGTGGCTTTGGTTAGCCAGGGAGCAGAATTAGTTTTTATTCTTTTATTGTGGAGGGGGGCTAGGTTCTGGAGGGAGTCAAGGAATATTTTGTTGAAGTGGCTGATGGCATTATCTGGGTCTATATTACATTATCGAATGCTGGTAATATTGAACACCACAACACCGACACAAAATGAGTGAACTACGGTAACAGCAAACTTACAAAACCACAAAATGCAAAATGTCAAAGTGTGATGGTTGGCTGTCTGAGGTATAGCTCCGTAAGGTAAGTGTGCGATAGTTACGGACCTTAGGGTTAGGGTGCGGGTTAAGGTAAGTGCATAGATCGATAATGTATGTAAGGTTTAGTGTAGTGTTAGAAGTAGGGTTTTATTAACTGTATGTGTGTGGATTATTTGTTTTGTTTGGGTATATGTCTGTAGGGTAAGTGTGCGATAGTTACGGACCTTAGGGTTAGGGTAAGTGCATAGATAGTAATGTATGTAAGGTTTAGTGTAGTGTTAGAAGTAGGGTTTGGTTTGTGTATGTATGTGTTTTATTTATTATGTTTGGGTATGTAGTATGCACCGCGCAGTGGTGTTGGCCGACTATGACGGTACGAGATTTGAAAATTTGCGGTTTAGGGGGTTCGGTATTTGCTGTTCGGCCTTTGTGTGTTGGTGTTGTGGTGTTCGATGTTAATGGGATTTGATAATGTAATATAGACCCCATTATCTAATGGTAGGGATTTTAGTATGGACCGGTTTATAGATTTTAGTATTGAGTTAAACTGGTCATGGTTGAAGTTAAACAAATTATGTGAGGTTTTATATGTGTAGTTTTTGGTGTTGTGGGTTATGGTTCTGTTATTATAGGTGATAGGTGGTCACTTAAACTATTTGGTAGGGTTCTGGAGTTGGTGTATTTGTGCAGATCTAAAACTAGGATCCAGTCAAGTGTAATTCCTTGGTCTTTATTTTTTGAAATTCTAGTTAGAGCAGAGATAAGTTGAGTAAAACCATATAGGCTTATGCTATCAGTGGTTTAGTTGGAGTTTAGATTTTTGCCAATTTATATTGGTGTCCCCCATGATAATGGTTTCATTGGAAATGTTTTGAAAGATCCAGGATAGGATGTCTTCTAATATGGGGATGTTATTCCCTGGAGGAATACATAGGACTGTAATGCATAGTTGTTTGGTATTATTGATTTTTAAGGAGGCTAAGAGAATTTCAGTGGTAGAAAAGGAGGGGATGGGTTTGGAATATGGAAGTAGGGTGAGAGTGTTAGGATAGATTAACTTTACACCTTCCCCTTTTTTGAGTTTGGTCTGCTCTAATTATGTTGTAGCCTGGTGAGAGTACTTCAGTATCTTTAATATGTGGCTTGAGACATGTTTCAATGAGTGCCAGTATATCAGGGGAGTACAGGGTTAGTCATGCTTGGTGTTCTGTAGTTTTATTACAGATGTTATGCATGTTAAGAGTGATTAAAAGTAGATTTTTAGGGGAAGAAGTTTTGGTAGAGGTAGAGTTTGAGGATGGACCTGGACTGGGATGGATGTCACCACATTGGGCTAAGTAGAAGTCTATTTTTGTGTGGCATTAGAGGAGGGTAGTTTTATTTAAATACTTGATTTTTGTTATAGGTGGGGGTGCACATTTAGGTGAGTCATGTAGAATCTTCAACTTAGCGAATAATACTATGCTGGAATTGTATAGAGTATGTGATATATTTGAGAAGGTATCTGTTTTTGTTTCTAGGGATGTATTGGATGTGGAGGATTTTTTGTTATGAGGAGGTTCTGAGGGTTTAATGATGTAGTATATATATATAAGAAGACTGAGAGTTAGGGAAATGAGGGGCAGTGTGGTAAAGTTATAGTGAAACATGCTAGAGAATTTAAATAGTGGTATAGAATGAAATGAGTGAGTGTAGTGGGTTAGGTGTGTGAGTGATGTGGAGTGATGAGGTGTGAGATGAAAGTGTGTTTAGATTTGCTCAGTGATAAATAATGAGTATAGGAATTAATGGGCAGTAAATGGAATACTGTGGATGGATAGTGATTATTGGTAAGGAGTAATTGGGTGCAAGTGACCAGGGTGAAAAGTTAGGGTTGTTATAAATGTGAGTGATGTGGGGGTGACTAGGAATGGGGGAGGGAAGAATCAGGGAGTGGAGTGAGCCTGTGTATAGTGAGGGTGAACAGAGTGGGACTACACCTGGTGAGAGCTGCTAGCAACAAAAGCAATCAGTGGATGCACAGCAGTCAAGGCAAGTGGTTTTGCAATTAAGTTTGAAATTAAGAGAAAAGGAAAGAAAAAGGGAAAACCAAAGTAGAGAGAAGAGATATCAAGGAAGAGGGAGTTTGAAAAGGAGAGTAGGTAGGAGTGATGTTTAGGTTAGGTAGAGTACTAAGAGGGTGTTAGAGTTGGGCAATAGAGATTCAGAAAAAGAGGGAAGCAGCAGTATGGAGACTACAAGAAACAACAAAGGGAAAGTCAGGGTTTAGGTAAATGAAAAAAGTCAGAGAGAAGTGGACAGTGGAGAGGGGGACAGAATATCTCTTTGATTAAAGATAAATAAAGTGTTAAAGCTTAGTACACAGGCTTGAAGGGCAGGCTAGTTAGAAGTGTAAGCAAGAAGTGAGCAGGACGTACAGGTGGAAGATATTGGTGAGTTTTGGTTTTGTGCAGGGAGCCTTTAGGGGATTACAAAGTTTAGAGTTGGGAGAAAAAAAACATATGTTATTTACTGAGGCAGGAGGGCTGGCAAATGTATTGCTCCAAAGGCTACTTAAAGATCTTGAGTGGAAATGCAGTATGTGTAGAAGTGCTCTGGGTCCTAGAGATTTTAGCATGACACAGTGGAGATGGAAGTTGTCAAGGCTGTATGCAAGGAGCTTGTATGTTATTTACTGAGGCAGGAGGGCTGGCAAATGTATTTCTGCAGAGGTGAGTCAAAGATCAATGTAATTGTCAGTAAATATGAAGCAATTTCTACATTGTCTCAGGATGCCCATATCCACCAATATGGCAACAGAGGTAGAAGGATTGTTCATATCCATGGCAATAGACCATCTTTATTGATTAGACAGTTGGAGTGAGAATATAAAGCAATGTCAAGAGTATCCAATTTGTAATTCTGGGGACAGTGGTTGTCACTGCAAACCTGGTTGTACTGTGTGCAACTAGGTATTGGTGAAATTTCAATTGTGCTTTTACAGGAAAAATGTCACTGAATGTGTTTGTGTCTATACAGAGTACTGTCAAACATTTCAGAAAAAAAGTAATACATAGACCCTGAAAATGTAAGGATAGGGCAGAATTCTGAAGTTAGTAACAAATCAAGAAGTACTTACTGAAAACAAAGACTTGGCTTGTCAAGAATAATGAAAATGGGGGAGTCACGTGAATGTCTACTGCCTGGCTACTACTAGTGCTGGTCTCACCACACATTCATTCTGCTGTGATGCAATGCTCCTTTGCTTCTTCTCTCACCAGAAGCAAACATTAGCACCAATTCCAAGCTGATAAGCAGGCCACAGCCTGTTTGGTGATCCACAGTCTTGTCCCAAATGATGCAGGGGTCTGTAGGCTTGTTGTAGCATTTTCCTGGTAGATACTTTGAATAGCAACCAACATCAAGCACAGACACTGTCTGCCCAACCAGAAGCAGTCAGGAATCAATGCACTCTGCTCTTTCTCTCACCAGAAGCAGAGTAAAAGCACATATTCCAAGCTGTCACCTATAAAGAAGTTATTAGGCTTTCCAGTGATCAGCATTCTCCAGGAAATAATGTTCCTGTGCTCCTTCTCTCACCTGGAAAAAAAAACAGAAGCACTAATCCTAATATGATTACTAAGAGAAAGGATGTAGGCTCTTCAATAATTGGTAGTCTTGCAATAGATGTTATAGATTTTAAAGATAAGATGGAAAAAGTTGGTTAATAGCTTAAGTGCTGCAGTGTGCACTAAGCAGTTATATATGAAAGAGGGAGTAACTTAAACTTTAGCTGACTAAGTGGAAAGCCACTTATTTTAAGAGATAAAGATAGATTGAAAGGGGGTGGGTACTTTGTGTTTTGATTCTATGGAATACAGTGGAATGGCCAATAAATTTAAATAGTAGTAGCTGAGTGATTTCACAAAATGATAGTTTTGTGCTTACTCACAACAACCAGTGAAAGGGGAGGGTGAAGGAGATGTATGATCAAATTAATGTAAGGAGCAGGCACAAAAAATATTCTGTGTGACTCACAAGAGACACAGCTGTAGTATCTTTCCTAGATTTAATATGCAATTAAAAGCATACAATTATGCAAGTATGCAATTATGATAGCTATTTGTATGCAAGTATACCTTCATCATCAAAGTGTTGTAGGAAATTGTATTCTGACACCATTTGTAAAAAAAAAAAAAAGAGTTACCTGGATTTTATCCCTGGATCACCTGTGTGATATTGTTAAAGACATTACCCTTATACCCTGTGCCACAGACAATGCTAGGTTAACTGGTGGGTTTTCTCACTAAGTACGGTCCAGAGTGCTGACAGCCATGTATCACCGCTAAACCTGCTTGCTCTACACAAAGCTGTTCAAACAACATTTTCCATTTTTTTCCTTAAACAAGAAAGCTTGATTATGCAGTGATCTGCAACAAGCAAGTACACAAAGCAAGAATCAGTAATAAAAGGCATATAAAGTTATGATGACAGTAATTCCTTCATCTGGAATAATAATTTCCACAATTGATTCACACTGTATGGGTTTGCACCCCAGAAAAGCTGTGCTAAAGGGACTAAATTCACTCCATTTACAGTTTCTACCACAGAAACAGATATACATCAAGTGTACATCACTCATTCATTAGTAGTACCATACAGTGGTGACAAACCTGTTTGCACCAATGAAGATTTCAATAATGAAATTGTTCATTTTCCTTAAACTGTGTGCCCTGTTTGCTCTGCTAAGCAGTATTGACATTACACAGGCAACAGAACATATGCAATGATTTATATTCCATACAACAATTCTGTCTTACTGCTGTTTAGAGTGCTGTAGCAAAGTGCACCTATGCGAACGTGAAATGCAAAACCAGTTAAATTTTTCATTGCATACCTTGGGCAGTGGACTGTTGTTGACTACTTCAAAATGTTGCTGGTCAAGAGTGTGCTCTGCCAAAATGTGAGCAAATGAAGAACACACACACACGTGCAAAAAATAAATAATTATAGACAATTGTCAGTAGTAATGCATATGTGGTAATAGATATGAAAAGGCAGGATTGTGAAGTTCCCCATATCTGTGTGTGATACAACTTGATCATATGCTCAGAAAATGTGCATTAACTCTGTCAGACAGCACACTATCTGGAATGAAACTCTTAAATTAGTGCAATCACAACACATACTCAGCTGTGTTTCTTATCCCTCTTTGCCACCAACACAGGACTAGAAAATGTTACTTCCTCATTTTCTTGAGCATGTCTAGACCAATGTCATATTGACTAATACTTTGCAGTAATAATGGTCCACATTTTAATGCCAGGTTGGAAACACTGCCAACTACTTCTTCTCTTTAATTTCTGACCATCTTTCCCTCCTGTCAGCTTAAATACAGAAATGCAATGTCATGGCCATTTATTTTCATATTTGTTTCATTGTGTAATATTGATGATCAGCATTTCAGACAGATTTTAAGCAGAATATGGACAGGGTACTCTTTGTACAAGGATGTCAATGTTGTTAAGGTTATTCTCGCAGTGCTCAAGGTGCTTACATCTTTATATTGTAAGTCTGCTCTGCATGATGCAGTCACTTCAGTATTACTTCTTGTTGTCAGAGCAGTAAGAAACAGTTACATGCCTTTAGCAGCTAACAATTGGTATTGGTCCTCCTTGCAGTCCTAGGGTGTGCACATGCAGTCATGTAGCTACCTACACCATGTTTACATTTCTTTCACCAAGTGACTTTTTGGTATTCGAGAATGCTAATGATTTCACACCTCATTTTCATCTTCATAGTGCTCAGAAGGCTGAATCTACACTATAGAGAGGTAATGGTGTAGTTATGGAAGTTAAATGAGGGGAGTCTGAATGGCCATAGACAGAGCATTGATGCTAGTTACTTGAAGGAAACTGTTTTAAAAATCAGTGCAGTATTTCATAAGTTATATCTGTCCTCTACACACACACACACACACTGCTTACATATTCATATTATGAATGTATTTCAATATGCAATAAAAATTGTGATGTATGCAATTTTGAAATTTTAGTGCTGCTATACTGCACATATGGTAGTTCTTAGTGCCCCCTCCTAGCCTGTGAGAATGATGATGATGACTGTACTATGGGCTTTGTGCATTTCTGCTTGACTTTTTACATATATATGTAATACACAGAGCGGATAGGTACTAGACTGACAGTATGCAGGTAGTTTATCTTTTTACACATTTGTTTATCTACTACAGGTTTCATGACATTACTGCAGTTAGGAGTTGTGCGCTTTTGGGTTGTCTCTGTCTGATGCTATCTATACATAGACATTATGTGGATAAGTAATACTTGTTGACATTGGATGGCATCACTTTTAATATTTTTATGTGCTTAGGTTGTTATGTGTATTCCATCACTGGTGAGTGTTTGTGCTATAATTTGCCTTGTAGTTGCTGGGTATGTCCACTGAACTTTGAGTGCTAGGTGATGAGTGTTTTCTTCTTAGTCAGGGCAAGGGCATATTATGCATGCCTACATCTGCCAGCTACCTCTGTAGCTGAAGGGTTCACCTTAGATTCCTCTTGTCTGTGTGCAGGAGGAGCTGACTCAGTCTGTGATCCAAGAATGTGTGATCCTGCCCCTTACTTTCACTGTTGCAGCTGTTTCCTCAGGATGATATTGTGCAACATGAAACAGACTGTGAGAATTTCTGCAAGGGTGCCTGGGTCGTACTACATGGCACTCCCTGATGTGTCTAGATAGTGGAACCATGGCTTCAGCATAACAAACACACACTCTATGATGCTTCTAGCTTGAGCATGGCCAATGTTGTATCCTTCTTCTGTGGGTGTGTGTGTGTGCATTTCTGATGGGTATCATGAGCATACCAGTGCATAGCCTGCATCAATCAGTAGATGGCCTTGTGGAACATCACACCTAGCAAACTCTGTTTAAAGTCATGAGGTGTGCCAATGTCTGAGTCATGATAACTGCCCTGGTTACCTGCACAGACATTGAAGATGATCCTTCAGGCATTGCAGACAACCTGGCAGTTGATGGAATGAGACCCCCTTCTGATGATGAATGATTTTCCCTGTTCATTGAGTGGGGCTTTTATGTCTATGTAAGTACAGTCTATGGACCCCAAGACTTCATGGAACATGGAAGTGTTCTTGCTCTCTCCTCTGGTGTGCATGGAAAATAGATGTACTCCCTTGCATATTGTAGAATAGCATTTAGATATAAATTAAATATTATTGAAGCTGAGGCCTGTGATGCTCCCAGGGTTTCCCCTGTGGGTCTCTGGAATATACCTGTAGCTAATATCCTTAATGCTACCCATACCTTGGTTTTCACTGGTGTAGGTTCTTCTCAATTTCCCCTGGGTCTGAGGTGGGGGGCACAGGTTGCAGAGTTCCTCTAGTGTTTCCCTATCAACCATGTATCACTCTACTGTTTCAATATCATGCAGTCCACAATATGTTAAAAGGGGTCTGAACACCCTTCTCCTTGGATGAGGTCTATATGCAGCATCAGCAGCATAGATTTGAGCCTGTTGTACATACATACACAAGAGAGCAGCAGCAGCCCCTAACATGATTTTTTTTTCTAAGTGTGATGTTGGCTGTATTCCAATATGTTATGATGCTCATTGCAAAAAGCTACACCATCTCTATTTGGTTATTTTATAGCTTCCTGAATAGCTCTGCCATATTGGATTGGTTCATATGTATGTAATTCAGCTGGTTATGTTTTGATTAGCATACTGAGCTGTTTATCTTGTGTATGATGAGTAGAGGCATTTAATGAATACAAAATGGCATGCTATTATTGTGCAGAAATATGCTGTTCATGAATACAGCCCATTGTCTATATCGGTATCTAAAAGGCATGATGAATCTGTAATGCTGGATTTAGAATCAAGAAAAAAATCTTGTTGAGGTTGAAGAATAGTCAATGGAGTTTAAGTCGGATTATATAGCAGAATCATGTGAAATAACTTCCTGATCTTATTAACTTCACTGCATTCAATTATGGATGTGAGCTGGATGGCAAATGTGGAATCATGCTGGATGGCAAACAATTCACAGTTGGTTCTGGATTTAGTTTGAATGGCAAACCATCACAGGCTCATACCTCTCAATTGCACCGAATTACTTGGCATTTACCGGTTTTGAGGTCCAAATACAGGGGTGCCACAAGTTTCCGAGTGGCCCCTTAATTACCGAATTTCCTGTTTTTTTTTAAAATTTTTTTTTCGGTCTTTTTTTGTCAACGTCATCATGTGCCGAGGTATGCGTGATGATGTCAGCTTCATGACCAGCCTGCCAGCCTGTCTGAATTCGGCTGAGGGCTGAATCTTTGCTTTGTTTTTGTTTATATGACCCGCACGCGATGTGAGACGTGTTTCAGTTCACACACACTCGAGATGAGTCAAGTCTCGCTGCAGCAGGTCTGCCAGTCATAAATCCAAATTGCAGGATCAACCAGATAAGAAGCACATCGGCATCTGCAGGCTGACTCCATGAAAGTTCTTTCCATGGTTTGAAATTTCTATTTTCTAATTTCTACTGTTCTAGTAACATCAGCAGCCATAGTCTAAGCTTGTTTTTGTGTTTGCTTGAATAGTTCTTTAGTATGGCAAGACTTTTGTCATTTTAAGTCAAAGATGACCAGAGCATATTTAACATATTGAAAAAAGCATGAACGTATTAAGAGTTGTCGCAGTCCTCATTCAGTAAACATGTAAACAAAATGTAACAGACTGGATTCTGTTAAATAAAATCTAAATGCTAGTGCACTGGTGCTTTTCACTTCTACCACATTTACCCATAAGCATATGGAGAATCTTGTAGAGCCACAATGACATCCCATCTCTTTTGGAATTTGGAAAATAGTGCATTGTTATTTGCTGCCTTGAGTTGAAGGATACATTATTTTCAGTCTTTGCAGTTTATCTGCTTGACACGGAGGATTCTTTCCTCATAATCATGTATATTTTTAGGTGATTACATTTCTTTATGAGCAAGTGGTGGTAGAGATGACTATTGTGACTTTGTATGACCTCACCTGTACATTTAGAATTGCTTTCATATAAGGATCATTACTGCAGTAGTTTCTTTCTCAAGGTAGTTCTGTATTATATATTTAACTGATTAAAAGCAGTACTATAGACTAACTGTTTTAGGATGTGGTCTTACTCCAGTAAACCAGTTTTTATATTTTATGTTCTGTGACATGTAGAATGAGGTTAGAGGTTTATTCTTAGATTTTTCAGCAGCTTTACAAATTAGAAACCAGGCTTTTTATTCACCAGTATAGAGAAGTGTTCATGCTGCCAGAAGTGCCTGTTGAAATAGAAAGGACCACTTGATTGTCTTAATAGAGTAGACTCTTGTGTATGTTGGTTACCCTAATGTACTTTGTTTAAAATGCCATTCTGTTGTTGTTCAACCTGAAACACAGTAAGGAAGGTATTCATTCATTTATCTATCTGTGTCTGTAGCTGTTGCCACTTCTGTGAATAATATCTTTGTGATGTAATAGGGACACTTGTCATGGAACCAGGGCCAAACCCTTCTGAATCTGTGAAGTCTGCCACTGTGACATTTATCTGTGCTTTTTAACCCTGCACAAAGCTTTTATTACTTGAATCCCCACATGTTTAGGCACTAATATCTTGTCAGTTTGTGTAAAGTAGATTTCTAGCCAAACAATGAACATGCTATTCTTGGAAAATGTGGCATAGTTTATTTTATTTATTTTATTTTATTTTACATTTGTTGACCGGGTTAGTCCGACTGGAATCAGAGTCCATTTTCAGCGGAGGCTCGGGGAGATAAGCTCCAAACATAATACAAGAATGAAAGCAGTTGAGAATAAAAAACATGGTTATATATGATATTTACAATGTTGATATAAATGTAGTTGAAAAAGAGGAATACAGATAAAAGTACATACAGACAGTAGGCTGTACAAATTTCCCTCTCTGAAGTTAGTAGAAGATAACAGTATCTATTAGATAAGTAAATTACATACATGATGTTGATTTAGCCAGGCTTGTCACAGTGGCATGTCCATTTTAATGCCAGATGTTGTTTAATTGAGGCTTTAAATTGGTCTGGGGAGGAGAGCATGGTAATGGCACCTGAAAGTTTGTTCCAGGTTCTGCTTACAGAATTTGCAAATAGGGCCATGCCAGCAGCATTGTTAATTCTAGTTGTTTGTATTTGTAGCTTATTGGATGAGCGGAGCAGTCTTGTGCTATTATGGGGGAGGATATGATTTCTAAGGGCCGGATTATTATTTGGGTTATATAGGATTTTGTTAGCCAATATCAGCAGGTTATACTTGACAAGATTGGGAAATTCCAACCATCCAAGCTATTTGAGGTTGATGCAGTGGTGGGTTCTGAAAGGAGAGCCCGTAGCAAACCTGGCGATGTGATTATAGCAGGTTGTGAGTCTATTCAGTTCAGTTTTACTTATATTTGCTAGAAGGGGGAGGCATATAGGAGTGTTGAAAGTAGGTGCGAGTGAGCAATGGCTATTTTAGCTGTGGGGGTGAGGAAGGATTTAACTCTGCAGAGTGAACCAAGTTTTTTATTGAGGGTTTTGATTGTCTGGCTTACATGGAGGTCAAATTTTAAATTATTGTCTATAATGACAGCCAGTAGTTTAGTATTGGGGTCAGGGGAAATGACTGTCCCGTCTTTTGCTTGTGTGGTGAAAGAGAAGGGTATAGACCTTTGGGTTGGTGGGAATATGAGCATTTTGTTTTTTTTTGGGATTTAGTAGTAGGCGACATTTGGATAGCCAGTTTTCTATAACAGTGAATGTAGACTGGGTATACTTCTTTAGATCATCTGGAGATGTGGCTGAGCAGATCAGAGTGGAGTCGTCTGCATATTGGATGCAGCTGATGTTTGGTATGATAGCAGGGAGATCATTAATAAAGATGGAAGACAGTAGTGGTCCTAATATGGAGCCTTGTGGAACTTCAGTAGTGTTGGGTAGTAGATTTGAGAGCTTATTCTACCAGAGGGCTGCCTGTTGCCTGTCATTGAGATAGGATTTAAACCAGAGAAGGGCTTTGGGATGTAGGCTGAGAGTTTGCAGGGTCCTAATCATAAGTTGATGATCCACCATGTCAAAAGCCTTGGAAAGATCCAGGAAGAGGGCAGACAAAGTGAGGTTGTTGTTTCGGTTAATATTAATGGTGTTAGAGAAGGACAGTAGGGCTGTGGTTGTACTATGATGTGGCCGAAAGCCATGTTGGGTATCAGCCATCAGGTTGTTCTGCAGTATATGCTGCATAAGTTGTTTATGTATACATTTCTACATAATTTTTGCAAGTGGGGAGAGTATGGCTATGGGCCTGTAATTAGAGTATTCAGTAGAGGGACCTCCTTTATGTAGTGGAATAACATAAGATGTTTTCCAGATGTTAGGAATTTTGGCTTCAGATATGGTCCGGATGATTAGGATAGAGATTGGAAAGGCAATGGCGTCTGCTGTCATTTGAAGATATTCAGCTGGGAGTTGGTCAGCAGATAGTATGGTGAGTTTTAGTTTTTTAATTAGCTTGCCAATAAAGGAGGTTGATACAGGTTGAATGCAACATAAGTTTTGGCTATTAGAGTTAGTGTATATATTATATATAGTTGTTCCTTTTGTCATGGACATGTGTACCACCTTTACATTGATGTTTTGCTAATGCACTTGGAATTTAACCCATAGATGTGGATTTTATATATATATATATATATATATATATATATATATATATATATATGAAAAGAAAAAATCATCAACAGTTCTGATTGGAACAACCCATTGTGTGAATACTCTGCAAATTAAATCAGCTTTTTACTAGAATGAGTTAGAACAGCAGAAACTGGTTAGGATTATAATATCAACAATCTGCAATTGTAAATCTTCCTTTCATTCTTGTACAGAAATTAGTTCTTCACACTTCATAAAAGTGTTTTTTTCCAGAGGAAAAAGTGCAACAATAGATATTTCCAGATCTTTTAAACCCTTTGACCTGGCTTATGTGCCAAGAATTGTATTCCATGAAAGTGGCTTAAAAACATTTAGTGTTGATAATTCTAAGAATTAAGGAAACATTTTATGATCAGAAAGTCAGATGTAGGACTTCTAAGGTCTTCATTTAATTTTTGAAGTTTCAGGTTGAATATGGAGTGTAGTGAATTCATTCGCCATCTGTACTTGGCAGGTTGTATTATTGTCATGTCCAGTAACAAAGTACATAATCTTTTATTTTCTCTGGGAAAAGTACTATTTCAGTTATTTTACTTCACCGCTTAGTTATTGTTGCTGCAACAAGAAGTAAGTGTTTCCATCTGTTGTAACAGTTTACTAAAATGGTTTGTTATTTCCCAATGTCTACTGTAATCAGAGTAATTCCTTTTTGAACTTTTATTTACAAAATTTTCCATAAAATGTAGCCCAGTCAGTGTAACAAAGCATTAAAAATAAGTATGTAAATGGCATGTTTCTGAATCTGTCACCTAGTCAGACAATGCTCTTAGAACACCTCTGAAAAGGGGCATTTGTTCCCAGTGGTCTTAAAAAATAAATACATACATACATTGTGCATATGTATTTTTGATCTGTGCTGCCATCAGAAGTTTATGAAGCTCCATCTTGCACTAGATAGGAACAGCTGTGGCTTTAAACCAAGTCTCTAACAAAACAGATGTGTAAATTCTCCAGAGTAAGGATAACTTGTACTCTGCAGCCATATTTTGATTGTTCTTCAGTTTGCATTTGAAAGTTGGTATCCCACAATTCCACCGGAGTGGGCGGGGTTGCATAATTCTGCATGCAAATTTTATGTCAATCAACATACAGATTTGTACCTATTTTTCATGGCCCTTGTACAGATCTTTGATGTTTCCAGGTTGAGCGGTATGCACAGGCTGGTACTTTGGATGCAATGGTGTCACTGTTTTTCATGTAGTTCTGCTGTCAGTAGGTTCTGTTGGTTCATGTGGTCTGATGTCAATAGGATCTCATCTGTACTCATCACAAGGAAGGGTCTTTTTGACATGCAAGACATGGAACAAGGCAATGAGGCCTTCTCAATGGATGGCAGTAGCAGTTGTGTGCAAAACCAAGTATTGTCCTTTCCATCTGCGGCTGAGTGAGGTTTTTCAGGAATGTACTTTAATACAGACAAAGTCTACAGGTTGCAGATCATAATGGTCCTGATCTGTGTGCATTGTTGCACTGCAACCAGAATGACACAGTGGTATTTCTACAAATTAGAACTAGGAGATTTGCAATACAAAAGCATGGATTCATCAATATCTTGCAATTCTAAGTTCTTAGCAAGAGAGAGTAGCAGGAATTCTCATGCATCTGCCCATGAGGATTTCATGAAGGAATAATTTATACTATACTAACTGCTGGATAATACAATGCTTCTGGACATTTGAGATCAGTCTTTTTGCAGACTTTAGCTAATCTTATTTTTAATGCCTGATTGGCTGTTTCCACCATCCCCGAAGCCTGTGGTTAATAGGGACAATAAAACTCCAATTTAACATTCAAAATCTTACAAAGTTGCTGTATCACCTGGCTAATAAAATGAGTGCCTGGTCCAACTGGATGTAATAGGGAACACCAAATATGGGAATTAATTCAGTCAAACAATTCTTTGCCACCGTATGTGCATCATTCACATACACATGGATATGCTTTTACCTGTCCAGAGAAAATGTCACCTGTAACTAATTCAAAGCTAAATTTCTGCACTTGAAGAAGTTCAATAAAGTCCTACTGCAAGAAATAGAATAGCCCCTAAGGCTTTTTCAATGACTGTACTGGTGCAGGTATTGATTAAGACTCATTATGCTATACAAGTATTTACAACTTCTGGGAAATAAGGGGCATACTAATCAGTTGAAATTTGTTTTATTAATGCATTTTTGCTCAAATGAAAAGGTAGTTGGTGGGCCTTTACCAACTGATTTAGGAAATGTTGTGGGGCTTCTAGTCAATCATTTGGATGGTGCCACAAAAGGCACAGAGAGTGACTGCAACCATTGCTTATCCAGCTCCTTCTCCCAAGAGTCCTCTGTCTGATCTTGAAAAGACAGTAACTGCTGTAAAGAAAAATTATCTTCATTCAGTTGCTGCAAAAATATAGCCTGAACAGAATAAGACAGTGCTGCCTGTCTTGCTACCATATCTGCAAAAGTATTACCCTTTGTTACAAATGAATCATGTATCTTATGTATGGAATACTTTACTGCAGCTATCGCCTTTGGTAATAATAAGGCATCTAACATCATTAACCAAAACAGCATTTTAATAACTGTCCCTACTGATGTTAACTAACCCCTTTCCTTCCAAAATCAAGAACTACTTCATAAGCATGATGAAAATCTGTAAAACTTGATACTAACTGATTTTTTGCCAATCTTACAGGATTCAGTAATAGCTACAAGATCATCTTCTTCAGCAGACACATTTCCATTTAATTGTCCAGTTAATAACATCCTGTCTTGTGTGCAAATGGAAAAGGCAGCTCCAAATTTGCCATGATCTCTTTGAACACAAAGACAATTAAATGTGGATTCTGTAAAAGGACATCTTTCAAATTTAATCACGGAGGAAGCACAGTTAGTTACAAGTGCACAATCATAACATTTGCCTTTCTCCACTGTAGGGATTAAAGGAGCAGGGCTAAGTGGTGGATATTAAACAATCTATAAAGAAGGGTTGTTAAGAAATGACAATTCATACTTAGACAATCATGCTCTAGATAAATACTCTGTTCTAGTCTTCAGTAACAAGACTTCTACAGAATGTGGAACTGCCACATAAGTCTTGTGCCTGAGAGTTAGTGCAGCCACCAAGTTTACTAAGTATGCTCTCATGGCCACTGCCCTAAGGCAGTTGGGAAGGGCTGCTACTACAGAATCAAGATTTGTAGTGAAATAAGCCACACGTCTAAAACCATAATTTCTGCATTGTGCTAATAATTATAATGCCACTTTATTTCTTTTTCTACAAAACAACAAAACAAATTATTTGACTGACATGACAACCCAAGTGCAGGAGATTTAATTAAAAGTAATGTTTTCAATTGTGCTAAAGCTTGTTCCTGATAATCTTGTCAGGGTAAAGGTTCAGTGGCATCTGTTTTAATAATTCTAACTGGGGTTTCACTACTTCTACATAGTTACAAATCCATTTTTGACAGTAACCTGTTAAACCCAGAAAAGCTTGCAACTGTTTTAATTTACTATTTCATGATGCAATTTGGATTGCAGCAATATGTGAAGGCAAAACGTGTCTAACACCTTCTGAAATCAGATGTGCAGGTATTTAACCTATGATTTCCATAAGTGCAGTCTGGCATTATTGACGCAGAATTCAAATTCTGGTAACCGAGCCAAAAGAAAAATAGTGTCTTGTTTACTGTTATGCAGGGTTTTTGAAGTGAGAAGCAAGTCATCTATGTATTGAATCAAAGTAGATCCAAAAGGAAACTTAATCGTGTCTAGTTGTTTCTTCGTTTCTCCATAGAAAAGGGTGGAAGATTCTACATACCCTTGCAGTAATGTAGTCCAAGGTCTGCTGTCCTCTGTAAGTAAAAGCAAACAAATATTGGCTAACTGGATGTATAGGGATAGGGAAGAAGGCAGATGAAATATCTAGCACTGAGAAAGTTGTAGCATGTAAAGGGATAGAACTTAGTATTATTACAGGATTAAGAACAACAGGAAATGTTTGTACTACTACAGTGTTCACTGGACATAAATCTTGTACAAACGTTTATATACTTTTTCCTGCTTTTTGACTGGTAAAACAGGAATGTTAGATGGATTGCCAGTTGGGACAATGATACCTTGTTGCAACAAGGTAGAAATAAGAGGTTTGATTACTTTCTCTGCTTTTACTGACAAAGGATATTGAATTAGCATAGGCAGACACTCACAGGATTTTAATGTTATATGCACAGGTACTGCATCTTTTATAAGCCCTATCTCACTTTCATGTGGAGTTCAGAGCTGTGGATGTATTCAATTTAATTCTTTCATAAAACCATTTTGTTCATTTTGCTTTGATGTTATAATGGCAAAAAGGGCATATTCATCTCTACAGACAGTGCTTGAATATAATCCTAAAGATTCATTAGGAATATCTAGAAATATGCCATCAGGTGTGCAATAAACAATATATATCTAAGTTTACATTGTAAATCTATGCTTAAAAGATTTACAGGGGCTGAATTTCCTACAATAAAAGTATGCTGATCTTTTAGCAGACAAATTTAAATAGGACCAAGGTTAGTTTCTGGATAGTCTAAAGGAACTCTGGACATGCCTACACCATGAATTTTGTGTTTGGAAAGTGGAAGGTGCTCACTGTTTGCCAAAGCTATCATAGATCTAGTGGCACCTGTATCAATGAGAAATGGAATAGATATATTTTGCACTGTAATATTGACAAGGAACAATCCTGGCCAATTGATACCAAGGGAAATAACTTTGGTTCCTGCTCATGGGTGTCCTAACAAGTTTGCTGCCACACTGTTGGCTGCCAACCAATGTTCCATAGGGGAGGATTTCTCACAGGTTGCTGTGAACATTTGATGAACTTGCTTGTTGTCTGGATAATGGAAATTCATTTCACCAGTGCCCAGTTTGACCACAATTGAAGGACAACAATGGGATTCTATTATTAAATGCTCAACTTCTATGTCCTTTTTCTCCCTATTTACTGTGCCTGCTATGATTAAACAACACAGGATTTAAAATATTTTAACTCAACTGTTTCTCTCCACTAGAACAGTATCTTACTGTACTGTGGTGGTTTCACTTTCAAAAAACTTTTATCCTAAACTGGTAAAGGCTGCTGCAGTCTCCAATTCATTGATGTCATCAACACCAATGAATAGAGGTAGTTTTCTGGCCAGTTCCTTCCCCAAACTGACATCTCCACAACCTTCCTAAAAACCCACCCATGTTGTGATGTCAGCTACCTGGTCTTTCCCCTACCCATGCAGAAAGTAAAGGCTAGAACAAGGAAATTGTACATGAGTCAAGTCATCTGCTGTGGGCTGTCAATCACAGGTGGTAACATCCCAAATTCCCCTTAGCACTTTGACAGCCAGGGAAGTTAGGTGTGAAGGGGGATGGGAGATGAGTCAAAGTAGTACAATTCAGTTTAACCATTCTAAAAAGAAGTAGCAGTAAAACGCACTTTGAAAGTCTGTTCTGTGGCATTTGCACTGAAGTAGTCATTGAATGGCATGAAATGTTACTTAAAACTGACTGAAAGACAGCAGTGTATGTATATAAAATCAATGCAGTGACAGGAGCTTTAGGAAGAAACAGGCATGTATGACATCATTTTTTACAGACAAGCACTGCATTATGGGATACACTAAACAATCAGAATTATTTTAAGATGTCAGACCCCATGTGGTCAGACTCAGAAATTACGTATAACAATATTTAAAAACCTGTAAATAGTCTCAAAGAGGTGTTAAAATGTAGGAAACACCAAACCATGATGAAATAAACATTTTTTTTGAGTATGTGGGTACGGTTCTCCTTTACAACCTTGCAGTGACCATGGTGAATATGGGGGATAATAATGTTGCTGATAGGATTTATATGCCTTAAAAGAAAAAGAGTTTTTTTATATAGAAACCTTAGTGGGGAAGAAATGAGATTACTCGAACACCTCAGAAACAACAGGACAATTAGGATTATGCATCCAGATAAAGGGGGTGGGATGGTCATTTTTGATGCTTTACATTATTCCCAAAAAATCCTAGAGATGTTACATGACACTAGTGTATCTACCCATGTTTTACTTAATGAAGTCAACATTAGTTATCGAAGAATAGATTATTACTTGGAAGAATACCTTTTGGATGAGTGTATTACACCTGAAATTTACAGCTTTTTGAAAGTCAAGAACTCTATGGTGGCTACCAATTTTGGGATTCTGAAAACCCATAAGGGTTTAAGTAATTTAACATTTTGGCCAATAGTAACAGGACAGGGGTCAAAAACTTACTCTTTTGTTGTCACCATAGACTTTTGGTTAAAACAAGTTGTGAATAAAGTGGAGCATTTAGTAAAAGATTCATGGGACTTTTTGGGTAGAATTAAGGAGAAGCTTTGGGAAAATAATTTAATTTTCTTGACCATCGATGTAGTGGATTTATTCACTTGTATCCCGAGGGAAGAAGGGTTAGATATGTTTGATAACTGTTTGAATAAAATGTCAGGTTTCTCCAATGAGAAAGTAAATTTAATAGTTGACTTTATGGGGGTAGTTTTAGACTATAATTATATATATTTTGAAGGTGAATACTTCAAACAAAACAAAGGTGTTGCTATGGGAGCCTCATGTGCTCCCATATTTGCAAACTTGGTTCTCCTTGACTGTGAGTTAAATAAAGTCTTTAGTTGTGAGTATTTTCAAAATGTCAAATTATACATAAGATTTTTGGATGACCTTTTTATTCTGTGGAATAGTTCCATAGATAGAATGGAGGAATTTGTTAAGTATTTAAATTCCACTACTAGTTTCTTAAAATTTACTCACGCAAGTAACCCCTTGTCAATTAGTTATCTTGACAATCAGATTTTTAAAACTCCAAGTGGTTTTACATCTAAAATATACAGAAAACCTATGTTCAGCAGTTCTTACCTTGAATACACAAGTAGTCACCCTCCTCACCAAAAAGCCAGTATTGTGAAAGGCCAGATGGTAAAGGTTGCTGGAATGACATTTTCAGCTGATGACCTTAAGAATGAAATACAGAAAGTTGCGGAAATGTTCGAGGAAAGAAGATATCCACAGGGCATGGTTCAGGAAAATGTGGACTATGTTAGAAGGGAATGGGATAAGAGATTCAAACCCCTGTTAGGAAATTTCAACATGGTTAGAGAGTCATCTCAAGGACAAAATAACTTTGAAAAGGCTATGATTTTACCATACTGGGGAAAATAGAGAAAGTGAAGGACATACTGGAAATAAAACGGACCATTCTCGGGGAAACCCAGATTTGAGAAGAGTTGTAGGAGAGAGACACTTCTATGTATATAAAACTGGGGTAAACATAAAAGAAAGTTTTGAATATGTGAAGAATACACAAGTTAAGTATGATGGTACTATAAAGTGTGGATCCTGTTCACAATGTTGCTACATAACAGATTGTAAAATGGTTATTTTAGAAAATACCCTAAAATCAAAAGTAGAATTTGTTAAGGGTAGCTGTCACACTTCAGATGTCATATACCTTGCACTTTGTAAAGGCTGTTCAGCATATTATGTTGGCAAAACTGAAAGGCAATTATGTAATAGGATATATGAACACATGTATCAGATATCCACTAAGAATAATAATAATCCACTGTATAGGCATTCTTTAGTTTGCATGAATTTTCAGGGGTTCCATTTTGGAAACTTAGAGAAAGCATTAGTTAGCCCTAGAAAGAGGGACTACAGAAATTTAATGGAAGAAAAATAAGTCAAATGTCAGATCAAGCTGCAGGCAGGTGGGGGGGGGGCATTGGTTTAAATGAAGTTATTTCTATAAAACCCCTGTTAATAAAGAGATATATGGGACAAAAGACTATGTTAAGAATTTCCATGAAGTTAAGAAAGCTTATTTTAAGTGCAGTAAATATGGTTCACCCAAGACTGGACTAGAAAGACAAGAGGAGAAGGTAAACACTTGCACCACACTCATCACATAGTCCCTCAAAACCTACACCACCAAAACACACACATAGAAACACAAAACACACACCTACATTCATGGAGGCTCTCAAAAAAATCAACCCAAGCAACAGGGACCTCCAAAGCAGAAACGCAAGCAACCCCCCCTCCAACACAACCCAAATGACACATAGCCCACAAACTCAGTGTGCCACTCAAACACAGCCCATAAGGCATAACAACGTACCCAACACTCTAGTCATAGGTGACTCTATAGTCAGGCACACTGATGTTTCACTCATCAGGCTAAACAAGGAGAACGTTACTGTCAGCTGCCTGTCAGGTGCCAGGATCCACCACATAATGCATGCACTCAGGTCACTCCACAACAAGAACAAATATGATTCTGTCATTGTCCATTTTGGTGTGGATGACCTGAGACGTACCTCCCTGGACTACATGAAAAGAGACATGGAGGAGCTGTCTGATCTTGTAGCCCAGGCAGGTATGACCCTAGCCCTGAGTAGCATCCTGCCATCACTCAGAATGATACCACAGTACAAGGACAAAATGATTGACTTCAACAATTGGCTAAGCTTCTGGTGTCATTCTAAGGGGATCCAGTATCTGTCTGCCTGTGATGACATGATCGACAAACCACAATGCTTTGCCAGAGATGGCCTGCACCTGTCACCCTTGGGATTCTGGATACTGGCTAAGGCTCTTGCCACCCCATAGTGCCTTTTTTAGGCAAGATTCAAATGACAAATTCACCACCGTAACAGGTACAAGCAAGCAAAATCTAAGGGTAATGCTACTTAATGCTAGAAGTCTAAACCTCAAAATGCACTCACTCGAGGCACTCCTTAAAATGGAGAACATCGATATCTGTGCAGTGACAGAGACCTGGTTCAAGGCTCAAGAGAGCACCCTTGCATTACCAGGCTATAATTCATACCAAACCTTTTGACCACCTGACCTGGATCGAAGCACTAAAGGTGGAGGCGTGTCCATATTCATTAAGGATATCCACACATCCAGGCTAGTTGCTCAGCATAATGCATCCGAGATTATCCAAGTGCAACTAAGTCTGGGCAAGATTGCAATCCAAATTGTAGCTTGCTACAGATCCCCCACCATGCCCCAGGATTCCCACTCCTCATTTCTTGATACACTGGAAAATATTAGGGTACAACCTAACACCCTAATAATGGGCGATTTCAACTATCCCACCATTAACTGGGAAAACTACTGATGTACCAACTCTTGTGCTCAACGTTTTCTGGAATTCATAAATTCCAATGCTTTGGATCAACTTATCCACACCCCCACCAGGGCCAGCAATATCCTAGACCTGATCATTACCAACATGGGCAACCGGTGTTTCACACCAGAGGTCAATTCCTTGTTGGTCAGATCTGACCACAAACAAATCACCCTAGACATCCACATCCCACCCCCCACCCATTAGGGAAGCCACCATAAAAAATCTCTCCAAAGCCAATTTCACACTTCTTAAGACAGAAGTGGCAAACTTCATGACACCCATGCTGATGGACAATAGAGGTACAACTGCTGAATCCTATACAATTGCACTTTATAAGCACTTACATGAGTGCATGGATTGTGCAATTCCTAACAGAACCAAAATGCTATCCTCCAAAAAAAGAAAGCCAATCTGGTGGTCCCCTGCCATAAACAAATTCTACAACAGAACAAAGAAACTGTTGCAAAAAGAGTAAAATCCCATGATTTGAGGAACTTTGTGGTCAGCCCCCGTAAGAAGCTGAGATCCCTCATAAAATCCTTCAAAGCTAGTTATGAAAACAAAATCACCACTGATTCTAAAGATAACCACAACGCATTCTATAGCCATGTCAAGAATCTCAATGGCAACACTCAGATCTGCTCTGAGTTACAGCACACTGGCACTAGGTATACAGAACCAACTGATATTGCCAACATCCTGGCAGATAGGTTTAGTGCTAACTTTACCCCTCTCTCATCCCCTAAAGGGCTTATCTCTATACCTGAAGAATGCAAAGTTCCTGTAATCACGGCTGCACAGGTAAAAAACACACTCTCCAAAGCCAAGAACATAGTATCCATGGGACCTGATGATATCCCAGGCTGCGTTCTACATGAACTACAGAATGAACTGGCACCCCACCTAAGTACCATGTTCAGTCATAGCCTCACCTCAGGCTTTGTGCCCACTGAATGGTGCACAGAAATGGTTATCACACTCCACAACGGAGGAGCCACCACGGATCCCAGGAACTACTGCTCCATTAGCCTGACGAGCCTGGTCTGCAAGGCTATGGAACATATCATAATGGAACTTATAAACAATGACATTGGCAATCTCCAAACTCTGGACCCTATCCAATTCGGATTTGTAAAAGGCAGATCATGTCTCTTAAACCTGATAGACTTCTTTGAAGTGGTCACCAAAGCTGTAGATGAGGGTAAGGTGGTTCACATAGCCTATCAAGATCTCGCCAAGGCTTTCGACACCATCCCACACTCTGGAATTATAGATAAACTTACTAAACTAGGTATAAATCCCCATGTCACAAGATGGGTTGCCAACTGGCTCACTGACAGAACCCACACTGTGAAAGTAGCAGACTCTAAATCCAAACTTCAGACCAGTGACATGTGGAGTACCACAGGGTTCAGTCATAGGTCCTCTCTTGTTTCTACCTACTTCTCTGAAGTACAGGCATACCTCTTAACTGTACAGATTTTTACAGAATGTACAGATTTTTGCCTCCTATATTTGGTATGCTTTTCAAAAAATGTTTGTTTTCTGGCAAATTACTGGCAGATTATTAAAGATGGAAGTTAGGAAATAATGACAGAGATCTGTGTTTCAGACTTCATACCCTTCAGAAAATTCATAGTAATGCAAAACCTGTAATTCTATCAACTTTCTAAGTTTGTAAGAGCAATATTTAAAAAGTGTCCCTATTTTTGGGCCTTTTTCCCACTTTTATTTATGCCTTTGTCCAGAATTCTTGCTCTAAGAAGTTGAGAGGTATGATACAGGCTAACACAGAAGGTCTTTGGCTAACAAAGTTCACAGATGACTGCAAACTAGGAACCATAATCAAAACTCCTAACGATGTGGACATCCTACAAAAGGGCCTCACTGAGACAGATGCCTGGTGTCAAAGCCATGGCCTCAACCTCAATGGCAAAAAGTGCATTGTCATCCCTTTTGGTAAAAACTCTGTACCCATGAACTACCACATAGTGGTATCACACTTAACACTGAAAGTGTGATAAGAGACCTTGGGACACAGGTGGACAGTAGTCTCTCCTTTGATAATCACATAGCCACAGTGGTCAGGAAATCCTTCTATGTGGCACACCTCATCATAAAAGGTTTCTCATCCAGGAAAAAAGAGGTCATTGTTCCCTTCTACTCATCTCTCATTAGACCCATTATAGTGTACAACACCCCTTTTGGTATGTACCTCACAAGGCATCTACAATAACTGGAAAGGCCACAGAACTACCTCACAAAGAGGATTACCAGCCTCAAACAGATGCCCTATGCAGACTGTCTCAAAAAACTCCAGGTTTACTGTGTCGCATGTCGCTTACTCAGAGGCGATCTCTACCTAACATACATAGCTGTGTCAGACCCAGAGCTGTTGGACATGCCCCGCTTAAAGAAATCTCAATCCCTCCAAGCTACACACTCTAGGGAACTAAACCTTGTCAACACAATAAACAGAACATGCTGGAGGGATAGATTCCTGTCCCAGAGACTTCCCATACTCTAGAACAAACTACCTATCTATATCAAACAAAGCTCCTCATTAGCACTCTTCAAGAAAAATCTTGATGATTGGATGGCAGATAGGAAATTCACCCCGGGGATCACCTCTGTGGCTCTGCTTGACAGGGGCACAGGAAAATAATTTTCTTGGGTGGCAAAATCCAGGGTACCATTTGGCTAGGCTTATATAGGCCCTAGGGCCAATAGCCTAGTACATACCTATGAACCTATGAATTAGTGTTTTTTTTAAAGCTGTATTTTTTTTAAAAAATGTGATTGTGCCTTTAAATGCATTTGTGTGGCTGTGATGTCATCAACACATTGGACTATAAATGTTGGATTTAATATAAGGCATGTATTCTGATGAAGTCCCCATTCTGAGAGGATAAAAATGCTAAATGAATGCTTTTTAAAAACTTTTATGTCTCAATAAAACATTTGATACCTTTGGAAGGTTGTGGAGAGTTTTGTCTGCAACACTGATCTTATTATTTTATTTTCAATGTTGCTGATAGTGTTCGGTTCCCTATTATATCAGCGAATGCTTAAAATAATGAATGCTGTTTGATCGACTGTTTAAAATCGAAACTGCGAAATCCCGAACACACGGAACAGTGATTTTTTTTCTCAAGGAAAAAAAAAATCACTGGGCCATTTTCTGGACTTTGCCATTTTGTCCACTGTGGTGTGATCTCGGAGTTTGTACATTTAAGTAGGGGGGGCGCACTGCCCCCCACATCAAGGGGCGTAGAGGCAACACCCCCCCACTTTATTTTGCGTTTTTTTTTCAGAACAGTGATTTTTTTCCCTGGGGAAACAAATCGCTGTTCCGTGTGTTCGGCATTTTGCCATTTTTGTTTTTAAGGGTCAATTATACAGTGTTCGCTATTTTTAAGCATTCGCTATTATAATATAGACCCTAGTGTTCTGGGGGTTGCCGAAGAAATTGGATTCTATCTGTTCTCCCATGATGTCCCCTTGCCTACCTCCCTACCTCACCCTTAGGAGTTGGCATTGAACTGTTAGAGCTGAATATTCACCATTTTTTTCCTTTTGTTCTTTTTCTTCCCTGATTATATGTGCAACATTTTGTGCCTTATTTACAGTTTCATGAATGCCTATTATACCATGACCCCTCCCATTAATATTCCAAAACGTGTACACTGATTGGTCAGCGTGCATGTTGTAAATCGACTTATACTAATAGATAAATGTCCGGTCGCCCGGACTTTTTCCATTAGTATAAGTATTTTTTAAAACACTGTCTCGCTATGTTAAAGGAGTTTAACATAGCGACACAGGTTTATAAAAAGCAATGGAGATCTTGCTTTCTCCGTTACTTTTTTTTTTAAACCCGTCTCGCTATGTTAAATGGGTTTAACATAGCGAGACAGCTTTAAAATAAGCAACGGAGATCTCTGTTGCTTATTTTAAAGCTGTCTCGCTATGTTAAACCCATTTAACATAGCAAAACAGTAAAAAGCAACGGAGATCTTGCTTTCTCTGTTGCTTTTACCCACAGCTCTGATGTACTGAGTAGGCATGCGCAGTACATCAGAACTTCCGCGGAATACCAGACAGCTGCAGAAGGGCAGCAAGGGGGCATTATGCAATGCCATTATTTAAGATAAGTAATTATTTTTTTTCTTAAATAATGTCATTGTATAATAGCAATAACCCACTTCTGGATGTGGGTAATGCTGGAGTTACCCACGGTTGGCTTTGTTTGGTCCCTCGGGCTTTGCCCTCAGGACCAAACCACGCCAACCAAGGGTAAATCCAGCATTACCCACACCCAGGCGTGAGTTATTGCTATAAGCTTAGCCAGTTCACACAAACTTTATACTCTGTTCTTGTATAGGTGGTAAAATACCCTATACAAAAGCTGCTGCTACCCAGCCAGCTGCTGCACCTTCCATGGGGTCTGGATGTCCAGAGAAGGCTTTGAATGCATATGTCATGCTTTTGTAAATACGCATCACTAGATCATTCTCTTTCTGCACAATAGCTTTCATTCTTGCCCAATTAGTGGTTGGGGCGGAACGCTGCGGTAATAACTTTTAAGATGTTATTTCTAGCAGCTAGAAATCCATCATCTGTATGTTTCAGAATGCTGTCCCCTATGCTCAATTTATCCTGTATTTTCCTAAAAATAAGGTGTTTAGACTTTTAATGCAGCACTCAGGTTTTCAATAGTAGAGTTTTGCAACTATGCATGTCCTTCTTTTGCCAAATGTGTTCAAATGGGGGAGAAAGAATCTACAATTATTTGAAAATCCACTGTAGTCCATGGTCGTACTACTCTTATAGTAGGTTCAGCATCACTATTATCTGCAGCTGGATTTGATACATTTTGTAATATGCATTTATGTAAGAGGTATATCAAAACTGGTAGGAAAGTCAGACTCTGTCTCTTCTTCTGCAGCTTCCTTATCTGGGTATGTCCACCGATATTCCTGTCCATCTATAACAATTGGGAATTGAGTGATAATGTGCTTAATCTTGCTCAGTCTTAGTTTTTCATGATGAACATTTATTGGGAAATCTTTTCAATTTTCCCACATTTAACATTTGTTCCATATTTATGGCTATGATACAACTGCTTCCCTTTATTAGCTATACACATTACCATTTGATCAGGAGGTATTACAGTAGGCACTGATTGATGTAGCTGAAGGAGTCTAACAAATCCAGGACTGGGATTTCTCATCTGTACATTTTTGTATTGTATTAACAGTTCTATTAGCTGGCTGCATTTATGACTTTAATCTAGCTGAATAATATTTTAAGCTTCGAACTACAGAATTCTTTTTCTTATTTTTAGATTCTTCTTGCCAGTCATTAAAAGCTGACAAACAAGAAACCGGTACATTGTTACCTTTTGTTTCAGCTTATTTTTTAGTTTTTCTAAAATTTTCTTAACAAAATTACCCTTTCCTGGCAACTGGAAAGCACTATAATTTTTAGTGAGTTCAGACCGTTTTACCAAATAACTACAGCTGTCTCTTCTATACTTATTAAACATATACCTGTCTTGAACTCCCATACTCCAGCTCTTTTAAACCACTTGTACTAACACTCATTATAAATACTCACTCTCATACCAAAGGGATAGATATGTGACTATAGTTAGAGTTACTCACATCCCCCATGAAGAAATCCTCCTTGGTCCTTTTCTTTATTTTTGATTGTAACCCACTCTCACTCCTGAGGCAGATACTCTATCCTTTTGAAAAGTAAAATCAATCTTTGTACCCAGAATATTTTGCCCTTGTTCTCTTATGGGAGGTATAATAATTTGAAGAAATTATTAAGTGGGGATGGTTTATGGTAGGCCTCAGAGAGTGGGTACATGAGCACGTGGTAACTGTGTGGTTTGTAATAGGATTAAGAATTTAAGTGGATGCAAAATCAATGGCAGGTTATGTAGGGCTAGAGAGGCCTTTAATTGCAAGTCCCAGGGTGTTGTGTATATTATTGGATGTGGGTGTCAGCAAACCAAGTGGCATGTTGGGCAAACCAAGAGAAAGATTAAGGTTAGAATCATGGAGCATTTGGGAGATATTAGAAAATATGATATGAATAGTCCTGTAACTTGCCATTTTGTGTCTGCACATCGGGGCTCAGAGAGTAGTTTACTTTTTAGTGTATTGGCATGTTCATTTTTGAAGTTTGGGGGTAATTTTAAGGATGAACTTAATAAACTGGAATGTAGAATGATTTTAAATTTTAGAATGCTCTCCCCTAGAGACATGAATATTGATAGTAATTTAACTTTATACGTGTTCATTTAGTTTATTAATAAAAACTTAGCATATAAAAAATTCAGTATAAGTCACTGAATATGTATGTATATTTGTATCAAATTGTTTTAACAATGAACACTGAGTTTTTTATGAATATAAGGGGGATTTATGCATGATTGTATTTAAACTGTGTGGGGAATATTTATTTACAGCCACACTGATTTAAATTGGTTGATTAAATAATTAATTGGTTATGTTCAGCACTTGGTGTATAAATAGGGTGCATTTCTGATGTTTAAATTATTCCATAAAAGGTGAAAAGCTGAGGTACCAGAATAAATTTTTCCACTGGATATTATACCCTGTTGTCTAGTGGATTTCTTGGCATTTCCAGCCTTTTCTGTTGTTGTTATGCTTCTATTTTTTTGGTGTTTTGCTATGTACTGATTAAACACCACAGCACAGAATTGTGGTGCTGTGGTAGCGTTGTCGCCTCACAGTAAGACACTGTCCGGTTCGATTCTCAGCTAGACCGTCTTCTGCGTGGAGACATGCGTGAATGGGCGTACCTTTGTTGAAGGTTGTGCATCAGGCCTGGCAAACCAGTACGTAAAAATCAACTGCCAATCATTAGTGGACCGGAGTTCTGCTGTGGCGACCCCTAACTGGGAAAAGCCGAAAGACACAAACACAAGTGTTGTTAGTATGGATGAATACACATCTATCCAATTTCCCAGATGCATACAATTTACCCACATGCATCCAGTTGTCTAAATGCATCCAATTTACCCACATACATAAAATAAAAACTAGTGAATAAAGTTTTAGTTAAGCTTACCTGTAGAGAATTTAGACTGCTGAGATTTGTAAAATGGCATATTGATACACCAGAAACTTGCATAAAAAAAAAACTCTCTCTTTTAGGACCCCATGGGAATTTCTAATACAGCAGCACATAAACAGCTTAGAAATCTGAGCAAACTGGGCACCCTGTTAAGGCACCTGATTAGTTTTATAGAACATAGATCAGCAGATAGAGAAGCCTGTCATGGGAGACCATGTCCTGCCTCAACGAACTACATAATTAAGGAATTTTTCATACTTTCTTTCATTGAAAGCAACACTATTATAACAATCATAAGAACAGACACTGACCAAGACCAATAAGAAATGAACACTACAGCATTAATGTTGTTGACTAAGATCTCCTGTCTGTTTATGACTTTCTGTATTAGGTATGAGCTCCAAATTCCATAGAACTTTCTACACAGAACAAATCTTTTTTATATTTCTTCCCTGTCGGCAATTACTAATATTAGGCAGGAAGTAAATTGTAAGATAATACTAAAAAGTATTCGGGAATCCATCTGGTTATGAAAGCACCCTTCACAATGTCAATGGCTGAGGTAGTAATGATAGGAGATGTAAATGTGAAGTGTTATTTATTAGTTGTGCACACATGGCTGTGTAATGTGTATAGAAAAGTTAAGGGGAGAGAAAACTGAACATTGTCTCTGCGCTGATCAGGTTATGCCAGATAATACTGATATTGGAAATGACAGATGCTTACACTGGTTCTTTCACTTATTGATAATGCTGTACAGGGTACTGATATAAATGGTTAAAAGCGCATTGAATCGAAGTATGTGTTTCTGCTTTACTTTATTAATATGAATGTTATCTGATATTGGGATAGTGCAGCGAAAGTAGTACAACTGTTGTATCTTAAGTTTCAGGGTTCTCTTTAATGTTGCTGCAAGCATGGCTTAACAAGGGACTTAGGTTCATAGATTCATAGGTTCATAGATTAGTACTAGGCTATTTGCCCTTGTGGGCCATTTTTTTAAGACTAGCCAAGTACCCCATTGTTAGCCTGCAAACGTACAGTAATACATTTATTTTGGAGGATACTTTCAGTCTCCTGAAGGTGTGATGACTGGATTTCACTTATGTAAACTAAGTTTCACTAGAGTTACTGCTGTATGTTTTTTGAGGTGAATGCATGATGTGGCAGCAGGGATCCAGATGAAAGAAAGACAACTTCAGCCCTGAGGAGAACTGCAACCTCATCAGAACATATGGTAAGTGCCAGTTTCTCGGGGGGGGGGGGGGGGCAAAAGATACTGAGAAAGCAAACATGTGGAACCAAGTGTTTTTTTTCCAGATACCTTTATTGAATTATCACTTGTGATATAGATAAACTTACATTCATATAAAAGTAATCAAACTATATTAACATAAACATTATACTTTCCTATATATTACTATATATCATATAACCTAAGCAATATTGCATAAATTATTCAATTTCTGCTTTTTTTTTTTAAACAAGAAACATCTTCATTAAACCATCACTTACTGCATATACAATCATACAATTATATAAATGAAAACAAACCACACCAATGCAATCCTAGTCACAAGCATTTTACATTACAATTCATACTGACACACTCCCAGTTGCAAACATTATGCATCACTTATAATCTACCCAATCTTTCTCACTCAAACATTACATAGCTCATTTAAGTCCTGCTGCCTTTTAGGTCTCATTCCTCCCTTGTATGTATTGTTTCCACAGTTCCCATTTTTTTCCAAAGTAGTTTGCTCCTACCCTTTTCTAAAGATCTCAGTTTCAGTTGTTTTATCTCAGTTATTATATTCATTACTTCCAGTATAGTTGTTTTAGATTCTGATTCCAGATTTCTAGTAATTGCATTTTTGACAGCCACCATTATTAGACACAGCAGGCCTTACCATGTCTAGGCAATTCTGATTCTGTATCATAGCTCAGAAAAATCATCTCCCTCGTCAGACCAATCTGGCCACTCAGCATCACCAACAGTGCATCCCACAGGGAATTCTTAAAGTCCACCAACTCACTCCTCTCCCAGAAAATATGTTCCTAATTACCTCTTTCTTCACCTTCACACCTCCAATATTTACTGTCTACACGAGGAAAAATTATCTGTAGTCTACTTGGGGTATATAAATATCTATGTAAACATTTCCAAGCAAAAATCCTAAATCTTCTAGATTTTGTTGCATATTTGGGAGACAAACATATATCCTCACATTGTCTATTTGTGAATTGTTTATGTAATCTCTCTTCCCAATCCTTTCTAACCTCCTCTGACTGATTCTTATAGCTATCATGCAATATTTTATATGCTCTACTAATTATTCCTTTTTTATTGGCAGCTTCTGTTCTAGAATTTATTAAAAACTCTACCAGTGTTGGTCTTTCATTTAGGATTCCCCCATTTCTTTCTTTTGCCTATACTCTGATATCATTCCCTGATAGGGAAGGCAATCTCTAACCTGCAGTGCAAATAAATTATTGTTGTCTTCTCATTCTATCATCTTTCCCTCTCTAGTTATTTGCTCCCAATACCTTGGTTCCTTTCCCAGTTTTCTCTAATAAATTCTGCCCCTCTCTTGCCTATCCTCTGTATCTCTAATTGCAGTCATCAGTACTGGCAGAATTTCCTTTCTCCATTCCCATGTTCTTTTAGTTCTTAGAATACTTTCTGCTACTTTATGGATATAATATTCTGCATGATTATTGTCATTCTCCTTAAAGGCCTGCATCCAAAATCACAGTCTCTCCTTGTTTCTTGAGCTTTCCCCATGTTTCATCATCATCCCTTTCCACTTTGAATTATAGTTTTCTGCTTGTGCTATTATAGGAGTCTTAACTGTGCAGTTCTGAAATACCCCTTCAAATTGAGTAATCCCAATCTGCCCTGTTCTACTGACAGAATCAGCTTATCCCACTTGACTCTTCTCAACTTTCCCTCCCAGATAAAGTCCTTCAGCTCTTTATTAATTGTTACCCAGAACTTCTTCTCTGGTTGATAAAAATATGTCTGACCTATGTATAAGACTAAAGGGGCTAAGAGCATTTTAACTGTTTGCATCTTACTATCCATATAACAAAGCTTCCATTTTCTCAGTTTTTGTATTGTTTCATTTAGTCTCTTCCCACATATCCTTAGCTGCCACACTAGAATGATGTTTAATCCATATTCCTAAATATTTCATTTTATCATGTCCCCAAAAATATGGGTATTCCTGAACCAGTTCATGTGTGGGTACATAATTTACTGCTATTGCCTTTGTTTTAGCTTCAGTAATTTTGTATCCTGAAAAGATCTGAAACTGTCTCAAAATGTTCCACAACACTGTAATGGCTTTTTCTGGTTTGGTCAGGTGCAAAATAATATAATCTGCAAATAAAGCCAGCTTGTTTTGACTACCATACCAATTAAATCACTGAGTCCTTTATTTTCTTTGCAAATGGTTCTAAATATAATGCAAATAATAAAAGGGAAAGAGGACACTTCTGCTGGTTCCTCTGCTCAAGCAAAAATTATCAGAGATGACCCCACTCACTTTAATTTTCACCCATCGCTTTTTTTTTTTCAGGAAATGCAATTGCTTCCATTGCCCTGCTCATAAAGTCCCAGCTTAGACTGTCAAATGCTTTCTCTGCATCAAGACCAACTAACAGCAATGGTATTTTCTTACATTCTGCTTCCCTCTGGATCATGTTAATGTTATCAAATGTTTGCCTCCCCTCCACAAAACCACATTGATCCATATATTTCAGTTTTGGCATTACTTTTGCCATTCTTTTAGCTATTATAGACAAACACCATAGAATCATGGTTTAGTATTGAAATGGGCCTGTATGAAGATGGATAGGATGGATCCTTACCCTCTTTAGGTATTTACAGCTATCACTATTTTCTTCCAGGATGGTGGTGCTTCTCCTCCTCTTAAGATATTGTTAAACAAAACCTTTCAGATCTTTATCAATTTTTTCCTCCTAACTTCCAAACTTCCACAGGAATGCCATCTATTCCTGGGGACTTTCCTGTAGCTTGGTTATACATCACAATTTTTATCTCATCTCCTCCTATCCTAACAGTTAGTAATTGAGCTTCGTCTACCACTAACCTTGGCATATTTAATTCTTCTATAAACATTTCCATTAGTATCTTTTTTTGATTTTCATATTTCTCTGCTTTATAGAGTCTCTCACAGAATTTCCAAAATACTTCTAATACCTCTACATAATCTCTTGTTACCTTCTTTGTTCTAGGCTCCCTAAATTTGGTGACAGCTCTTTCTACTTTCTGTTGCCTAAGTCATTGTGCTAAATGTTTTTGTGTACCAAAATCCAGTAGCACCACCAAGGAATGCTCCAGTACACAAATTAGAAGAAAACAAAAAAGGAGCTTAACACCATAGACATAAAACTGGAACTTTAATACAACAAAAACAAGAACAGGATAAGCGCTTTAGGCAGGATGCCGAAAGATCTTATCCTGTTCTTGTTTTTGTTGTATTAAAGTTCCAGTTTTATGTCTATGGTGTTACACTCATTTTTTGTTTTCTTCTAAATGTTTTTGTGCTCTGGAGGTATTATTTAAAACAGTTGTTTAACAGCAATCTTTCTAAGCTTGTGCATATTTTTGAGGTAATCCCTTATTTTCTATCTAGCATTCTGTAGTTGATCCTCTTTTTGTTCTGTGAGATTCCTCCTATTCTGCAATACTTTAACATTTGTCAGTCCCTCTAAACAATTCTTATTACTACTTAACCGCAGCTCCCTTTCTTTTATTTCCACCCTATTTTTAAACTCTACCTTAATTTTATCCCACTCCCTAACTATATTTTCAGAAGAAAATTCTATCCTGTTTAACAGCTCCTGAATAATTTCCACTACCCAATCCTTAAATTCCTCTCTTTTCAACAGATATGTGGGGAAGTGCCAGTGTCTATTTTTTATTTCATTACCCTGCATTTTTATTTTAGTTATTATTGGCACGTGATCTGAAATAGCTATTGGGTGGGCATCAAGACCTTCAATTAAATGCACATGTTCCTGTGAAATGTAAATTCTGTCTAGCCTTGCCCAATTTTTATATCTTGGGGAATAATATGTAAATTCACTCCAGACTCCTATTACTGAATTCACATCTTCCATGCCAAATATTTTCATAAATTTCTTCAAAAATCTACGCTTCTTTGTTATATTTTCCCTTCTGGGCCCCCCGGACAAATCTTCACTGCTGCAAATCAAGTTCCAGTCCCCACCTTTAAGTAGTATTCCCTGCTAAAACTGATTATTTATCCCAGAACTTTCTTAAGCTCCATTACAGCAGTTTTATGTGGAATGTAAATACATGCCAGTGTAATCCTCCTCCCTTGCCTGTGGCCCCTTGGCATTACAAATCTGCCATTATCTTTTTTATCTTCTTCTATCACTATTAGAGCTCCTCCTGCAATTAATATAAGTATTCCCCTTTTCCTTTGCCCCAGGTAGTCTACTGAATAACCATCCTGAAAACCTTTCTTTATCAAATTCACATGTTCAATTCTTTCTAAGTGTGTCTCCTGTAACATAACTTAACTATTTGCACTCTACATATTTTTATATAGTTCAGTACTCTTTCTTGTTTGTATTTATCTGTGAGGCCATTTACATTTAAAGACATTAAAGAAAGCATCATTGCATTAAAAAGTTATTATTGTCGTCTTTTATGTATAACACCTTTTTTTTGTTAAATGTCTAGTTCCAGCTTTTGTGTTACATGCATACACTGTTTGTAAGGTTGAATTTTTATACAGTTGTTTCTTATCATATACATTTGAGCCTATGCCACATCTTATAAAACATTTTGTCTTATTGAAAGCCCTCAAACAAAAAACAAACACACCCACAATAACCTCTAAAACCTATTAACTTAATACTAGCACACACAACTACGTACATATTCAAATATTGAAGATTTAACCTTGTAATAGGAACAAAAGTCCCAAATTGGCAGCCACACTCAGACTTAAGTTAACCTAAAAGAAATGTTATCCATGTTTTTACTAAGCGCTGATTGTTTTTTCTTAACTTTATAGCTCTCCCAGCTGGGAAGCCCCTGAATGTTTTTAGAAAGCATTAACTACCTTGGAAAAGCCCCTGGATGCTTTCAGAGAACATTTTCTATTTTGGGAACACTCCTGAATGCTTTCAGTGAACATTATCTCTTAGCCAATTTCTCATTTCTTTTTTTTTCCTTAGCCAATAACTCCCCTCCTAATTGTAGCCAGTTTCCCTTTATCAG
Source organism: Protopterus annectens (assembly GCF_019279795.1). NCBI lineage: Eukaryota > Metazoa > Chordata > Ceratodontiformes > Protopteridae > Protopterus > Protopterus annectens. Next base: position 130,226,207 of record NC_056737.1, read on the forward strand.
ATTATCTCCATGGAGACATGGGAACCAGGCAACTAGTTTCTTTTTATCAGATTGTTTCCATGGAAACATGAAGGCCAGCTGCAGAATTGTTACCGAGCTTACATGTATTTGCTAGAAAAAAGCCTCATAATATTCACTGTTCTTTTTCATTTACTTGCTCTCTCTTAAAACTTGTCAGTAAATCAATCTAAGGTCTTTAATCCAGTCATTTCTCCATGCAAGAATGAGAAAAAGCACATTAATCTTGCTATTTATTATGCTTTTTAACCAGACTTTTTTATACATTGTGGTGCTTAAATTTTGTAAAACTGAACAAGAAGAGAGATAGAAGAGAGAAAGAAAAGAAAAAAAGGAGAACAACAGCACCTGTTTACAATCCCCATTGCACTTAAAAATGACTGAAAAATTTTACTTTATAGCATGTACAGAAAACAACATGCCACAAAATTGGTACCATTTAAGAAAAAAATATTTATTTATATTTAACTTTCTCACTCCTCTTGCCCTCCCAAAGCACTTTTCCGAATATTAATAACATGAAGCAAGCCATATGCTTTAGAGTTCCCCTCAAGTCCAAAAAACTCTGAAAAAGTCCAGTATTTCCAGATCTTCTTGTTCTGTCATACTTCACAAATATAATTATTGCATTGTAATCCCATATTAAGTTACTGGTTTTGTTAGTGTTACTCTCCAAAATTCTGTCTCTGCTTCATTTCCAATGTACTCTCAATTCTTCTAGTCAACTCTTGTGCTCTCTTCCTTCTATCCAACATTTTCCATTGAAAAATTTGAAAATGTTTCACAGATACAGAACCTCTGTGGTTATTATTACCAGAAGAACAAGAAGCAGAACCCCCTTCTGCTTCACAGCTTAGATTTTGTTGGACAAACTTTTGTATTTCATCATTAGCATGTACTTTATCAAAAAATTATTTTGTCCCTCCAGGGAAGAATGCCTTGAAGACAGCTGGATACAGCAGTTTGAATCTCACACCTGCATTTCAACATTCCATGAATAGTGGAATAAATTTACTTCTCTTCTTTCTGGTGTACAATGAGTAATCATTCTCCACAAACACTCTGCTTTCTCCCACTTTTAGTACGTTGCCCTTCTGCCACAATTTTGTCAGAATTAACTCCTTCTGTTGGTAGGATTGCATCTTTACTATTAAAGGTCTAGGTTGCTTTCTTATAGACAGGTTTGGAGCATAAACACTATGTGTTCTTTCTACTAACAACAGTTGCTTATTTGTGCTTTCATAAAATGAATACAGAGTGTTCCTTCCAGATTCTCTGGTATAGCTGAAAATCTCAAGGTGTCCCTACTTGCTCTGTCATCTAATTCTATTATTTTTGAAACATGTCTTCCTGAGCAGTTTCATATTCAGCCAGCCTTTTCTTTATTTTGACTTCTGATTTTTGCAGCTTTATCATCTCATCTGAATATCAAACTCCACCCTAGATCTAAAAAATATGTTTTTCACTCTTTGTTTCCTGACCTATTTTAACACCTCAAAATAACTCTAAGTGCTTTATTTCTAATTTTAGCCTGTTTTCCACAACATGGCTACCAATGAGGCTTGATGTATCAACATGATTTTGTTCTCCCTCAACCCTTTCTCTTTTTCATAATCCTTTGTATGACTCATGAAAGACATAAGGAAGTCATTCTGAATTTCCATGCCATTGGCATATAATTGGATTTGTGTGAGTCACTGTTATTTTCTTTACGTTATGTAAAAGGACTGCTTCTTTTCTTTCTCTAATCACCCTCATTTATGTTGGCTTGAACCTTATTTTACACTATACTTAGAAGTTATCCAGCTACAGTCAGAAAATTAACTACATTCCAGGCCTTTGTTCAGGGTTTTCTTTTTTAGTCTAAGAGGAATTGATTCTGCTAAAGTCTCTCAGTGCACTGACAGTTCTAACACCTCTGCAGTAGTGTGTGTGTGAGGGGGACTCTCAATTCCTCTTGAACTACAAAAGAAAATACAGAACAAAGGCCTGCAATTTAGTTACTTTTCTGGCTGTAGCTGGATAACTTCTAAGTATAGTGTAAAACAAGGTCTGAGCCAAACATAAATGAGAATGATTAGAGACAGAAAAGAAGCAGTCTTTTACAGAAGGTAAAGAAAATAAGTGACCCTCACAAATCTCATTGTATGTCAATGGCATGGGAATTCAAAGTTACTTCCTTATGTCTGGGATGAGTCATACAAAATATTGTGGGAAAGAGAAAGGGATGAGGGAGAACAAGATCATGTTGATACATCAAGCCCCACTGGTTTTCCATGTTATAGAAAACAGGCTAAAATTACAAATCAAACACTTAGAGTGATTTTGAGGTGTTAAAAAAGGTCAGGAAACAAAGACAGAGTGAAAAAAACATTGTATTTAGTTCTATGGTGGAGTTTTCCTTTAAAGCTTCTGCCATTTTTTCCATCATTTTGTTGTTTGTGTTGATATACTCCATCAGTGTTTTTTTATTTTAAATTGTCTTATATCTTTCTGTAGGTTGCTAGAAGTCATGTCTGAAGGTTGCATTGCTTTTTGCTGAACAGCTGCAGAACTCTCTCCAGTCAGTGTTTCTTCCTCACTTTTTGTAGCTGATTTTTTTCCAGGTCTTCTCTATTTCTTTATTCTTGGCATCCAGGCAGTGCACTTACTAGCCAGCCATTTAGAAATTTACCCATAAGCACAAGTCCACTGGCCTTCTCCACTGAGTATCTTTTTTCTCACTGGGTGATATAGAAATAAACTATTGCTCAGTGTGCAGCCATCTTGGAAGTCCCCTGGAACCAAGCGATTTTTGATAAAAATTTTAGCGGGGGGGGGGCAGTAGACATTGACACAATGCAGAGAAAGGTCCAGCAACATGGTGGGACATGCCAGAGCAAAAGTTATGTAGCTACCCTAACACATGACGAGGAATACTTTCTCTCCATATACAGAGACAATTATGAAGGTATCACAGACATAATCATAGGTGGTCTGGACACTGTCAACCACCCACTTCAGCCACAACTACAGTCATCCAGTCAAGGTTAGTGCACCCCCCATGGCAAATTCACTTACTGAAAATTACTGCAGAGGTTAACTGGTTACCTGCAACACATGGCAATTCTTATCAACAGGTAAAATCTTCTTATCTGCCCATTAGGAGAGTGGTCTGAGTATGCATGGTAAGTGTTCTCCCCACTTTATTAGACAGCATTTGTTACTGCTCACCATGATCTCAGTAATAATGTCATCAATTACTTCTTCACAGGTTCAGTGGCAGAAATGATGAGTTCCACTGTATCTATACAACTGGAAGGTGTCAACAGCAGAATGGCTGTTGTTGACGGTAACATAAGAGTTATATTTATGACATAGCACAAAGAAAGTGGTACACAGTCACCAAGTGTGATGGCATGATCACACTGACTGTGCATGGCTGTAATACATTCCACACATTTAGACTGGCTACTGCACAGGGGGGATTAAGGTGGAGGTATCTCATTCTTTGTCCAGAATAGACTCATATCAAAACTAGTAAAGAAAAACATGATACACCAGAGCTTCTTCATGTCCAAATAACCATCATAAAGGTCCCATACTATAAATTAGTTAGTTCTTCCTTTATGACCCAAGAAAACCACAGTATCTAGCTTCATGAAATATAGTCATTCAGTATTAAACACAATATAATTTTCCTAAGTGATCTAAACTATCCAACTATAGACTGGCAAACCTACAATTCTGATAGTGCACAAAGAGATTTCTGAACCTTGTCAGTGCAAATACCCTGGATCAATTAATCACTAGGAAGAACAAAATCTTGGATCTTGTCCTTATTAATACGAGGGCATCTTGCATCATCCCTTGCATATCTTCATCACTTGTAAGGTCTGACCATAAATCAGTCTCCTTTGAAATAAAACTGAAACCAGAGTCCCCTTCCACCAAAAGTACCTTAACAAATTTCTCTAAGACAAACTAGCTGTTCCTAAATGATATATCGGCAGCTTCATATCCTCACCAAACCCAGTTAACTCTGCTGAATATACAGAAATGTGAATCATTACACTATACCAACATGCAAACAGTTACACAGATGAAGCAGTTGGATAGGAAAATGAAAAAAAATGCTTCACACTTATCAAATGATACATAAAAATCAGTGAATACCAAAATTAAATATTACTCAATCTGAAGTAGGTATGGGCCTCCTTAAAACTGATTATATATATAGATCTGCAATTATGGGACTGCATATTTATCTGCTGACCAATAATGACCATTTTAAAAACATGAGGGAGAAGTCTAAGATAACATCCCTTAATATTGGCAGCCCAGGATAGTGGGCTACATACATGTTGATTTACAAAGTCTTTGAACATGCAGGAGAAACAGACAAATGCAAGTTCTGCAAAACAGAATTGGAAATAGTCAACATCTTGTTGCTGGGTGTGATATACTCATGTCAGGAAGGCATAATAATGTGGCTAGACTGCTGCACTGGCTATTGTGTAATCTAAGAAGCACGGGAGACATGACCCACAGAGCATTATAAAAAATGATGACGTTTATATGACATGGGAACATCCATTACCAGCAGTTCAGAATATAGATGTGAGAAAACCAGATATAGTAGTCCATGGAGAGAAGACAAAAGCAGCATTGATCACTGAAATTGCAACTCCCAGTGATTACAGTGTCTTATGCACACAGAAACACAAAGTAAAAAATACCAGAATTTGCAGGCATAAATGAGGGCAATGAGGAAGAAGGATACCCAAATGATTCCAATAGTAGTAGGAGCAATGGGTCTCATAAAAAGAATTTGCAGTCATATTTAAATATGCTACTGATGCATGTAAATCTATATGAATTACAGAAGGAGACAATTCTGGACACATTGTAGGTGTTGAGAAGAGCACTTTTGGCTAACATCAAAGATTGAAACAATACTTATTTCATGAACTTTAATCATACCCTGACATAGCAATGGGGTCCATTTCTATCATGGTATTAGAAACACAAAAGACTTGGAGGAAGTACACTGAATGAAGCAGTACCCTATAGAAACAAGTGGAGGGCAAATACTAGAAACAAACTCTCCTGGTGGAAACACAATATCAACAAGCCTTGCAATAAAAGGAAGATGATTTTGACCAAAAGTAAGAGTAGTAATTTCCAGGAGAATAGAGCCCTTATCACTAACATAAACTTAGGAGCTTAATAAAATCCAGCAAAGCCCAGCTTGAGGCTAAACTATGCAACCAAGCCAAAGACAATCACAAGGCCTTTTTAGATATGTTCTTAATCTCAAAAGCACAATGCAGCAATACACAAAACTGATTGTGAACGGTGTTACCTAAACTGAGGCACATAGATGACCCACTGGCTGATAAATTTAGCTCAAACATTACCCCTCTCTCCCTTCCTTCTGTCTATCCCATAAGATATACCTGAAAGTGACTTGCCTCCAACTATCACACAAGACTAAGTGTTGACAGGACTATCAAAAGCTAAAAATGTTGCATTGATAGGTCCTGACAACATTTCTAGATGCATCTTAAGTAGCATGAAGCACAATTTATCCCCCCTCAATTAACGTTGTTCAACCTCAGCTTCCCTACAGAAGTGAAGGGGAAGCAGCTACAGTCCTTCCCCTATATAAGGAAGGAACTTCTGCAGTCTCAGTCAATTACATACCCATAAGTCTGACTTGCCTCATATGCAAAGCCATGGAAAGATTTATCAAGCAACTAATCAATAAGGAAATAAAGAACCTCCAAACACTGGACCTGTCTTAGTGTGGTTTCATCAGGGAAAGCTTATGCTTACACAACTTGTCACCAAAACAATGGATGAAGGTAAATGGTACTGAAAAAAATCAATATGATTCTTACCTACCTCCCTGGACTACATGAAAACAGACATGGAAGAGGTCTCCGATCTTGTAGCCCAGACAGGTATGACCCTAGCTCTGAGTAGCATTCTGCCATTACCCAGAATGATACCGCAGTAAAAGGATAAAATTATTGACTTCAACAATTGGCTAAACTTCTGGTGTCATTCTAAGGGGATCCAGTATCTGTCTGCTTGGGATGACATGGTCGACAGACCATAATGTTTTGCCACAGATGGCCTGCACCTGTCGCCCCTGGGATTCCAGATACTGGCTAAGGCTCTTGCTGCCCCTATAGTGCCTTTTTTAGGCAAGGTTCAAATAACAAATTCACCACTTAACAGGAACAGGCAAGCAAAAACTGAGGGTAATGCTACTCAATGCTAGAAGTCTAAATCTCAAAATGCACACACCCGAGGCACTCCTTAAAATGGAGAACATCGATATCTGTGCAGTGACTGAGACCTGGTTCAAGGCTCCAGAGAGCACCCTTGCACTACCAGGCTATAACTCATACCACACTTTTTGGCCATGTAACCTAGACCGAAACACCAAAGACGGAGGTGTGTCCATATTCATTAAGGATATCCACACCTCCAGGCTAGTTACTCAGCATAATGCATCCGAGGTTATCTAAGTGCAACTAACTCTGGGCAAAACTGCAATCCAAATTGTAGCTTGCTACAGATCCCCCACCATGCCCCAGGACTCCCACTCCTCTTTTCTTTATGTACTGGAAAATATTAGGGTTCAACCCAACACCCTAATAATGGGCGACTTCAACTACCCCACCATTAACTGGGAAAACTACTTGTGTACCAACTCCTTATCTCAACGCTTTCTGGAATTCATAAACTCCAGTGCCCTGGATCAACTTATCCACACTCCCACCAGGGGCAACAATATCCTAGACCTAGTCATTACCAGCATGAGTGGCTGGTGTTCCACACCTGAAGTCAACTCCGCGTTGGTCCGATCCGACCATAAGCTAATCACTCTTGATATCCACATCCCGCCCCCACCCCCCATTAAGGAAACCATGGTAAAAAAATTCTCCAAAGCCAACTTCATGCTTATTAAGACAGAAGTGGTGAACTTCATGACACCCATGCAGATGGACAGCACAGTTACAACTGCTGGATCCTACACAAATGCACTCTATAAGCATTTACACAAGTGCATGGATCATGTTATCCCAAACAGAACCAAGATGCTATCCTCCAAAAAAAGGAAGCCAATCTGGTGGTCCCCTGCCATAAACAAACTGTACAACAGAAGGAAGAAACTGATGTAAAAGAGAGTAAAATCCCAAGAGTGGAGGAGCTCCCTGGTCAGCTTCAGTGAGAAGATGAGATCCCTTATAAGATCCTCCAAAGCAAGCTACGAAAACAAAATCACCACTAATTCTAAGGACAACCACAAAGCATTCTATAGATGTGTCAAGAATCTCGATGGCAACACCCAGATCTGTTCTGAGTTACAGCACAACGGCACGAAAATTACAGAACCAACTGATATTGCCAACATCCTGGCAAATAGGTTCAGTGCTAACTTTACCCCCCCTCACCCCCCTAAAGGGCCCATATCTATACAAGAAGAATGCAGAGTCTCTGTAATCACAACTACGCAGGTAAAAGCTGCACTCTCTAAAGCCAAAAACACAGCATCCATGGGACCGGACAACATCCCAGGATGCGTTTTACATGAACTTCAGAACTAACTGGCTCCCCACTTAAGCACTATGTTCAATAATAGCCTCACATCAGGCTTTGTGCCCACTGAATGGCACACAGCAACAGTTAACCCACTCCACAAAGGGGGAGCCACCACTGATCCCGGGAACTATCGACCTATTAGCTTAACGAGCCTGGTCTGCAAGGCCATGGAACGTATCATCATGGAACTCATAAACAAAGACATTGGTAACCTCCAAACTCTGGATCCCACCCATTTCGGGTTTGTGAAAGGCAGATTATGCCTCCTGAACCTGATCAACTTCTTTGAAGCAGTCACCAAAACCGTAGATGAGGGTAAGGTGGTTCACACAGCCTATCTTGACCTTGCCAAGGCTTTCGACACCATCCCCCATTCTGGAATTATAGTGAAACTCGCTAAACTAGGTATAAATCCCTATGTCACAAGATGGTTGCCAACTGGCTCACTGACAGAACCCACATTGTAAAAATTGCAGACTCCAAATCTGAACTCAAAGCAGTGACAAGTGGAGCACCACAGGGTTCTGTCCTGGGACCTCTCCTGTTTGGTATCTACTTCTCTGAAGTACAGGCTAAAACAGAAGGCCTCTGACTAATGAAGTTCACAGATGACTGCAAACTAGGAGCCATAGTCAAGTCCCCAAATGATGTGGACATCCTACAGAAGGGCCTCTCTGAGACATATGCCTGGTGTCAGAGCCATGGCCTCAAGCTCAATGCCAAAAAGTGCAGTGTCATCCCCTTTGGTAAAAACTCTGTACCCATGAACTACCACATAGGCAGCAATCTTCTTAACACTGAATGTGTGATGAGACCTTGGAACCCAGGTGGACAGTAGTCTCTCCTTTGATAGTCACATCACCACAGTAGTCAGGAAGTCCTCCTACATGGCACACCTCATTATAAAAGGGTTCTCATCCAGGAAAAAAGAGGTCATTGTTCCCTTTTACTTGACACTCATTAGACCCATTATAGAGTACAACGCCCTTTTTGGAATGTACCTCACAAGACATCTGCAGCAGCTGGAAAGGCCACAGAAGTACCTCACAAAGAGGATTACTGGCCTCAAACAAATGCCCTACACTGACCGCCTCAAAAAACTCCAACTTTACTCCGTAGCATATCGCCTACTCTGAGGTGATCTCTGCCTAACATATAAAGCTATGTCAAACCCAGAGCTGTTGGACATGCTACACCTAAAGAAATCCCAATCCCTCCGAGCTACATGCTCTAAGGACCTAAACCTTGTCACCACAATAAACAGGACATGCTGGAGAGATAGATTCCTGTCCCAGAGACTTCCCATACTCTGGAACAGGTTACCCATCTATGTCAAGCAAAGTTCTTCATTAGCACTCTTCAAGAAAAATCTTGATGAGTTTATGGGAAATATGGAATACACCCCGGGATCACTTCTGTGTCTCTGCTCGACAGTGGCACAGGAAAATAGCTTTCTTGGGTGGCTTAAGCCAGGGAACCTTGTTGGCTAGGCTTACGTAGACCCTTGGGCCAATAGCCTAGTACCTACCTATGAACCTAGGAAACTAAGACTGTATGATACTGGAATTGACTGAAAACAACTGGAAGAAACTGGAATGAGACTGGAATGAATCTCTTTATCTTTATCCATGTGCTGAACAGGTGCTAGTCTCTCCTTTATGGGCCAAATCTTCTTGTACTTTTCACAATAAATTCTGCAAACAGTGTAGTTTGGTTAAGAATGCTTTAATATGAAAAGTGTAGGCAAATAACAATGTCCAAATACTGTTTTCAATAACAGTGCTGATAAACTGAAACAGTCCTCTGCATTCATATTCATATTTCTTTGATAAAGTGAAATAGTCCTGTACATTATTTTTTTCCTCCTGAACAGTATACTTAATATTTTGAAATGCTGGATATTTTATATGATTTCTGCACTCATACTGCATATCCGTCCAAATGAAACTAACAAACTTAACTGCATCTGCAGTATTTCCTAATAATACCAAAACCCTGTAAAGTTCTACATGCTTCTTTAGCCTTGGTTCCCAAGCAGTGTAGCAAACAAACAACATGTGTTTGTACTCTAGTATACAGCACATTTTGTTCTTAACAGTATTCTTGACTGAAGGGTATTTTTACTGAAACTGTATGTAAACTATGGCTGAATTTCTAGACTTATGCAAAGAGAATACTGTATTTTTTTACATTTAAATGACGCGATCTAGTAACTCTTCCTGAAGATACCTGAATATACAGAGGTATCTTAATTCTGTAGTTACTTTAAAATATGAAAGCTTTTCTCCCCGAGCCTCCACTTGAAATGGGTTATGAAACCCAGATGGACTATCCAGTAAACAAATGTCAAATAAATAAATAAATAAAATAAAATGAAGGCACAGGCCTAACCTTATGTTTCAGGCCTATGCAAGGTCTATTTTACTAACTGTATTTATGTAGGATTTATTTTGTAAGATTTGTCTCGGATATTACTGAAATTATATTTATTTATGTAATTACTTTACAAATTTATTAATATGGTCTGTAAAGAATATTATAATGATCACTAGAACTAATATAAAATAAGCTTTCATCTAGTAAATAAACTTACAGTTTTAATTTTGACCATTAGGTGTCACTTGAGCATTTATGGTCTGTTTAGATTGAAGTCTTGTAACTTTATGATTTAATTATAACTGGACAGATTTTTTAACATGTTATAACTGGTAAACTCTCTTTTTTTCTACCTATAATATACTTGTCTTGAAACATAATTACCATATACCATATTAACTTGCGTCTGTAAAGTTTCAGCCGGATTTGTTATTAATAATCTTGTCTAGTTACTTTTTTAATTTCTGTGGGCTGTAAAATATGTCTGCCTTTTAAATGTGTGTCTTAAATATCATGTAAATATTTATGTGTTGTATTAGTAGAAGTACTTTTACTAAAACCTATGCTTTCTGTATTTCAGATTTAACTTATACATTTGCATGCCCTGTCAGTGTCTTTTTAACTTTTTGTCTAATGTATGAAAATTATTATGTAAGGTGCACTGTATTCTGTAAACTAATTAACAAATTAAGCCTGACCTGTTATGCTTTAAGTATATTAAATAACTATTACTACTTATTATTTAGATAACTTATCTTAATAAGCCTGTTACAAATATTTCTGTCACTTTACTCTTAAAACTAATGACTGAATAACATGAATTAATGCTCTTAGAAATGTATAGTTGAATATTAATGCTATATTCTGAAATATGACTGAAATGTACTGTACTGAACTCATAACTGAGCATGAATGTCATATTTTGAAACTTGACCGAAATTTACATAATGCTGTTAGAAATGTATAACTATTAATGTTATTTTCTGAAATTTGACTGAAATGTACTATACTAAATGCGTAGCTGAGTATGAATGCCATATTCTGAATCTTGACTGAAATTTACATTAAAGTGATATATATTTTAACTGAACATCTAAAATAGCTGTGTATAAATGTTATATTCTGGAAACTAACTAAACTAATACTAAAGGAATACATTTTCTACAGTGTTACCTGAACACAGATAAAAACATAAACTGAACTCTGGTAATGTTATATTCTAGAGACTAAACTACTAGTAAAGGAATATATTTTTCTCTCAGTAGTACCTGAACACAGATAAAAGCATAAACTGAAAACCAGTACTGTTGCTTTAACTCTAATCTGCAAAAATGCACATATGTTTATATATATATATATATATATATATATATATATATATATATATATATATATATATATATATTTAAGATTGTAGATAACTGAAACAAATTTAAACTGAAAACTTAGTACTGTTATACAATTGTTTAACTCATAAATGTCATCTGTTGTATATACATTTTAACTTTAAAGAATTCAGATAACCGAAACACATTTATACAAACATTGAAGAAATACACATTTGCTGTTCTCTTGCCAATTATTTTGCATTGTCCCAGTCACTGCTGAAGTACTATAAGGGCCACCCTGAGTACTTTGATGAGTTGGACTGCTGGATACACTTAGGTGGTCTTCCAAACTTCCCCTTTCCTATTTCCTGTGCAAAGCTGAGTGGCTGATGTAATATCTTTCTTGACTGTGTTTATAATCAAACTGGAAAATCAATCTGGAGCAATATCTGTAAAACAAAAAATAGCAGAATTAGGTCCTTAAAATAACATTTGCAGTATTAAGAATTATAAACTGATAGAATTGCTTGTTTTCATGATTTTATTTACTTTTATTTCTGCATGAAATAAACACATGCTGCTAATAAATTCTTGTAAGTCTGTAAGCAAACTGATAATGTATTATAGTGAGCTAAACAGATGTTACTAATGAATACATTCTTGCAAGTCTGTATCTGAACTGATAATGTGCTACAGTGAAATGGAAAGGCTGTAACATTGTTATTAAATCAAACAGAAACCTCAGTGGCATTGTTTTTCCTTGTCATAACCTCAAATGAAACTAAAGTAGCAATCTGACACTGTATTAATATTTTAACATTTTTTTTTTGCATTTATGAACCTCTATAAAATTAATCTTAATTGTTGAACTTTCTAAATTTACTCTGTAACCCTCAGGTTGTAATTTACTTTTCAGTGTCTAAGTATCCACCCACTGCCTTAATATAGCCATTTCTTTGGGGCTACTTCACTTAGTTGAAAACACTAATTGTCGAATACCTTTTTGTCAAACCCTATTTGTCGAAGCCTTAATCCATTGAATGTGCATTTAAGTGAAAATTTTCCAAGGGGAAAAAATGCATTGCCATTATCAGGAATTTACCCTTTTCCCCACTGCAATGCAATCTTGGAGTTGGTGTATTTAGGTAGGAGGCTGTGGGGGGTATACCCCCCACCAGGGTTGGTTTTAAATTTTGTGATTTTTGTAACACTCCCTTAGTTGGCCAAATGTTTTTTTTTCCACAGGAAAATTTTCATTTAAATGCATGTTCAGTGGATTAAGGCTTCAACGAATAGGGTTTGACAAAAAGGTATTCGCCAATTAGTATTTTTGATAAAGTGAAATAGACCCGTTTCTTTAGCTGATGTCATTTAATTTTTTTTAGTTCTACTGAATTTTGCAAGGATTTATTATTACTGTCTACAATTTTCTTGGATAAATAGTAAGAACTGTAGTGTATAAAACTGTCAGTAATAATATTAAACTGATCTTTATCATACTGTTTTATGGCATGCAGTACTGTGTTTAATTCAGCTTGCTGAGCTGGCCTGTAATCTGATAACTCAGTTATATTAGTCTGTGCCTCTGGTGTGCTTTGTAAACTGCGATTACCGCATGAAATATATACAATATTGAACTGTTTAAGTATACACATTTATTACTAGAGTTGAACTGATCTGATTCTGGAACTTTACTTGTCTGTCCTTTATAGAAGTATGTGAAGTTTTTTTTTATATAGCATGCACGTTTATTACTAGAGTTGAACTGATCTAATTTTGGAACTTTACTTTTTTGCATATATACAAGTATTGAACATGTGGCTTTAATGACACATAATATTTATGATGCACTCTTTTCTTGCACGGGATCTAAACGTTTGACTGTACTGTCATTTCTAAATGTAAATTGACTTTAAATTTTACATTCTGTAAACTAGTAAAACATCATTTAATATCTGTGAATGCTTTTTGTCTCTGTCTGTATCAATATATTATGTATTCCCTGAAACACTTTACTACCATAATTCAAAGATTTAGCAATATCTGCGAAACAAAACAATAACACAAAAAAATAACAAAAACACAACTGAAATAAACTAGAATGAGACTGGAATGAATGTCTTTATCTGTTAATTACACAGAACTGTGTTGAACAGGTGCCAGTTTCTCCTTTATGGGCCAAATCTCCTTGTACTTTTCCCAATAAAATCAACAAACACTGTAGTCTGGTTAAGAATGCTTTATTGTGTACAGTGTAGGTAGATGTAAAAAATACCTGAATGCTATTCTCCTCTTTACCCTTGGTTTCCAAGCCTTATAGCATACAACCAATATATATTTGTACTTAAATGTACAGCACATTCCATTATTATCAGTATTCTTGACTAAAGGTTATTTTTACAGAAATTGTGCATAGTCTGTGAAGCCTGCTATAATATGGCTGCATTTCTAGACTTATGCCAAGAGAATATTGTATTTTTGTACATTTAAATGACACCTGATCTAACAGGTACACACTTCATACCTCAGTCTGGCCCATGCTTTTGACACAAGCCCCCACTGGAGCATAGAAGAAAAGTTTTTTTTTGCATATTAATCTAGGCTGTGGTGTGCACATGAATTTCTTGGCACACTAACCCCCCCCATCACCACCACCTTTCTTCCACCCCCCCCCCCACTGAGTATGCATCTCTCTCCCTTGTCTCTGTATCAGTTTGGCACCTAACTCACTTCAGGAAAGTGTGCTAAAGGCTAAGACTTTACTGCCTTTCTCCTCTTTTTTCCAAAGCAGAGGTTCACTTCATACATTATCAACATCTGGCTTTACTCACCTAGTCTCTCCACTCTAAACACTTTTCTCACTGATGAACTTATGTGCAAGCTGCACTGATAGATTTTTTTTTGAAGCTTAGAGATCTTCTGCTCCTGGCTCTGCCCCTGCTGTATGTACATATTTCATTCTTTGTACACCCACACTCTCTTCCTTTCCTCCCCACCTTTTTTCATTGTAAAACTTCATCACTTTATTATCCATTTTCCTTTCAACTATTTCTTCTAACATTTGCTTCCTCACCCCTACACTTTTAAACTGTTTCTTCTAACACTTGTTTCCTATTTCTCTGCTCATTTAAACTCCTTTAAACTTTTCTCTAACACCTGCTTCCCCTCCCCTCTCCCTCTCTCTTACTACTCACCACTCCCTTCTGACCCCTCCCTGACCTCACCAGTCCTCCCCTCCCCTCCCAGAGTTGCTCACCAGAGTTTACTTAGCACTCTGAAATCCTTTGGTGCCTTCTTTTAAACTTTCTCTTGTCTCTGATCCCAACAAAGCCCCTGGCCTCCAAGAAACTGTGTGGTTGCCACGTAAGTCATTGCATTGAATTGTCTTATTCAGTTATGTCTTACTAAGCCATCATATACACAAGGTATAAGTAAGAAAGCTTAGAGAAGAGCTTAGTCTGTTCTCTATACTGGGCATGTTTAACTAATGGAATATGGATATTAGGAATGATATTGCTGCACTAGTTTTATCTGATTCAGTACTGGCTTCCTGCCTATTGTATACATGCCGTGTAATACTCTGCCGACCTGTATTTACAAGCTGATAGATGTAACACTGCTGTTGGCCTGTAACTACCAGTTGGTAACTGTACATGTACCTAATGCATTTACTGTACTTAGACTAAGAACAAGCAGATGCACACACTGGCCTTCTTAGTCCTTGTGCCTTACCTGTACTGTCCTGCTTGTGTTTGTCTTTTACTGAAACAAAACGGACTTCCAGGCACTTGTATTATATTCTGCCAGTGTGTAGACCCTCGGAAGTTACCCATTTGACTTGTTTGTTGGATAGTGCTGTCACTATTACTGTCACTAGTACTGTCCCTAGTACTGTCACTAGTACTGGCACTAATCTTTAACTGCTTGGTTTCATTTGATTTATGCTGAAACCTAGCACTGTGTATTAACTGCTGAAAATGCTGAAATCTTGTCAGTTTTATTAACTGCTGCATGCTTCTTTATTGTTTTGCTGTACAACTGGAAGGCATAAACTGTTTATATTGTAGAAATTCTGTATGTAGTAATTGGGTATTGGCAACTGCATTCTCTCTTCCTTCTGCTTATTCCAGCTTGACTAAACACTAGCATCCCTTGACCTTACTATGTTCTGTATTCTCTCTTCCTTTTGCCTACTCCAAATTTTAGAGTAAACAATTGCTTTTCTTGACCATTCTGCTTTTACCTGTGTGCTTTCTCCCCTCCCAGTGCCTACTTAAAGCCCCTGTCTTCAAATATGTGCTTTAATAACTGATGCTTTTTTGTTTACTGTTAATGCTGTACAATTAGAAGGCATATTCTGTTGATATTGTAGAATTCATGCATGTAGTATTTGGGTACTGGCAACTGGATTCCCTCTTCCTTCTGCTTATTCCAGCTTGGCTAAATGCTAGCATCCCTTGACCTTACTATATTTTGTGTTCTCTTACATTTGTGTACTCCAAATGTTACAGTAAATGCATGCTTCCCTTGATCATTCTTCTATTATCTGTGTGTTTTTCTTACTCCCAGTACCAATTTATAGTCCCCTTTCTCCTTATCTGTGTTGTAAACTAAGCTACTCTACTTTCTAGCACCTCAAGCCTTCCTAGTCTTGTCTTTTCTTTCTACTGCTACCTGCAAACCATGGAGTCCTCTCTCCAGGCCCTCTACCTTTTCTCTTTCTCACCCTCCAGCCTGCAACTTTCACTCATGTTTTTTGTTTGTTTTTATTTTTCTCTGTCTCTATCAGTCCTTTGCCTTCTATTTCACTCTTTCTACTTACCCTAATCTTCACTACCCCACCATTAATTGCTCTCTCTTTTAAAGATTTAATATATATTTTTTAAAACTTTAAGCTCACTATCTTATGTTCATTACATCTCTCTTTTATTTTACAGTAGTCAGCTACATGGAAAAGTGACCTCAACCCCCCCCAAATATACCTGGCTGACATTCTAGCTACTGATCCTCAAAGTGATACAAGGATTGCTGTCTAGCCAAAGATGGGAGGAAACCAACAAAAATAGAAAAACACCATCACAAGCTTTATGTACATGTCCCGATTGGTTCTTCCTCACCTGGTGTTAAAAGCATTTTTTGTCTTTTTATTTTTTTGCAAATTAATCTAGGCTGTGGCATGCACACATATTTCTCATCTCACTAACCCCCCATCACCACCACCTTTCTTTCACCCCTACTGAGTATGCATTTCTCTCTAGTCTCTGTATCACTTTGGCACTTAACTCACTTTAAGAAAGCGTGCTAAAAGCTAAGACTTTGCTGCCTTTCTCCTTTTTTTTCTAAACCAAGGGTTCACCTCATACATTATCAACATCTGGTTTACTCACCTAGTCTCTCCACTCTAAACACTTTTCTCACTGATAAACTTAAGTGCAAACCTCACTGATAGTTTTTTTGAAGCATAGGGATCTTCTGCTCCTGGGTCTGCCTGCTCCGTTCGGGGTCTCTCCGCTCCCCTACCCTACTTCCATTCTCACTCACCCCCACTTTCTTTACATATATACTCTTATTCACCACACCCCTTCCTCCTATCCAACAAATCACTCTTTCTAACTGATCTAACACCTGCTTCACTCCTATAACCACTCCCACCTATCTCTCCTCGCTTACATTCTCACTAACTACTTTTCATTTCTAGTCACGCCCTCTCTGCTTTATCTGCTTTTACTACTCCTAGTCACTGCATTCTTGATTCACCTATCACTCTTCCCTCTCCCTACCTACTCTCTAGTTATGTGGCCACAGTATCTCTTCACCACCTTTCTCTTCTTCTTCTCTCTAACAACCTCTTACCATTCACCACTTTACTATCAATCCCCTTCACCTACTGTCCCTTAAACTCATAACACTGATACTATCTTTTACCCACAATTAATCTCACCATCTCTCTTCCTTATTTCACCATCTGACCTCTTCAAAGTTCCTACTTGTTCTAACTCATCTCTCAGGTCAGGTCAGAAACCTAGATTTCCTGCTACCCTGAACTTACTCTCTTCTCACTTTCTTCGACACTCTTATTTTGGATGGAGACATCCACCCTAACCCAGGGCCTCCAACATCTTCCTTGAGAAATAGTAGTGACCCATACCCCTCCCCCTCACTTACCCCTTCCTACCAGTAATTCCCCTTCCAAATCTCTAAAAATGTTCTCTCTAATTATTCAAAGCATTGTAAATAAAGTAACAGACCTGCACTCCTGGATATCTAACACATCTCCTCACTTTCTTGCCCTATCAGAAACTTGGCTGAAACCTCACATCCTTAACACAGAAATCCTACCTCCAGGTTATAATATCTTTCACTCAGATGGAACCAATAAACAGGGAGGAGGAGTTACTATCCCCTACTCTGAGCTACTTAACCTGTCCCCTCTCTCCATCTCTGTTCCCTGCTTCTCACCTGCTGAAATACTCATCACAAATTGTTACCTCAACCCTCACAAAAAAATTGCCATAGTCTCTATATATATTCCTGCTGGCAATAATATTCCCATCCTAGAAACTTCCTGTCCTGGATAACTCACCATATCCCTTATGAAACTGTTTTCACCAACACATCTCCACTCCTATTAGAATAAACAAAAACTCCTCATCCAGAACCATCCTTGACTGCATCCTTACTTCAGTTCTTCACCTCTATCATAATCCCGGTATACTTCCCAACTCATTGAGTAACCAGTCTCCAACCTTCATACACAGATTCTCCCAGAACTCACTTAAAGACCCTACTTACAGGGTATGGTAAAACCTTACCCACTTCGAACCTGACACTTTTAACTCCCAATAATCTGCCATTAATTGGTCCATCCTCTTTCATCTTCCTCTCAATGAGGCAGTAAATTCCTTCAATAAGATTTTCCTTGACACATTTGATTCTGTTGTTCCATTCAGAAAAATCTGAATCAAATCCAACTATGCCCCCTGGCTAACAAAACAAACCCACTCAATCATGCACATAAGAGATTCTTCCTGGAAAGTCTGGGTTAAAAACAGTCCCGTCTCTTGCTGTAGACATACAGAGAGCTCAGAAACCTGGCTAAACAACTTTTCAACAAAGCTTTTTTCCCCTCTAACCAAAGTAGCCCACATAAAAATCCACAAACATTCTGGACCACCATCAACAACCTATTCCATCCAGATAACCCCACTACTCCCAACCCCTTTCCTAACAACATTGCTTCTGAAACTGCCTCCCTCCTTAACAACTATTTCATAGAAACTATTCAAAATCTCACACTTAATACACAAAACAGTACATCTCACTCAACACCTCCACTACCTCATAATAAAACTATCCTCAATGCTTTTTCTTTCCAACCAGTCCAAATTACTACAATTACTACAATTAAATCTCTAGACCAACTACCCCCTCATTTCCTAAAAATACCTGCACAATTCATCGCCTACCCTGTGTCTATTCTTATTAACCATTCTATCTCAGAAGCCCTGGTCCCTGACATTTGGAAATCCTTCTATACTATCCCTCTTCACAAAGGTGGCAAAAGATCCTTCTATCTTTAGGTAGAACAAAAACACTTGCTAAAAGTAGCCAGCAAACAAGAACAAATGCAAAGAAAAAAGCAAGCTACTCTCCACGGCTAGATACTCGTGCCTTCAATAAAACAATTTATTAACTAAAGAACAATAAATGAAAGTTCAATGTCCCCAAATCCACATAAGATAAGCGCTTTTGATAAAACTCTTCTTCAGATCGTGACATAGCTTGCTTTTTTATTTGCATTTAATCCTTCTATCTTTAGATCAATTGATATCCTGTCCCCCCTATCCAAAATCTTGGAAAAGTGCATCCATGTTCAGCTACTCAAACCCCTTCTCGATAAGAGTCTCCTCACTCTTACCCAACATGGCTTTAGGCCTCATCATAGCACTTCTACTACATTACTGTCATTTACCCAAATAATAGCTGAAACCCATGACAATAACTTCCTCATCACCAGGCTTTTCCTTAATCTTTCAAAGGTTTTTGATACTGTCTCTTGTTCTAAACTTCTAACTAAACTCTCAGACGTACATCTCTCTACCTCCTCCATCAGCTGGTTCTCCAGCTATCTCTTGGGCAGGCAGCAATCTGTCTGCTGGCTAACTGTCCTCACTCCATTCCTCCCTGTTAATACTGGAGTTCCCCAAGGATCAATTCTGGGCCCCCTTCTGTTTCATATATTCACTAATAAACTTCAATCTGCTACCAACCTTTCTACACTTCTACAGTATGCTGATGACTCTACCCTTATTACCTCTGCCCACAGCATCCCTGATCTACTATCTCTCACTCAACAAACCTTTTCCTCTGTCAAAACATTGCTCTCTGATAACCAACTCATATTAAATCCAAAAAAAAAAAAAAAAACTCCTCCTCTTCCTCCCTGAAACACTTGTTCAGCACAAAGCCTCTTTCTCTATATCTTCTCTCAGCAACACCATTATTAAACCTAACCCCCATACTAACCTACTTGGAGTTATCATTGACAAATTAAAATTTTATATTTATATTCAACAAAGTATAAAAAGACCCAACAGAAAATTGGACTTCTCTTTCGTAATCAAAAATTTCTGTCACCTTCCTCCAAACCCTTCCTCGCTCAGGCCCTACTCCTACCCTGCCTTCTTTATACTGCCCCTGTCCTTACTCATGTTCAAACATCTCTTATCACTAAACTAGAGCGAACATATAACAAAATTGCCAGATTTGCCACCAATCTTCTTTACAAATCTCACCACTCTTTTACCCTTAAGTTACTCCAATGGCCAGAATTCTCCAAACAGCTACTTATACCCCAGCTATATATTGCACACTCTATCCTATATGAACCCTCATCCTGTCCCTCCATCTCCAATTTAGTGTCTTTCTATAACCCCCCCGTAACCTTCATACTGTCAGTAATGCCACCTTCGGTTATACAAACCCACCAAAAACATTGGTAAGACCCTTTACAAATATTCTGTAGCCCATGTTTGGAACTCACTCCCTCTCAACATAAGAAACATTCAGCATAAATACCTGTTTAAGAAAGAACTTAAACTTTTTCTCCTGAAGACTTGGTCATGCCCTTGTCAAACCCCCACTTGAACTAGTATCCCCACTTCTCATTGTATCTGCTTTTCCTATTAATTATTTTTCCTCCTTATACTTGCTCTAACAAACTGTATTCATACTGTACTCCTTTATGAAATATTCTCTAAACCTTTTAATTATTTGGCCTATGCTTATATGCTGTTCTCAAATTTTGGAAATTGTACTTGTTTACTGTTATTTTACCATGCATTGTACTGCTGTGCACAAATTTTTGACTTGTACTATATTTCTGTGACCCTACTTTAATATTTTGCAAATATCATAATTACTTGTATGATTTCTGGAGCGTTTCTCCTTGGGTCGCCACCTGGTTAACAAATGTCAATAAATAAATAAAATAAAATGAATAAATAAAAGTTAAATGCTGTTCAGAACTCCTATATGTTTTGAGAGCTAGCTAATGTTCTAACTTACAAACTGCTTGCTTTTTTATCTTGCTTTATGAAGGTAGAGCTTTAATTGTTGAATATCTGACAGGCATCCTGCTAACTGTTTTGCAGAGGTCATTCATGTTCTGATTACATTTGTAAGCATTCCTATGGCATGCTACTGTACTTAGAAGACTTACAGGCTGGACTTTATAATTGCTTTCATAGAAGGCTAAGTGAACACAGTTCATGTTACTGTTAGTTCATATTGAATAACATAGCTCTAGAATTATTGTCCTAAAACAGCCATACTTTGTTTTGTGCATTATATCCTGTGTGTATTCACTGAAGTATACAGCTGTTATCACTGGACTTAGAGGCCGTATGTTACTGCTGCTAGTCTGTGGTTTTACAGAGCTGATATTGTATGCACTATAATCAATTTTAATTATAATGTATGCAATATAGTTAATTTTACTCTCCATCTCTATTCCTTGCATGCTCTCCACTTCACATTCTTGTAACCTTTGCACTAATTCTGCCTTATTTACCTTTATTTTTCAGTTTACACGGGTTTCTTTCCTGAGTGACCCCCTCCACCTGGGATTCACTGCATAAAGCAATTTCTACCTTCTCCACTGAAGCTGGCTATCTTAACTAAGTAAAACCTCTGGGAAGCAAGAACCTGACTCCCTCCAGCTTTTCAATTGTAATAGGTGAACTACAATTTAGTTTTTGTAAACTGTTGAGGATTAATGGTGTATGCACAACAACAGTGAAGGGATCTAGCCAATTGCCACTAGATTGGGCTATACTACTTTGAATCAGCCTTAGACTCACACAGTGTTCCAGTCCCAAGCATTTAATTTTTAATTTGGTAAAGTAATTTCACTCCCTCCTTATTGACTACATTTGCTAGTTTACCCCTAGGATCCAATTAAAATTAGCCTAACATTGGTGTAAATTTAAAAAAGAATAAAACAAATTAAAGTACAGCCAAGACATTGCTTACATACAATCATACAAACCAAGCCAAAAGCCCAAGATAACTCTTAGAGTCAGTGCTAGCCCCGCTCACCCTCGCTGCACTCCGCTCGCTCCGCTCCCCTCCTTGCCCCCAAATTCCACCCGCCCCCACTAGTGCTAAATTTAAACCAGACTTTGCCACTCCCTTGCCACTCCCCTCCTGATAAGTACCAATCAGCACCTCACACATCATTGAGCAACCCTGCCCCCTTAACCCATTTCCTTCTCTCTCTCATTCTTCCACACCCTGTTAGCACAGTCAGCCATCAAATTTGGCCCACCCCCTATCAAAATGCAAACAAGCAACAAAACACTAATTACCCAAATGCCTATACTGTTTCTATTTTACCATCTCACTGCGTATGAACAAACACTTGACCATGGTATTCACTACCCAAATGGTCAAACAGACACCCACAACTTCACACATAACACCAAACACTTTACCTTCCCCAGCACACCGAATATACCACCTGCTATAAAATACCACCCCTGTACAGCCACAAAACATAATCCAAAAGACAAAAACTATATAAAGCTTATACACAAACTCCTAAAGCTTAGAATATCCTGTCACTATAACCTTATAACACATGGAGAAATTAATCCCAACCCTGGCCCACCCGCACCCAATAACCTCCACTCCCCTACCACAACCCCCACAGTCAAGCTGCCCATGAATACTCCCACTATTTCCCTACTAGCATTTCACCTAAATATTAGAAGTATTAACAATAAGATTCCCAACCTACATGTCTTCCTAGCAACCCATTCCCCAGACATTATGTGTCTTACGGAAACCTGGCTAAAACCCAGTACTACTGACAATTAGATACTACCTCCAGGATACAATATTCACCGGTTAGACCATGCTACAAGGAAAGGAGGTGGGATATCAGTCCTTTACAAAAATACTCTAACTGTTAATAGAGACACCATTCAACCTCCCCAATTCAATAACGCGAAACTCCTCATAACCAAGCTACAGAATAACTAAAACAAACACTTGAACATCGTCTGTGCATACATTCCACCAGGCAACAACCTAAATACCCTAGAAGATCTCCTTTACTGGTTATCCACTACCTATCCCCAAGAAACCATAGTTCTTGGTGATTTTAACACCAACTGGCAGCTCTGCTTCTCCGCCCCCCCCCCCCAATCATATAAACTTATCTGGATTTAAACAGACCATAACCTCTCCCACTAGGATAAACAAACCATCCAACAAGGAAAGTATCTTAGACTGGATCCTAGTTAATAACCAACCCCAAATGTACACAGCTGGTACTCTCCCTGATGACCTCAGCTACCATTGTCTAACCTATATCATAAAACATAAGGCAGGAAACCATCACCAGCCCAAATATAAAACATTTAGAAACAGGAAAAACATTGATGCTGCTATATTCCAAAATGAATTAAAAGCAGTTGACTGGTCAAAACTAAAAAATCTAACATTAGAGGAGGCCATAGATCACTTTAACACTAAATTCCTAAGTATCCTTGATTCCCATGCTCCAGCACGTACAATAAAAACTAAATCAAATACAGCACCATGGCTCACAAAAGATACCAAAGCTAAAATCAAAACTAGAAACAGAGCCTGGGACAGCTGAAGAACAACCAAAGCCCCACTTGACCATCTAAAATATCATCAACTCAGGAATGATACAAAAAAATCTATTTTACGGGATAAAAAAAGCTTCTACCAAAATCTCCTACAAAAACACCACAACAACCTTCAAAAGTTCTAGGCAGGCTTAAATCAACTACTTTGTCCAGGTCACTCCACCACCCCAACCCTGGCTAACTACACCCATAGTTCCCCAGAGACCATAGCTAGCACCTTTAATAACTTTTTCACTGAAACAATCCAATCCCTAGCAAATCAACTAACCTCCTCTAACTTAAACCACATGCCCAATCTGCCTAATAATCACCCGGAATTTAGCTTCCAACCAATATCCACTAGTTTTATCAAAACACTTCTAAAAAAACTAAGACCTACCACCCTCACTGCTGACCTCCTCCCTGCAGAGTACCTACAAATAGCTGCAGATACCATTGCATATCCCATATCTATCCATTCAACAGAACCTTATCCGAAAATGCTATCCCCTCCCTCTGGAAAATATCTCATGTCATCCCACTCCATAAAGGTGGTAGCTCCTCAGACATATCCAACTATAGACCCATTGCCATTCTTTCCCCACTAGCCAAAATAATGGAGAAATGTGTACACAAGCAGCTAATGCAATACCTTTCACAGAATAACTTACTATCCAACTCCCAGCATGGTTTCAGGCCATACCACAGCACCACCTCAGCCCTCCTTTCCTTTACTACTGCCATAACCAAAACAGGAATGACAATAGGCTAACCTCTGCCCTCTTTCTTGACCTATCAAAAGCCTTTGACATGGTCAACCATGAACTTCTCATTCTTTCACTAAAATCTATTTCCCTCAACAAGCCTGCTATCCAGTGGTTCCAGTACTACCTGACTGGTAGACAGCAGGCGGTACTATGGCAGGGCAAACTCTCCAGCCAGTTACCTCTCACAATTGGTGTCCCTCAAGTGTCCATACTAGGTCCACTACTCTTCTCTATTTTTGTCAACAACCTCCACACTGCTATCCCTAAAGCCATCTGCATTCAATACGCAGATTATTCCACTCTCATCTGCTCAGCCACCTCCCCATCCAACTTGCAAATCTTAACCCAAAATACATTTAACACTATCAAGAACTGGCTCACCAACCAATGCATACTTCTGAACCCCAATAAAACTAAACATCTACTCTTCTCTACCACTAGTAGAGCCACCACACTTTCATCCTCTGTCACATCTAACAATGGTACCACTATTTCCCCAGATAATCACACCAAACTTCTAGGGGTTATCATAGACAATAATCTCAAATTTGACCTACAGGTCAACAAAACCATACAGACCATCAATAAGAAGCTTGGATCACTGTATAGAAACAAGACATTTTTAACCTCACTGGCTAGGACTGCAATCACCCGATCACACCTACTCTCTACTCTTTTATATGCCTCACCTGTACTCTCAAACCTCAACAAATCCGAACTAGGTAAGCTGTCCCATAGCTACAATCATATTGCCAGATTTGCCACTGGCTCCACCTATAGAACCCACCACTGCCAGAACCTTAAACTACTAGAGTGGCTAGAACTGCCCAGCTTAATTCAATTCAATCAACTCTTAATAGTGCACACAATTTTGTACCACCCTGAGGATACCCCCTCACTTAAAAATATTATTAAGCCATATATCAACCTAAGATCCCTACGGTCAGCCGATAAACTACTGGTCCAAACCCACAAAGCTAATAACGCTGCTGGTGAATCCCTGTTTGCCATCTTCATTGGCAAAACCTGGAATTCATTGCCAAACTATATAACCCTACAATCCTCCAAAAGTCTCTTAAAAAAAACCTCAAACAGTATCTCAAAGTGAATTGGCTATGCCCATGTACCAACCCTGATTAAGCTATAAACTAAAAGCATATTATGCAATTATCATAACTTGTAACTACATCACCAAGCTCTGCTTCCAGTCTGATGTCTCTTACTTTTAATTGCCTTTCCATGAGAATTGTGAGTCCCTACTAGGGAACACTACTAACCCATTGTATATAATCACTTTGTTTTTATAATTGTTTGCTAACTTCTGTGTAATCTATGTAAGTTTGTCTATGTGGAGCTTTTCTCCCTGGGCCTCCACTGAAAATGGACATGTATCCAGTCGGACTATCCTGGTAAACAAATGTAAAATAAAATAAATAAATAAATAAACTAGGAATAAACCCCTGTGTCACCTGTTGGATTGCCAACTGGCTCACAGATAGGAGACAAGAGATCAAAATAGGGGAAGCTTATTCTTCAAGGAGACCAGCCATCCAGGGTTTGGTGTAGGGACCTCTCTTGTTTGGGATACTTCTCCAAAGTTAAAGCCGATACCAAAGGGCTATAGCTGACTATTTACATATGACTGCAAATTAGTAGCAGTTATTGAATCCCCAGTGACTTAGCCATCTTGTAGGAAAGTTTGTCCCAAACAAATATATGGTGCAGAATCATGGACTAAATGCCAAAAATGCATCATTATAGCCTTTAGGAAGTCATCTACCCCTGGGATCCACCACATTGACAATCAGACCCTAATAGTTGACCAGGTTATTCAGAATTTGGGAAATTTATGTTGACAGTGACCTAACATTTAACCAACATGTGTCCATTGTCATATGAAAGCCCTTCCATATTGTGCAGCTTATAAAAAGGGTTTTGACAAGAGCTAGAGATGTCCAGACACATGCAAGCAATGGGAACATCCATAGAGATACCTTATTAAGAGAATACAAAGCCTAAACAATATGTCCTACATGGACTGCCTCAAAGCCCTGTCATGATACTCATTATCCTACAAACTGCTAAGAGGAGACCTGTGCCTGGCATACAATGAATCCTCCAACCCAATACTGATGGACCTACTGCACATCAACAAGTCAAATGGCATCAGAAATACTTGATCCAGAAATCAAAACTCTTCTGCAACATCAACAGAATGGTTTTGAATGATAGGTATATCTTGCAGAGTATACCAGTCCTCTGGAATTGACTCACCATCCACATAAAAAAAGTTCACCCCTGTCCATATTCAAACGTAGCCTGGATCAATGTATGGGAAATACATAATTTACCCCAAGACTGCCCACTGTGTTGATATTGGACAGAGTTAGCTTCTGAATACTTTATTCCACACATAGGTCCCCTCCAATTATCTGTGACATGATCCCAATTATTAGTACTAGGTGTAATATATAATTACTTACCATGGGATGGGTAAGGCCAATCTAAAAGCAAACTGGATAGGTTAATTCAGGCACTAAAACTGGAAATGGATAAGATAAAAATGGACCAAAAAGACAGCTAACCTAGTCCTTAACTATGAACCTATGGACCTATAACTCTACATGAAGTGACACAGGGTCATACAGTGAAGTAGATAAGGACATTACATAGCATGCTGTACAGGGAGAGACTCCATGTACCTCAACACCAGAATTTCCTCATTTACCAGAACTCAGGATGCTGGTAAGATCTCAACTGAAACATCTATGCAAAGGAGTAGGAACAGGCACATGTCAGAGCTATTTCCAGACACATGAAAAACATTGGCTGCTCAATAGCAGATGTGCTGGAATATTGTTCAGGCTCAATCCAGTGCTACATAGAGTCAGCTTGAGATGGTCAGAGTACTGCAGGGTATATGTGAGGATTTCTTTCAGAAAATGGAAATGGTAGAGTAGGTATAATGCCACTATCACATTCATGTGCAGTATGGTGACACACACAGTAACTATCTCCATCTCCATGTGTATACTAGTCAGGACCTTCCTGACTCAAGTCAGACTCAAGTCAGAAACAGTGGTGGATGGGGACAAGGATGGGCTAGTCTCCGGACATGTGGTGGCAGAGTACATTACATGCAATGTGATTCTCAGGGAAGTACTGGAAAAATGGGGGAGGACATAATAAAACAGAAGTCATGTAGGCTTCCATCAGCAATGTAGCAGAACCTCTTAGTCAAGGTCTTGGTCACACAGCACTGTGAGATTACTATTTGTAGGATCACCTGCATCCAGTAGGTCACATCATCATGGCAAGTCAGTATCAAGCTCGTGTGCTAGTGCTTCCTTAGGATCAGGAGCACCATCACCCTCATTATCTTTAGGCAATACTGTGTATGAGACATTTGACTCAGTATACGTCAGGGTGCACAGTACAACTACTGAAAATATCACGTGTGAGAATTAGCCAGCAAGTGTTTCACTAGAATGATGTCACTTAATAAAGTAAAAGAAAATATAAAATAAAGGTGGGAGAAATCTGAAGGGTTAATTCAGTAGCACATGGTGGACTGAAATATAATGGTTGCAACACCAGAAAAGATAAAAAAATTAAAAAAATAAAATAAAATAAAAAAATGGGGAAAGGTGGAATCTGCACGTTGCAAGGTAAAACAGTATTAAGGTCCTATTCAGCAGCATGTTTTTGACTTGAGTAATAGTAATACTTGCAGTAAAAGGAAAAATAATAACAGAAGTAAAAAAAAGTGGGGGAAGGAGGAGCAGACTGCAATACAGAATAGTATTTAGGGCCAAACACACATGGAAAATAAACGATTACAACAGCAACACAAAACCTTCCAGCAGCACAAGCAGTGCTGCCACTTTACTCTCTGTACTGCACAAATGATGATTGTTGTTACTTCTGATGACACAAGGGTTGGTGTCCATGACATAATGGGCTGGATTCACGAAGGCTTGCATGGAGTCTAGGAGTAGAGTAAGACTCCATGCAGCCAACATGTCTGCCGAGTGATCCAGGAACAGCCGGCAGGGGTGTGCAAGAGAGCTCCTAAAACGACTCTTACACAGACAGGGTTAGGTTATGCAAATTCCCTCATTTGCTGCCGAAAGCTATGCAAATGAGTAAATTTGTGATCCAGGAAACCCTAACCTGTCCGAGTAAGAGTAGCGTTATTTGTAGAAATGTACTCCATTGTCAACTGAGCACCGTTCTGCAAATAGCAAAACGGAGCCGTGACAGCTCCAAATAAAGGATGCATCCAGTTGAGGAAGCATACCAATGGCCAAATATACGGCCATTGGCAATTTTTCCTGTTGCAAAAAAAAAATAAAATAATTTTTTTTTTACCTCGAGCTCCGAAGTTTAAGCGTAGCGCAGCGCCGCGCAAAAGTGCTGCGCTCTAAAAACCATGAAAAAAAATAAAAGCCACAAATAGGGATTTTATTCAAAATAATCAACTGCCATGCAAGTGAATGGCAGGCTGAAGACAACATGGCTACTGAGTAGAGGTTGCTAAGGGGGGAAGCTCAGTCTAAGAGATGTAACCAAGCATTAGTAGGCAATCCTATGCAAATGAGGGTAAGGATAGTGAATCCCAATTTTACATGGCAGATGAGCAAAGTCTGTGGAGTGTAAGGGTAGGATAAGGGGAGTATCAGAGTAGAAGATAGGTGACGTCATGAGGGGGGTATGTATGAAAAAATGTAAGCTCATTGGAGCAGAGTGGCATGTGTTTGCTGTCAGTTACTCATCACTGGAAGAGGCGTTTCAATGGGTATCCTAGCTAAAGCCAAGAAATTGAAGGTGTATGCTGTGAATAACACTAAAGTTTCTTGTTGAAGTGCCTGCAACATGTTTGCACATGGGTGTGTGCCTGTAAATCCGAGTAAGACTGTGTGCGCGCGTTTAAGCCGGAGTAAGCATGTGTAATGTTGTTGAAATTTGTGTAAGCATGTTTGCGCCTGTGTGCGCATGTACAAAAAGGAGTCAACAAGTGTTAGGCCGTGTAAGCATGTGTGCGCTCATGTGAGCTGGTGTGCACGTGTTTGCATGGCGCTGCCCCCTGTGGAAACAGAAAGGGAAAAGGAAGCACAACAAATAGTAGGAAGTTAACCAAGGAGAACTAGCAGAGCTAGCAGGTGAAAACAATCAGAATCAGGCAATTACACAGGCAGTACACTAGCCCAGCCCAGCCCGGCACTTAAAACTCTGCAAACAACTTTCCACCATGTTTTCCTCAGAGACACTGCAACACTGCAGTAAACTAAGAGAAGTGAAAACTTAAAAAGCCTTACTGAGACAAAGAAATGTTAGGGGCTTCCATTGCTGTTATAAGGTGACATATGCAGCATACTGAGGGTGGTGACAATGCGAATGATGCTGAGAAACCCACAGTGAGTAGACGGAGAAGAGTGTACAGGCCCAGGGTAACCTACTAGGGGCTACATGAGCTGGAGATAGTGAAGTGCTATAGAGTGGACAGAGACCTCATGTAGCAAATTGTTGAGCTGTGCAGGCCACACCTCGCACACAGAATCAACAGAGGGGAACCCATCCCAGTGGAAACCAAGGTATGTGTTGGCCTAAGAATACTAGCAACAGGTATCTTCCAGAGGCCAACTGGTGATATGATGGGGATTTCACAGGCATCAGCATCCAGGGTACTGCACGAGTTCCTGAATGCCATGTCAGCACATGTTGGTGATCATGTATATTTCCCCAATTCCCATGAGGTATTGGTCAGCAATATGCATCTTTTCCAGCAAATAGCGGAATAACCTGAGGTAGTGGGTGCAATAGACTGCACGCACATACGTATCAAAGCACCAGCTGGTGAGCGGGGTATGGCCTACTTTAACCGCAAGGGCTTCCCCTCCATCAACTGCCAGGTCATCTGTGATGCCCAGGGCATAATACTGAATGTGTATGCTGGCTGCCCTGGAAGCTACCATGATTCCCATATCTGGCATCTGACACAACTGTACCAGACATTTGCCAATGGGGACATCCCTCATGGTCACCTAGTGGGGTATGCTGGATATGCACTGGAGCCGTGGCTGATGACACACATCAGAAATGCACACACACCTGAACAGGAATGCCATAATGAGGCACACGCACAAACACAAAATGTAATCGAGCATGTGTTTGGGCTGCTCAAGTCACGGTTCCGGTGCCTGGACACATCTGGTGGAGCCTTGCAGTACTCACCAACTACATGTACCCAAATTATCATGGTATGTGCTATGCTACATAATATGATCCTGTGAAAACAGCTGCAGCAGGAGCAGCATAGGGCTGGGCTAAACAGCCCCCCACCATTGCCAAGGCCATCACAGGCAGATTGTGACTCAGAGGAGGAACAAACTGAGCCTGCCCCAGTAGGCAGAAGGAGGCGTGCCCAGTATGCTTTGGCCTTGGCAAAGAGGCAACGCATAGCACATACACTGGCTCAGTAGGAACCCTGGAAATGATACCTCTCTCTGACTCGCACATATAGTAAAAGGGATGCCTAACTTGACACTACCTTTTTTCAAACATGTATAGGGAGTATACTATGTGTATCCGACATAGGCAGCCCTGCAGCATTACCTGAGTCATGATTGCCATGTTTTAAGCAATATAAAGCAGTGCTAAACAGCTTTTACCACTATTTAGTATATGTAAACAAAATTGCACATACTGACTAGCACAACTTTGGGCAATGTTGAGCAATATTCGGCAACTTTCAGCAATGTTGGTTAACGTTGAGCAATGTTGGGCAAGTTTGGTCAAAGTTGGGCATAGTTGACCAAAAGCAGGTAAACATGCTCATATTTGCTTTACTGGTCCTTAAGCAGTCTGGTCTGCCCAGTATGAAAATATAAAGCAGTGACAGTCCTCGAACCCAGGATACTGTGCACTATAGTCACAGTACTGAACCACTAAATCATGACAGTATTTCACTGGTCAGCCTGTATGAAGAAATGTTGATAAGTCTATGCAAAGTGTCTCATGGAAACCCTGCAGGCACAGCATAATCCCTGTCGAGTTATAACACAAAGGTGAGCCTTGCAGTAAAAATACAACTTGATTTTCAACACACATATAGCATAAATGTTAATATTGGGTGTGTTCACACACGTCAACAAATGTAGTGGACTTCAGACAGCAACATACTGAAACATCACACTGGGCATGCTCACACACTTAGGCCATGTCTGAGTACAGCAGTGGGCCACACATATCTGGCAGTTGCATGTGTTAACCCAGGAACCTCTCACTATTCACCAATCCTGCCTTATGCACACAGTTATATGACAACAGACACATATATAATATATTGGAACCCTGTCATAATCAAATATGTACTACAGATACTTAGGTTGTTCATAGAAAGTGGAAAAACAAATAAGATAAAAAAACTGCAATCAGTATCATCAATAAACAATGTGCACTCCAAACATTATCCAGTCCAGGTTATGGAAAGATTATCTGCGAAGGAGTCCAGACAGAACCATGACACTTCCTTCAGCTATGTCATAAATAGCAATGTACACTCATATATGTCCTGAGTCAGGGCCAACTGTAAATGACTGACAATGCCAACATCCTGTCAGACAGGCCCATACATACATGCCCACCTCCCACTGACAAAAGGCCCTATCATCATACCAGGAGATATCACATGTAGAATGGGTAGACAGCTCCTTCCAAAGCTGAAAACATGTTATCAATTGGATTACATTGTTTCCCTATATGTGTCATAAGTGAACTGCAGAACAAACAGACCCTGCACCTGAACAGTCTGTTGAGCCTCACCCTCTCTACAGGATAGGAAACTGTTGAATGGGTTACAGCAACAAATGGCAAACTCCACAAGTGTTGGTGCACAACAGACCATGGGAACTATAGTCTTATAAGCCTATGAAGTCTGATCTGCAAGGCCATGGAGTCCATCATGATTGAAGTCATAAACAGAGCTATTGGAAGTCTACAAACACACAACCCTTCCAACTTTGGTTTGGTCATGGGCAGATCATGGTTCCCAAACTTGCTAGACTGTTTGCAAGGCAGCCACCCAGGACATACATCACTGAAATGAGCTACACACATCCCACATAGAGTTTGAATAGCCCTTTTCCAACATCCCAGACACATGTCGTATCCACAAAATCAACAACCTGTGCATACATATGTATTGTCATCTGATGGATTGGTAACTGGGCCACAGATAGATCACACAAGGTAAGAATTGTGGAGTCCTGTTCAAACTGGTAAAACCTGCTGTCCCCATGGCTCAGTCCTGGGATTGCATAAAACAAAGTGCACACACATTACCATGTCTAGTCTGATGATGTTAGCATCCTACAAATATAGCAGGAGAAATGAAAACACCCAGTAAAGCCTATAGCATGTTGTGTTAATGTGTACTTCTCTAGTATCATAATATAGTTAGGTAGGGGTTTGAATCCTGCAATTGCTGTGTGTGTGTGTTGGGGGGGATGTTTGTGTGTGATTTCCTTTGAGAGGAGTTCCCTTTTTGGAGACTAGGAAAACACCTTAAAAGTGGTATATTCCATTTTGGCAAGTCTGATGATGTCAGCATCCCACAAATATAGCAGTGGAAACAAAAGCTCCCAGTAAAGCATATAGCATATCGTGTTAATGCATATTTCTCTAATATCATAACATAGTTAGAGAGGGGTTTGAATCCTGTAATTGCTGAGTGGGGGTGTATGTTTGTGTGTGACTTCCTTTTTGAGGAGTGCCCTTTTTGGAGACTAGGAAAACACCTTAAAAGTGGTATATTCTTCTTTGGCAAGTCTGATGATGTCAGCATCCCACAAATATAGCAGTGTAAATGAAAACTCCCAGTAAAGCATGTAGTGTGTTTTGTTAATGTGTATTTCTCTAGTATCATAACATAGTTAGGTAGGGGTTTGAATCCTGCGACTGCTGAGTGTGTGTGTAGGGGGCTGTAGGCTTGTGTGTGATTTCCTTTGACAGGAGTGCCCTTTTTGGAGACTAGGAAAACACCTTAAAAGTGGTATATTCCTCTTTGGTAAGTCTGATGATCTCAGCATCCTACAAATATAGCAGTGGAAATGTAAACTCCCAGTAAATCATATAGTGCGTCATGTTAAAACGTACTTCCCTAGTATCATAACATAGTTAAGTAGGTGTTTGAATCCTGCAATTGCTGAGTGTGTGTGTATGAAACTGTTGGTCAATGTGTTATGGGTTTTGCTTTTACTACTGTATGACATACCAGTAAAACAACAGTATGTGCATTGCACACTTCAGGTATCTGTGTGGTAAATACATATATGTACATGTGACCTCAATTAGTTCATAGGCGTGAAGCCTGCTTTCCACATGAATACATCTGTTACCTTTGACAGATTGTGCTGCTGCTTCTCAGACCTTAGGTCACATATGTATGTTTGTGACAAGGCCAGTCACTGTAGTGATCTGTGACCTAGGTCATCTGTGTCACACACACCCATGACAGTTTATATAGAATAGTGTGAGTGAGGGTTCATGCCTGGGGTATATTTCAGACATGTTCAAACACAACAAAGTCTGTCAATAATGGACATTCATTATAGGTGTACAACAACTTTGTGGATATGCACACAGACCACTTATTGCTTATGTGATACACCGAGGGACTTCAGAATACCTTTGGAAATGTGAATACCAAAAACCAGATGACATAACACTTGGCTGTATGTACACATTGGTACCCATTCTACATGTTGGGGGCTACTACCTATGTGGTACTGTTGGAATACTATGTTTAGTAAATGTGGATGACTATGCTTTAGTTGGCTTATAGCTTTACAGCATGGGTTGGACAACAGGTATCTGTCTGTATGATACCCTTGTGGAGGATAAGTGTCTCATCCGGAGAATGCATTGTAGGCCACTGTATGCATTTCCAGATGTCGAAGGACATATCCCTAGTGTGTTTGCTTGTACCTAAGAGGGTTACATGCCAAACAGGAGTGGTCCCAGGAATGGGTGGCGGTCAATACCACTGGCTACTGGTATAGTATAGTACCGGAAGGATCCAAATGCTACTGAGTTTCCTACATCTGTGTGTCAGTTGTCAAGACATCATCTAATGATTGGTTATAGTTAGGCTGTTGAGGTTGTGTATACTACCAGAATGCAAACCAATGACAGATAGTAACAGTATCACCCACAGCATGGTGTCAAACCATGTCATACACACATGTGTAGCCAAGTTAAAACATATGTGTAGTAAAATGCATACTGGCCACCAATAGAAACTATGAAGTGTTAACACTGTGTAATACAGGGCATGTCACCCTTCCCATGTGTCCACTATGCATGTACATGCAAACAGTGCACCTCCACCATGTTCACAAATGTACACCTGCAAATCTGTACTGCACACATCAGACACGTACTGTCCACTTACCAACACATGCTGCCAGAACTACACACATCAGCCAAGTGGCGCATGGGTGGACAATACATTTTTGGAATTAACACTGGTGTAAACAATACTACATTGATAATCATAGCTTTAATGCATCGTGCCTGCTCAGATATACCTACAAGAATATCATTACACTTTACTGTTGACAACATGCTAACATTGCTACACTGCTATAAAGTCACCCTGTGCATCAGCACCATGTTAGCCTGTTCCTGCATCAGTGTTACAGATGACAGGAGGTGGCACAGTTTCATCATATGCACAGGGTGTGTGGTTGGTTTGCCAGAGCCCGACATTGACCCATCCAATTGACATTTATGTGTGTGTGTGTGTGTGTGTGTGTGTGTGTGTGTGAGGCACAACAGTACAGCATGGGTCAATGTTGATGTAATGTGTGTGTGTATGTGTTAGCCCTAGGTATTTGGTTTATGAGTGTGTGTCTGCAGGCACACAGTTCCACCATGTGGCTACCATATACGGGAGGTTGTGGGACAGCCACAGACTGTACCTGCCAGGCTGTACAGATCACCATCTCTGGCCACAGACACACTACCTGTGCCTGGCAGGGGTGCCACAGACAGTATCGGGTACCAACCCAGACTGGGTACTATCATCAGAGGCAGAGGGATGTTGACTGGACCCATGTCCCTGCTGGGACTGGCCAGAGCCATGTGCACATGGTCTTCTATGACGGTCTATTGACAGCCCAGCCCCAACATTTCTGGGGCTGGTACTGCCACTACGAGAGTGGCTGTGACTTGTGTGTCATCCGCGATGACTGCCAGCCAATGATGTTGCTGGCATACGTCCACGTCGACATCTCAGCCGTCCTGCACTGTCCTGGCACATGGACATGACATTGCTGATGACATCTAATGTCTCCCCCCAATGTCTATCAATGACCTCAGTGTAATTACGGACGGCACCGACAAGGTCATGGATACTGTCATTGATAGCGGTGTTATGGGGCCTCTGCACCCTTAGTCCCTGTGTGGTGTACTGTTCCATACGTGCCTGTGCCTGCATTACAGCAGGGAACATACCTGAGGTTGTAAGACCTGTGGGGGCATGTCTGCCAGGGGCATTACGACCAGCAGCGCTCCCACGAGAACCCCAGGACATCTGCCTATGTACTACCATTCCAGGAATCTGGGTATGGCTGCTGTGAGGGGAAGCATGTGCCATAGATACCACACTATCCTGGTCAATGCCTACTGTATGCTGTCCCTCAGCTAAGGCCATTGGTGATGAGGGATGTATTGGCAGTATGAATGTGCGCATAGATGGGGTGGAAAGCTGTGTACTGTCGATTGGCGGCCCAACGACAGACCCTGTCAAACCTGCCTGTGCCACAACACATGTATCATCATTTCCACTATTTGTGGCAGTGACTTCAGGTTCCCTGCTGCACTCAACCAACACAACCTCAGCACCTGTGAGAGGAAGACAGGAAACACACTTTACAATCTGTACATGATGTTAGCACACATGCACACATGAACACATGAACACATGCACACATGAACACATGCACGCATGCACACATGAACACAAATACACTACTCACTAAAGTAGACACACACACACACACACACACACACACACACACACACACACACACACACACACACACACACACACACCAAAAGCAATCCAGAACATACTCATTAGTGGTCGATTCAGGAGTACAGTATCACAAGCCAAAGAGTCCTATCACACGTGTCAGCATGCAGGATGTGTGTTGCTCAACAGCATGCAGTGCGAGTGTAGAGAGTCCTTGTTAATAACAGTATACATGTCTTTGATGCATGTGTGTTGTTCAATGATTGGCCTCACCCTGGAACACAATGTGTACATGGACACAACATTGTTGTGCAAGTATTAAATGCTTTTCAATGTCCTGTGCACCATCACTCACAGGTATACATACCATGGCTGGATGCACACAACTGTCAGGTGTATAGCAATGAATGCTATGTGTAGTACTGTAGTTACTGTAACTGGATGTAGTGTAGTACCATGAGCCATCATCAGGCAGCATCATGTGGTCACTCAAAGCCACTAATGTGTGCCACACTGGAAACTATCTTGCTGTACCTGAACTGCAGCACTGTGGCTACATTAACCATTTCACAGGCAGTTGTTACATGGGTATGTAAGGTGTTCAATAGGGAACATTGCCTAACATGAATGTGTTGTGTGTTGAAGAGTGTTGCACCGATGCATGATAGGCCTCTACCCCTCAGGTATAGTATGTGTGCTGTGTGGATGACATTTGGGATACTGGAGTCTGACCTTACAGCAGGTGTCTAAATACACTATGTGTATCATATTAACACGTCCTGCGTATGACAAAGTGGTGTATGTTGTGTGCATGTGTATTGACTCTGCCTATAAAATGTCCACTACAGTGTACCACAATTGTTTGGGATGCTCTGTGTATTGCATGTGTTTGAGGCAGCTACTCATGTTACTAGGATGTGCATAGTCCCACAGAAAACATGCAGAACATGCATTATGTGTAGGTGTTTTACATGTGTATATGGCCTACAACTCACCTATGACATGCACATGTTATTTGCTATATTAAATGTAGAACACTCACCAGCATGGGTCTGTTGTCTTGCTGTCACACTAGAGGGACCTACAAGGATATGAGACAGTTTGTCAGTGTCAACAACTATGGCATTGCTGCTGTGAGTTTGCAATTTTACAGTAGTACAACAGTTGACAGTCACAGGCATACAGATTATGTTCCAAATTATCAGTATTGCACAACACCAGGCTCCACATCTTCTAAATACACAGTACACATCTGACATATGCATGTTCTAACAATCGAGCTAACAGTAGTCTACAGATATGCCATGCTACCTGCATGCTCCGAGTCAACTTGCTGGGTGACTCCGGCCTCCATGATTATACATGTCTGTTGTAGTGGTTGGCCAGAAGCCACCACACTGAGGAGCAGTTCTTCCACTCTGGTGAGGGGCGGATGTAATTCTGTACCACCACCTGTAGCAAGCTGTTGTCTGCAGACATCGGAGGCATGCTGCCGGACATGTCTAATTAAATCACTGCAGTGATGGCGTACCTGCTCATAAGTCCGGTTATGCATGCCTATGTCATTAATCCGACGGACAATATCTTGCCACAGTGCAGTGCGCTCATGCTGGTCCTGGCTGGTTTTGGAGAACAGCAGGGTGTGATGTTGTACTAGGGTGAATATTATGATTTCCTCCTCTTCAGGGGAATACGCAGGGTTGCGATGGTGAGACATGTCCCTGGAAGACAATAAAACAATAATTGTGAGCAAGTCATGTGGCACACTTAACATTCTAAAATACAGATATCAATGAAACACCATATATAGCAACCTATTGGCTGTCAGTAGATACACACTTTTAATGCCACATATCAGTGCTCAGCCCAAAACTGCCTGACAGTGCCTGGCATGTTCTATATATTAAACCATGTTCTGCACAGCAACAAAGTGGAACCAGTATGTAAAACTATACAACAGTACATGGCACACTGTATGTGACACAATGCACCACCTAGCCACAGGAGGTATATATGAAGCTAATGCATACAGAAATATGTCATCCATTGAAATTATTGTAAAGTACATTTACAGTACTACCAGTACACCACACTACTTGTTGATAGCAAATCCCTAAGTAACATATGTGCACATTCATCAATATAGGTGGCATACTGCTGTACTACACTATACATGTTGCTAGATATGCACTTATATCATGTAACACACATACGACCGAG
Organism: Protopterus annectens; assembly: GCF_019279795.1. Lineage (NCBI taxonomy): Eukaryota > Metazoa > Chordata > Ceratodontiformes > Protopteridae > Protopterus > Protopterus annectens. The sequence goes on from NC_056737.1 coordinate 130,264,707, forward strand.
GCCATATTACAGGCATACCCACACACACATCAGACATACCTACAAGACACAAAGGCATGGCAAACCAGATGAGCTTTACCTGTGTACCATACAGTACTGTGTGTCAGCACTTACAAAACCTTATGCCTGAGGTATGTAATGTGTGAGGACTACAGGTAACAAACAAAACAGTGTTTCCAAGCAATGTGGATATACACCATACTGTGCTGTGTAGGCCTACAGCTTCAGGTAGTACTACAGTTCATATGGGATTTGTATTCACTAGTGTTAACAATCAATAAGCATACATGTACTGCTTTAGCCTACAATGGCACACTCCAGTCAACACCATGGGACTACATCACACCGTATGCCATACTGATTTTCCTGCCTAGCAATAGCATACATATATTTTGCTGGGATCAGAGCTAGAACACTACATACCATGATATAAACAGTTTCCCACTAGGCTATCACACATATACACAACACTGACACATTCACCTACACATTCGCCATCACACTCAGTCAACCTCACATAGCAATTAATGCAACAAGTACATGCATGTGTGTATTGGGTCCTAGGTAGCTAATAGGCTATTAGCCATAGGGCCTATAGAAGCCTAGCCATATGGTACCCTGCCCTTCAACACCCATGTAATTTAAGTTCATGTGCCCCTGTCATGCAGAGCCACAGAGGTGCTTCCCGGGTTGTATTCCCTATCTCACATCCATTCATCATGATTATTCATGACGACTGCTAATGAGGACCTTTCTTTGCTATTGATAGGTAGTTAGTTCCAGAGTATGGTATGTGTCTGAGATGAGAATGTACCACCCCAGCATGTTCTGCTTTTTGACGTTACAAGGTTTAGATCAGTACAGTGTGTAGCTTGTAGGGATTTTGATCTGTTTACATGGAGCATGTCCAACACCTGTGGGTTTGGCATAACTTTGTATGTTAGGCAGAGGTTGCCTCTGGGTAGGCGGTATGTGACACAGTGCAGCTGTGGTTTTGTAAGACAGTCTGCATAGGCCATCTGTTTGAGTCTGGTAATACTCTTTGTGAGGTATGTGCCTGGTGTCTACAGTTGCTGTAGATGTCTTCTGAGGTACATACCAAAAGGGCCATTGTACTCTATGATGGGTTTTATGACTGATGAGTAGAGTGGAACACTGACCTCGTTTTCCATAGATGACACACCTTTTCTGATGACATGTGGACCGTACACAGATTACATGACTAGTGTGGCACTGTGATTATCAAAAGGGACACTACTGTCCACCTGTGTCCCATGGTCTCTTATCACACTTTTGGTGTTGAATAGACTACCACCTATGTGGTAGTTCATGGGTACAGGGTTTTTAACAAAAGGGATGGCAATACATTTACAACATTGAGCCTGAGCGTACATAAAAACATCCATTGGTGTACATATAGATTTACATATAGGCATATATACAGTCCACCATTCATGGTGGGAATATCAATTATGCAAAGGTTGAGAGGGATACAGTTATGTAATAATATTGAACAGTCTTGTGCAGAATGCATTGAAGGTATTCTCAGCTCATGTATCTTTAGCAGGACTCCCTGTCTGGAAGACTGAAAACCTAACAAATCATACCCACAGCGTTTAAACATCACATGTCATATACCAGCACTGTATGCTGTCTTGTTTGCCACACACTACAACCTACATAAAAATATGCACATAACAACCTTCAATAACATATATATGTCCACCCTTCACAAACAGTTGCAGTATGTCCCTTGCTCTATGCATATGTTAAGATGCTAATATATCTGACACATAAATATCTCTTCATATGTGTGTGCCATACACACACAAGGTCCACACTGTTGTAAGTCCATAGACCTCACAGATGACCTGTTGGGCCTTGCTACAACATGAACAGTTGTCACATGTGTGCATAACAGTAATATTACAGGGAGTATTTATAGCTGCTAATGCTACATTACTATACTAGCCTGGTACAGCAGTTGCCAATGCTAAGCTACACATTAGATGACTATCATGCATGTGTTACTCTGTCACATCCAGGTTTATATAGCTGTTTGCACTACTCCCCCAAACAGCCATTATACACAGTAATGTACAGAACATAGATAACATGATCAGATGTTTGACATTTAATGCTGAGCTACATGTGTCACAGTTATGTCCCACTGCACACAGCTACACACTAATTTGTCCATGGCAGTAGTTATGCATGGCATCAGTGCATACATACCTACTGCTGCCACATATGCATGTTTCAAAGTATGTACAGTACTCTTCATAAACATCTACTACTTGCCGGTAACCACATATCTGTTACATATCTGTTTGTCATTTTCAGGTCCGTCTGTGTATGTTTTGACGGGGTTTTTTTTTGGTATTAATTAAGTAAAGTTTGCTTTTACTTTTTTTTTTTTTTGGTTATTAATTAAGTTTTTTTTTTACTTAATTAATATTTTTGGTTAGTAATTCAGTAAATTTGTTTTACTTAATTAATTTTTTGTTTTATTAAGTAATATTTTTTTTTACTCCTCTCCAGGTTTACAGATGCTATAACACGTGCAATATAATGATTGCATGTAGGGATAGCAAGTACAGTCTGCTTTTATAGGTATCTGCACATGTGCATGTGATGCCCTCTGCACCAATTTGTGCCCAGCATTTGGTAAATGCATACAGCCTACTGTGTGGTAATTGCAGTACTCACTGTCATAGCAACCCAATGCTATAAATTGCTAAGTTATGTAGGCGTAGCCCTTTCAGATTTCCTGAGTGGGGCCCATGCTTGTTTGCTGTGGAGACTGTTGTGTAAGTCAGAAGGCTGGTATACTTCTTATATCTGACGCTAGAGGTGTAGGCAGTGATGTACATGTTGTACACAGACCTGACTGTTGCCACTTCCAGTACAAAGCTATCAGTGTAGAGTTTAACTCACCCCTACAAATGCTTACACAAGATATATGTAAGTATGTAGTTTCTTTTCTACTTATATAATTAACTGCCATACAAAAGTAGTTATTGAGAAGTATTCTTTTGGCACATGAACTGTTTGTGAACTGTTATACTGTGCATATTAATGTACTCACTTCTGCAGGGTTTGTGTTTTTTATTGTTGACATTAGCACATGATTCTCAGGAAAACTGGGCAATTCCAGTACTGAGTATGCCTACCTACATCCTTGGTAGACCCTAAACACACACGTATATTTAAAATTTGGGGGGATGCAGACATACAGAGATCATTATGTATTATTGTGTGAATGTTATCTTACTGGACTTAAAGGATTGGTGTGTATCTGTTAGTTTATCAAGGCAGGTGGTCTGTCCACCTTTCTGACTAACATCAGTACTTTTCAGAGGGATTCAGAGGGACACAGCTAAAATATGTTTCACAATCAGGGACATCCCTGAAAAGTAGTCACAGTTAGGATGTATGGCATCTGCCCTAATCAGATATGCCAGTGTTTGTCCTGTTATGATACTTTGTGGGGGTTGTAAAGTGCCTCTATAACATTATTTGCATCTAGAATGGCTACTTCTCTTATCACAGTCATGTAATGCAATTCCACAACAATTGCTGGTAAAAATCCACAGAACAAGCTTTCTATTATGGCCTTCCTATTTTTCCTTTACATTCACACATTGTATTGCATGATATATTTATTTCAGCACCAGGTTATTGTATATCTGCTGTGGCTTAGTGGTACTTCATGTAGTCTAGTGTGTCCAAAGTCTGGGGTTCGAGACTGACAGGGGTGTTTTATTTTGCTGCTGAGCAGAACAAGGGCCCTGACATACAGAGTGACTAAGGAACTTTTAAGAAGTTGTAAGCTGGTTTGCGCGGGTTTGCACGACGCTTAGCAATACTTAGCTAAGTGCACACATGCGCACACTCGCTTAAACCCACTAACTACTGCTTAAAAGTGCTTACTCCTGTTAACCCCGTGCTAATTTCTTTGAAAGAAAAGAAAATGGGGAGATAGGAAAGTGGTGAAAAGGGGGGCACAAAGAGAGAAAGACAGTAGGGAAACCAGCTCGGGATGTGCAGGATGAGTGTAGGGAAGGTCCATAGCTGCCCATTTCTTTACCAGCAACAGCTGTGCATATGCAATAAATTTGGAGTGAAATTTGAAACCTTCCACCCCTGAGAGAGGGGTGAGGACAACAAAGTATGTTGTACTGCCAATTATAATTATCAGTTTACATGTCCAGCGGACATGTGTGCGAAATGGGCAGCTATGTATGGGGCGTCATTTTTTTGTGGGAACAGATTGCCCTTTGTTTTTGTTTTTTTCAGGTGACAGTGGAATGTGAGGTAGAGGAAGTAGGTATATTTGGGGAGGTAGGTTGGGGAGGCAAACAGACAAGACAAACAAGACGCATACAGGGGTGGAGTATGACACATTGGGTGGGTGAACACAATTGATGGGGATGGATGTTTGGAAATCACAGGCCCATGAGCCCACAGATGGTAACAGTGGAACTGAGATCCCCACCCATGGGCAGTCACCACTGCACCTTCACAGCCCCGAGGGTGGCTGTGCTGGGGAGCTGCATAGGAGGGGCAGGCTCACCTTTGAGTCGTGCCACTCTCGCCTCGAGCTGGCATAGGGGATCAGTGACTGAATGCTGGATCTCCCTACGCACCACAGCCCAGACCCTTCAGAGGGTGACAGGTGGCCCTTCTCCACCCATGCTTGCATGGGGGGGACAAGCCCCATCCCCTGCGGCGCTTCCACCCGAAGGTGGCACTGGACCAATGGAGGAGGGGAGCCTGGGCTGGGCTGGTGCCAGTTGCAATCGCCAGCTAAGGAGAGACAGGTGGGTCCGCTGGGACTGGTTTTCCCATACGTTCTGTGATTAGGTGTGTTTAATTACAACATAGACAATAGCATTCCAAATTAGTTGTAACAGCATGCAGTAATATTCCCATTAACCCAACACACCAGGGTTCCAACAGTTGAACAGCAAGCATAACACATGCATATATTGAACGACAGTGGACATTCCAACAGCATGCAGGGATTTTTGGTGGCAACAGGCCACCAAGATTGTGGTGTTTGAACAGGGCACATGCATCAAAGTAAATGCAGATATTTATAGAACAATAGGACATATGTCCCAAGAAATGTTTTGAGATTAGACATACCCATTGAGGTGTGGAATTGCATTGTTTATGCATATACAGTAGGCTGTAAAAAGAAACCTCCATTAACATCTTATAAGTACTTTTAGTCTACACTACATTCCTATTGACTGCAGGTGTATATCCCCTACATGTATTATTACACTAGGCAACATGCATTAGGTTGTGTAATAGGTTTGGCTAGTTCATTATATACCTGACCTATATCGGACATACTAACTGTCCAAGATGCAGATGTTACTGCTACATAGTTATATATTTTATTTATATTTATAAATCTACATATCTGGATGTGTTCACGTGACATTTTTCAGTTAAATTTCTACAGAACCCTACATTTCATGTAGCACACTCACATTTCTGGGGAACACATTAACATGCTACTCGTGTGCCAGATTTACCTATGCATGCCAGCCATTAACCGACTGTTGAGGACTGTATATATGCTTCACAGCTACTGGCACTTCCTTCCTCCACTTTATATGTGACTGCCCAACTGTGGGTTGACAGCACTTAATACAACAGTACTATTTATATAATGCAAGGGTAGAACAACATTTCAAAGTAAGTGACACAGACACACTCCAAGTATTATACCTTTATTAATTACATTACACACTTTTCTACAGGTTATCTCCTTTATTTGATATTACAGTGCATATGGAAGACATATTCAAGACATATTATACCTTTATTAATAGGTTAGAACACTCTTTTTCAGGCTCGCTCACTTATTTTATATGACAGTACATGCAGAGATATTATTCCGGACTTATTTTACCTTTATTAATGGGTTACTACACTCTTTTTCTGTCTTTCTGATGTATTTTATATAACAGTACATGCAGAGGAATTATTCAGGGCATTTTAAGGCTGTATTATTGGGCTACAACACTTTTTTTCAGGCTCTCTCACCTATTTTATATAACAATACATGCAGAATAATTACTAACCTGCCTGGTGGCGCAGCCTTAGCAGCTTATCTGCATAGGCTTGCTGATTCACAGCACAGACACCTGCAGCTGTGAAGTAAATGAAGGGATATTGAGACATACCTATCCATTATATAGACTAGATTAGCATGTCTTACATACTTCATTCCATGGCTACCTACTCAGTAGTGGGGCATCTTGCATCCCATGGGCCTCCTGTATCCATCGGTTCAGTAGGTCCTGCTTCCATCTCTTCCCGTCTGCATGGTGGTGACAGACCTGCTCACCAGTCCGAGGGATGATTGTGGCACTGGTGAGATCATGAGCTAACCGGTTCCAAGCCTCTGCTTTGTACTCCATCCCTTGGAACTGGCCCTGCAGGAGTCTTGACTCATGACGGTGGACAAGGAGCCAAACCATGTATTTTGACTCCTTTATGCCCCAGCATTGCGCTCGAAAGCATGTACCCTCTCCAGCACCAGCCATTCTGACTGCAGATGGGAGCTACAATCAGTTATGGCGAGTATTCCCACCTATGGAGCTTAAATATGCCGCATTTCCTGCACTTTTTTGTGATTGGTCATTTTTGAAAATTCTCGGCTGACTGCAGACCTGCTTAGCAATGGTTAGTCTACCATTTATAAGTATATGTATGTTAACAGTGGCTGATTATCCTAAGCTGTCATGGCTTCGTGGTTCAGTACTTTGATTATGGTGCACAGTGTCCTGGCTTCAAACCTTGTCATTGATTTTTATTTTACTACTGTCCAGTCAGGCTAGGGGATGTGGCTGTGTTTAGGCAACTTTGCTCTATGTTGCTCCACATTGCCCTACGGTGCGCTGGTTAGTGCGGTGCACACCTCCGTGCAAACCTATTGCACCTGGTAAAGCGCTGCTTAGCTATGGGCAACTATATTGCGCAGGGTAAAGCGCTGCTTAGCTATGGGCAACTATATTGCACTGGGTAAAGCGCTGCTTAGCTATGGGCAACTATATTGCGCTGGGTAAAGTGCTGCTTAACTACGGTCAACTATATTGTGCTGGGTAAAGCGCTGCTTAACTACGGGCAACTATATTGCACTGGGTAAAGCACTGCTTAGCTAAGGGCAATTATATGTCAAGATCCTTCTTATATTTATATATATACATTTTGTTCACTGATACATAGGCCATTTCAATGCTTTTTAGTAAAATTTTATTCATATATATCAGGAATTATTTCATATACTAATTTAAAACATAAAATAGAAAGGGGAGTGGTGGGACTCGAACCGTGAATGCCTCCTCTTTGTGTGAAGGTTCTACCAATATGCTATTGCTATTTGACTTAATTTGCATAAACATTTCTTATTATGCTCTTCAATGTCGAAATTGCTAACTGCAGCTAAGAATGGGCACACCCGCGCAAACACGTGCAAATACGGGCAGCTATATCGGGTATTATAAAAAAAAATTAAATGTTTTACATTTTATAACTGTACTGGGGGTTTACAATGTGAGGGAGTGTAGTGTTGGGTATGTAGACATTTGAGTGGGCTCACTCATGTGTGTTGACATTTCACAATTCAGACACTTGCAGGGGCATAGACCTTTGGACTGCTCGGCAGTCAGACACACCCCCTGCCTTCCTGCATGGTCCGTGTTAGACTTGGAGTGGAGTCAGCGTGCCCTCATGAATATGCATGGCACACTGATGTCATACCGTTCAACTGCAGTTTCCGAGTAAGACTTATTTAGTCTTACACGGAGGATTCGTGAATCCTGGGAATGATTTAATGGTATGAGCAGTACCTTAACAGAATAAAATGTTTCTTATTTCGCAGAAAAGTACAGAAGCATTAGAACATACTACCAGAAATTTCCTGTGGAAGGAAGCACCTTGAAAACTGCAATGTGGAATACAACAGTACATGGTGAAATACATAGAATTTCTTCAAACTCCTCAATCAGGAAGTACAATAGCAATTATCAAGTAATGGACATTCTAGCAGAAGCAATAAGTGCGTATTTTGCTGTAAATTTCACCTTAAGCAAAAGCAAAACAGTCCAAAATGTCATTTTCTTAAATGCTGCCTATTCCATTCCCTGCACAGAACTCTTACTATATTGTGGTACTGAAGAGAAAATATATATAAACCATATAAGTAACCATAGTTTAAAAAAATAAATAAAGATAAGAAGGACTGTCTAATGTACAATAACAGTAGGCCTTGCACCACACATCATAGTCTGCACATAGCACTGCATGCATTAATTACATCCTATGTGTTTTTTATAATGAAGGTAACACTAACCTGAATGTGACAGTACATATTTGTAGACTAGATACCCCAATTTTGCCTGCACAGCTGTGTATCATTCAGAAGCCTACTGCATGGGTGCCTTACTACTTCTGCTGGCTGACCCCAACACTATTGTTAGTCATGAATGGACCAATACTGGGAGCTGCAGTGCCATCATGGGGCAGTTCACGACCAGACTGGTAAATAGTCATGCAGAATGCAACATGTGGTAAACATCCTGCATGCAGTAGTAGTTTCATACTAAAGGGAAACCCCAGACTCATCCAAACAATGGAAACAGGCTTTCAGCAGGTCAAACGCTTACTATATGACAAATCATGTCTGGGTAAAAGGGGATGTTATACCATTATTTAGCAGATCATATAGGGTTCCATATAGGTGCCATTAACAAGGCCTTGAGTGGATAGCCTGCATCACATGGAAAGGACAAGAAAAGAAAGGGGGAGAAAAACAGCAAGTGAAGAGTGGTTTAGTGCTAAGAAATACATTTACATAACTACTTACATAATTATAGTAAAAATTTCTATTTAGCAACAAGGTGAAAATGGGGCACCTTACCATGCTGTGAGAGGTGGTAAAGTGAGCTTGTGTGTCAGATCTGCGTACCATGAGTACTGCCAGGATGCTGGGTCAACATGGTGGGGATACATCCCCATGAATCACTTACTATCTGATGGCTGATGAAATGTTTGGCTTTCCTATTTTTGTGACACCCCCCCTGTGGTCCTTATGGAACCCTAATGGCAATTTGGGTGCAATCTATCACACCAAGCACATCAAGAAGATGTGACATCCCATAGAAGACATTCATTGTATTGCTTAAAAGATGGTGAATATGTTGGGCGACAAACCCAGAGGGTATTCAACAGATTAAGGAAAGGAATTTTTTTATAATGTCCCATATGTACTTTTCATGTCCTTGAATACATCACACATAATTCTTGATATCAGATATGTATATATATATATATATATATATATATATATATATATATATATATATATATATATATATATCTACAGCTCATAGCTTCCTATCAGAAGGCAAGCCCAAATCCAAACAAATAAGACAAATTACAATACATGATACTTCAGCTTTAAAGATATTTTCCCTATTCTTTGTCCTCTACCCCCTAACATGGAAGGCTATGCCCCCCCCCCCCGGATACCACTTTCACTTCTGTATACTAACTCTGAGATTGCTGTAGCTTGGAGTTAGTGTACATTGGTATATATTCCTCCATGTTCACACTTTCAGTTCTGCAATTGCAAAGGTCACAGTTAAAAATATTCAGATTTTTAGCAAGTACTCACAGTGAGCATGTGCACACACATGCACACACACAAACAGTTGTCATGTGTACATAGTCATTTTATTGGATACTAGCTCCTTTCAGCCTTTAGCTAGGTACAGCTAAATAACAGTGGGCAAGTTGCCCCTCCACTTCACAGATATTATCTGCCCTCTGAAATGTACATCTTCCCTCCTGCCATTTTTCTGGTATATGGAGTGTTAAAACAAGCCTATGTTGCCAGTGACATGGGTTAACACTTGATGTCTGCACCACCAGGCTAATGGGAATTTGTAATATGGTGTCAAGACCAATATACCTCTGGTCAGCCATCTCTCTTTTTCCAGGTTATCATTAGGCAGTGATTATGAAATATGACATTATGAATCAGTTTTTGTGTATGGTTACTATCTATGGTATTACTTCCTCTCAATGATCATTGGAAGAACATTTCTTACTATCCAGAACTTGGCAGCTTCTAGGTATTCAATATGGGAACATGTCATTTGACTGACATTTCAGCCAGTGTTGAGAGGTTGTAGAAATTTGGAGGAAACAACTTTCACTGACAGTGGAGTTTTCTTTTTTCCCACAGTTGTGTAACCTCACAGTAGGTACATTTATATTAAGGGATGTAGGGGTGCCCTTCACAAGGGGGTACAGGAAGCTTGTCCCTTGGGGAAGAAAAACCTCAGCAGCAATGTTCATCAAAAGTTTAGACCATTTTTTGATCAATGGGTACTCAGTGAAAGAGTTGTCAGTCAATCAACATGAATCCTTAATTTCATGACTAAGTCTGATAAATGTGTGTTCTTGATATTTTCATCGTACATTTATTGCTCTTTCCACATTTTAAATTTTCCTTACTGTCCAGATCATCTAACTGCTCTTCATCTTCTGTGTTACTGCTATTGTTTGGATTACAGCATGGGAACTGAAACTCATTAAGTGCAGGATGGGGCTATTTTCAACAGACTGAAAAACAAAATTATATTAAATATATCTTGCAGGCTTTCCCCAGCCACTAGATATTGCACAATTTAGTAAATCAAAAACAAAACTTTGTTGCTGATGTACTATAATATTTTGTTAAATAAAAGTAATTTTGTCTCTAGCAGCAAGACATCTGTGTGGTTGCTTATTAATTAACATTACTAGTACCAATATCTGCATCACTCAAACAGATTTATTGAAATCCTGCTGACAGTAGTTTATGACAAAATGACAGCCATTGCCTTATGTTATTTTCTAAAATAGAGTTTCTGCATCTGTTATTAAGCAGTAGGAGACAGGGAAGGCTAAGCCAGGTGTTGATGTATCAGTCCTATACTATTAGCTTGTTTACATGTTTGAGTTAAATATATTAAGGAGCACAGAGCTGCTAAGGCAAACTGAAAACATACCGTGCAACACTTCAGATTTTTCAAATCATTTTCTCAGTTTAAGTAAAAATTTCAAAAGAAGTATTTTGTGAGCACTTCAAACCTTCATTAAAGAGAAGCCAAAGTCTACAAAATGTTAAGGATATTTTGCTAAAAATATCTTTAAAAGATATTCACTGGGAATCGTGAACAATCATGTAGGCTTTGCGCGAAGCCTAAACAGTATTTACATGTTAGTGTGATGAGCAGCAGAGCTAATCACATATGCATGCTGCTCACCATGCTTGAATGAAAACAGTCATAATTTTATGATCAGCAACTATGTTGATGGCCATGAAAGCATGTTGAGCACCACTAACTCACATAGTAAGCAAACAAGCTTGACAAAAGATGAACCTGTTAAGCATGATCACTCAGACAGTATGAAGAGCTACACAAGGCAAATAATGCAAGCTGTACCAAGCTGGAAAAGTGTACTGAGTACAGTATGCACATAACTGAACCATGAGAATACAGAAATAAGTAATAAGGAAGGGCAAATGGCAAGGCCAAATACAATAGATGGGTTACCAGGCAGGGGAAGAGTACTGATGACAATGTATAAAGAAATCTAAGAGATGTACACAGAAATCTGTAAGAGGGGAGGGTAAATGTTCAAATTCTACTAAGATAATTGATTTAAAGGTGCATATGTCACAAAAACAATTTTGTAATAATACAATTGCCCGATATGTATGTCACAATTAATGGTGATCATACTTCCTGAGCAAATACAGGTAAATAACAGCAGACATGATATTATAGGATGTGACAGCTACACAAATTAACATTGTAACAGAGGAGATCACATGTGATATGAATGTCATTAACATGCTGAGTTGAGATGACAGTTAGCAAGGACAGTACATGCATTATGGGAAATTTGCATAGCGTGCATTTTGTCAATATTACATACTGGAAAATACAAATGGCTCAGAAGCCACAATCACTTTTTGCAAGAACTGAATCAATCTTTTCAATGTTACCACTGACTTGTGTGTTAACTGGGTACACCATGGAAATAGGCATAACACATGTAGGAGGATCACCCTTGAAGGGACCTGTGCACTTTAATATTTTAATGGTTATGCACCCCATATGTAGGTATGTGTGGTATTAAAAATGTGGGAACAATTTGACATACGTGATACCCTTGAGTAAGGCACTCCTGGATGACATAGTCATTGTATAGACAGAAAAGAATAGATACAAATACCATACTAGGATATGATGTAGTCCACAGAGCTGTGTATTGCTGGCATCTTCTACAGGAGGTAGCAATGGATATTGTCACAAACAGCTGAAATTAATGTATGAATTAATAAAGGTTCCTGATAATGAATGTCATATCAGCATATCAGACTAATGGCAATTAATTGAGTATGGTCATGTGCACACAATTGTGATTAGTTTTGCATTAATGTTCTTTGGTTAAGGAAGGCACACATACCATCCAAAAACTGAAGCACACTCATGTACACCACAATACTCAATGCATGTGCCACAGAAGCAATCTCACCATGACATTGGCAGAACAAATGCCTACTGCAATGAAATCTAAAGCTACGTTCACACATGTTCGTACAACATATCAAGGGATAATATTAATTTCACTCAATGGTTGTGTGATGTCAATATGTTCGCACAAAATGATTCGTCATGCTAGAATTGAATGTCAAGCTGTACAACTCCTCCAACTAACAATATGGCTATTACTCACATGTACCACAGTATAACCATTATTACAGCTGTTGAACTCCACCTATGTGAAGTTATTCAATTAGCTGTAATTTATTTGCCCATAATTTTTATCTGATAAGATGGATGGGGGAGGCCTTTGCCACTCTATATGCACAAAGTATAATTGGTGGGATGTCTATCCTGCAGAACAGTTAAGGACACAAATGTTTACAGTCCCTCAATACTGACTTGTAACACTTGCCTAAGCACTGAGAAAATCAGCAACATAGTGGGATCAATGAATGTGCCACTGTATAAGTGAATTGCCGATTGTCATAAGTGTGGTTATATGAAAGCACTACATCATGGGTATGAATCAAGGAATATGTATCCCAGTGATTACTTTAGAAATAATCTTGTATATCAGACAACACTGCCTAATACTAGACATACCTAAACACACATGTGCCCCCCCCCCCCTCCTGCTGTTGTCACTGTGATGGTAGAACAGCAATAATGTACAATATGGAATTGTTCCAAACTGGAACACATGATTTACTTAGATGGCAATAGACATTACATCATCTCATGTCCTCATTTCTGGCATGGGAGGACAATCTATTTAAATCACAATGTCAGTCTTCAACACAGCCTTTCAAAAGGAAATTTAGAATAAACTTTTGTAAGAGGTAACATCTACTCATGAGCATAGCACATGTGGGTGACAACATTGTTAACACTGAATGTAAGCAACAACATTGGGATTTGAACTATATACTTAACATCACGAGTTAATGAAGGTTTGTTGAAACACAAGCACCACTTGAGATTTATTTTACAACTGTAACACTGCACATTTCAAAGGATGACATCACCATTGTGTATTACCTTGAGGTTTCTGCTACAATGTGGTTGCACAACACACGGTATAGATATACATTGTGTGTGTGTGTGTGTGTGTGTGTGTGTGTGTGTGTGTGTGTGTGTGTGTGTGTGTGTGTGTGTGTGTGTGGGTGTGTGTGTGTGTGTGTGTGTGTGTGTGTGTGTGTGTGTGTGTGTGTGTGTTTGCGTATGTATGTATACACACACACACACACACACACACACACACACACACACACATATATATATATATATATATATATATATATATATATATATATATATATTTATATATACATACATATATATATATATATATATATATATGGGAAAACTTCACAATGCCAAAATCCTGAAAGATCGAATTTCATATGGCCGAGACCATATGATCACACTTTCAGAATCCCGACATTGTGAATGGAGATTTTCCTCACTGTAATGTGATCTTGCAGTTGGAAAATTTAAGTAGCGGGGGTGTGGAGGGTGCAGAGGGGCTTGCCCCCCTGCAGAAACATTTAAATTGTTGTTTTTTTTTTTGTTTGGATTTGTTTCAGAGTTTTGATATTCCAAATCATCGGTCATATGGTCTGGATCATACCATAACATCATACCAGGGGAAGTAAATACTGTGGGAAGAAATAGCCAGGGAATTGTTATGGCTAGGCTTGTATAGGCCCTAGGGCCAATAGCCTAGTACCGACCTATGAACCTATGAACATATGAAATTTGAATTTCGAGATTTTGAAGTGAATCACTATATATATATATATATATATATATATATATATATATATATATATATATATATATACACACACACACACACACACACACACACTGTATATATGTATATATATATATATATATATATATATATATATATATATATATATATATATATATATATATAGGCTATTCTTTACAGTAAGAGAAAGAAATACACACTCATAGAAGACAATCACACCTGTACTTGACCTTCCTACCTACCTATTGACACAATCTACACAAAAGTGCATTATAGGCATGCACCACAGAAAAAGTCTGATTGCATGTGAATCACTCTGCATCTTTGAAGGGATGACATCAGCCGTGTCATGAAAAGAAGATGTGTTTGCAAAAATGACTTCTACAGCTATGTGGGATTCTAAATGTTGTCAGTACTAAGGGGTGTAAGACACACCTGCAACCATTTACATTTGCACACAGACAGTCATGCATTTCTCACTGCTGCATTTGAACTACCTACCTATCAACTGGCACAATCTACATGCAAGTGAATTATAGGCATACACCACAGGAGATGTCTCTCTTTTGTGGTGTGAGATTTCATTATTAAAGGTATGACCTTATCAGTGTGTTGAAGACAGTTTGTGTTTGTGGACAAAGTTAGTTGTGGTTCATTATTTTTCAGCTTTGCGGACAGAGTGAAATGGGATGTGGGTTTGATCCGACCATGTAAATGTTTCTCACAAGTGGGAGTCAAATTATCACATCTACTGAATCTGAATTAATCTTCCAGTGAGGCTCTAGTTTCAACATCTCATACACATGTTGACTGTTGTGAGACTAGAACATGCTACCTATCTAATTAGGCAATTTCAAGGGCACAAAACTTAATGCAAGCTCCACAACAGAAGTCTGACTTTTGCAGTGTGATAACACCCCTTATTGAGGATGACATCAGCATAGTGTTGCAGAGGAGATTATATTAAGAGAAGCGTCTAACATTGATATGGGCTCACTTTGCACTGTAAAGGTTTCTCCAGGCTACTATTTCAGTGAGGCAGCAGTACGTAAGGTCATATTTACACATATTTATATACAACCCACATACACACGCAAGCTCACTGCTGTGAGATTAACCCCCTGTCTATCTATTTGCACAGTTTGAAGGTTGCAGTACTTAATGCAAGTAGCAATGCAGACATTTGACTTCTACAGTATCTGAGTGCACTTTATAGAGGATGACATCAGTGTTTTGTTGCAGAGAAGATGATGTTGTACAGAGAAGATGATGTTGGAAGAGGGGTCTGACACTAATGCAGACTCACCCTACAGTGTAAAAGTTTCTCCAGGCTATTATTTTAGTAAAGCCAGCAATACATACAGTCATATTTACACACCTCTATATACACCCTACACACACACAAAAGTTGACTGTTGTGAGATTAGAAACCCCTTATCTATCTAATCACACAATCTGGAAGACACAGTACTTAACATAAGTGCCACCCAAGGAGTCTGACTTTTTCACTGTGACAGTGCAGTGTTCATCGGACTAGTTTCTCATTCTGTGTCAAAGGAGATATTGTAATGTTGAAATTTTTGTGCAAAGCCATATTTGTTGATATGAGGGAGCAAGGACAATCTTCTGATCAATACTAAATACATACTGCTGACTTAGGTCAACTATGCTATTATTAATGTATATTGCAGAACTGAGACTAACATGTACTTGTACTGTGTACATGAGACACACACACACTTGTAAAATACAAGATGGAAAATGAAGCAGTCATGGATAGTTAGGTTAAGATGATGGTATGTGACCCTTAATGAAAGTTATTGATATTAGCAGCATTATCTGCTTATGCATGGGCAATGTGCACTGTCAACAAAAAACAATCCTTAATGTTCCAGTGCAGTAGGGCTAAGTAATGATAAAGTATGTGTCCCAAGGACCTATGTGGGTGTATATCATTAGGGCTAAGTAATGATGAAATATGTGTGCCAAAGGCTCTATGTGGTTGTATATCATTGGGGCTAAGTAATGATGAAGTATGTGTGCCAAGGCTCTGTGGGGATGTATATCATTAGGGCTAAGTAATGATGTGGTATGTGTGCCAAGGCTCTATGTGCTTGTATATCATTTGCAAGTGTAAGTGCTGCAGTGCAAACATAATTTTACAAAATGAAGTGTTCAGTCAGCCACACAGTTCACTGCAGTTCACTTAAATACATTAAGCAATTCCCATGCGATGAAGTAACCTTTTTTCAAAATGTCTTCTTAAAGAATAGTGCTGAGTAACTTATTTGCGAGGATAATGGCAAAGTATTAACACATGCGTGATTATACTTTGAGGTGTTTAACTCTGAATGTGAAGTGGTAGTGTTCAGTGTTTCTCAGCTGTGCTCCATGCTAACCTTTGTGCAGATAAGGAGCAGAGAGAAAAATATTGTGATTGTGATTAAAAGTAGAACAGATGTTTTTTATGTTAACATGTTGCAGATATACACTTTGCATGTTGGAGTTTACCTTTGACGTGTTAGGGCCAAAGCTTAATTCAAAAATGTATTGTTGTGCTTGCCTTCTCTGTTTTCATGATGTTAGGTGGTTAGGAAACAGGGTTCACTACTGAAGGAAAAAAGTGAAAACTTTAATGTGGTTAACCTTCTGCAGCACAAACATGCGTAGCGGAGATGGGCATCTGTCAACACTCTGGACAGTACTGACTTGTCAAAATCCACCTATCCCCTAACTTTCACTGTGGTACAATGTGTAAGCTTAATGAGCTAAATGAAAAAGCAGAGTTGAAGTAGGGTTCAGGGTTCAAGTCCAATATGCAATTCATTTTACAAAGGGTTTCAGAATGTGATTATCATAAGTAATTTTGATTATGATTGAAGACTACATAGGAATGACTATCCTAAATATGTTGATTGCCCAGATTGTGTCAGCATTGCCTGCTGAAATAATCTTTCATAACTACTATATATTAGCCAATGCTTCCAGGTAAATCAGAAGTTAATTGGAAGTACAGTTTGTTAAACATGCCAAGGATGATATGTATTTTGAAATAATTATTATGACACAGCACATATCCTAACTATGTGTGTAGAGCAGAATGTCTTGTGAAGTGTGGACATTATGCTTCCTCAAAGTAAGGACAGTAGCCAAATAATACAAGATGAGCATTTCATAGATCAGCTTACTAAATATGTTACAGTATAATGTGATGAGAGAAGGTGATGAGGGGCACAAAGATGGAGAGAGACACAACAGTTTGTGTTATGGCACATGTATGCACACCTGTATGGTGTGTTTGGTATCACTTGTTTGCTCATTCAGAATGAGTCCTGCTCTGAACATTAAGTGATTGTTACATGGATAAAGAATGTGCAAGAGTGATAATGACCAATACATCCACATTCATCTGCTTGAACAAGGTGTAGGAAATTGGAAACATGATGTTGACATGAGGATGGTGTTGTGTTGATAACACATGTAACACATACTTACAGAAGTAATATTAATATGGAGAAATATTACATTACTGTGTAACATAAGTCAGGATTTGAACCTTTGGCTGTACAAATAAAAGCTTTACGGGCAGTTTGATTATCTCAGCTCACTACAGAGGAGCTCATGCTGGACTTGCTTCAATCACATATTGTAAGTGATACTCACAACCTGTTCAATAAAAGCATTGGATAGGCATCAGTATGCATTACACTTATACCAATTGTAGCATCCATTACATTTTACATTATATCTGACAGCATGATACATATGGAAGAGTAGGTGTACCATGGTTTATTACTGTAACTCTGTTTTACTCTAGAGCAGTGGATGTATTGCTATTTGTGCTACACTAATAGTGAGGATGCGGTCTAAGGCAAACACTTGCCACATTTTGCAATAACACTTAAAATGCCATTTAGTATCAGATAGTACACTTGCTTGCTGTCAGACCTCATGCAAATGCTGAAGAGTACACCCCCCAGTAAGGAAATCTCAGTAAAAAACTTCTCCAAAGCCAACTTCATGCTACTCAAGTCAGAAGTGGCAAACTTCATGACACCCATGCAGACAGGAAATGAAAGTTTGATTGCTGAATCCTACACTAAGGCACTGTATGAGCACATCCACTAGTGCATGAATCGTGCCATCCCCAATAAAACCAATACAATCTCCTCCAAAAAAGGAAGCCAATCTGGTGATCCCTTGTCATAAACAAACTTTACAACAAAAGGAAGAAACTGTTTTAGATAAGAGGAAAATACCAGGATGCAAAAAACTCCCTTACCAGCCTCAGTAAGAAGCTGAGATCCCTCATAAAATCCTCCAAAGCTAGTTACGAAAATAAAATTGCCAAAGATTCCAAAGACAACCACAAGGCATTCTATAGCTATGTCAAGAATCTAAATGGCAATGCTCAGATCTGCTATGAGCTACAACAGAATGGCATTAAATATACTGATTCCAAGGATATTGCCAATATTCTGGCAGATCGATTCAGTGCAAACTTCACCCCCCTCTCACCCCCTAAAGGCCCCATCTCAATACTGAAAGATTGCCAAATTCTGGTAATAACAGTCACACAGGTAAAAAACACACTCTGCAAAGCTAAGAATACAGCAACCATGGGACCAGACAACATCCCAGGCTGTGTACTACATGAACTACAAAATGAACTAGCACCTCACCTAAGTGTCATGTTTAATCATAGCCTCACCTCAGGCTTCATGCCCCCTGAGTTCCTCACAACTACAGTTATCCCACTCCACGAGGGGTGATCCACCTTGGATCCCGGGAACTACTGCCCCATCAGTCTGATGAGCCTGATCTGCAAGGCCATGGAATGTATTATCATGGAACCTATAAACAAAGACATTGACAACCTTCAAGCACTGGAACCCATGCAGTTTCGGTTCATGAAGGGCCAATCTTGTCTCCTAATCCTGACTGACTTCTTTGAATCAGTCTCCATAGCCATGGTCAAGGGTAAGGTGGTCCACACAGGCTATCTGGACCTGGCCGAGGCCTTTGACACCATCCCCCACTCTGGAATCATAGATAAACTTAGTAAGCTGGGCATTAATTCCTATGTCACTCGATAGGTTGCCATATGGCTTACTGACAGAACCCACACTGTAAAAGTAGCCATACAGCTCCAGACAAGTGATAAGTGGAGTACCTCAGGGTTCAGTCCTGGGACCGCTCTTGTTTGGCATCTACTTCTCTGAAGTACAGGCCAACATTAAGGGACTCTGCCTAACAAAGTTCGCAGATGACTGCAAACTGGGAGCCATTACTGAATCCCCAAATGGTGTGGATATTCTACAAAAGGGCCTCACAGAAACAGATGCTTGGTGCCAGAGCCATGGGCTCAAGCTCAATGCCAAGAAATGTATAGTTATCCCCTTTGGGAAAAACATGTACCCGTGAATTACCACATAGGTGGCAATACACTAAACACTGAAAGTGTGATAAGAGACTTAGGGACACAGGTAGACAGTGGTCTCACCTTCGATAACCACATCGCCACAGCAGTCGGGGAAATCCTTCTATATGGCACACCTCATCACTAAGGGCTTTTCATCCAGAAAAAAGGAGGTCATTGTCCCATTGCACTCATCCCTACATCTGCAACAACTGGAAAGGCTGCAGAAATGTCTCACTAAAAGAATCATAGGCCTAAAGCAGATGCCCTATGCTGACTATCTAAAAAAAACTCCACCTATACTCTGTCGCATATTGTCTACTCAGAGGCGGTCTCTGCTTAACATACAAGGCCATGTCAAACCCAGAGCTGTTGGACATGCTACACTTAAAAAAAATCCCAATCCCTCAGAGACACATGCTCCAGGGATCTAAACCTTGTCATCACAATGAACAAAACATGCTGGAGGAATAGGTTCCTGACCCAGAGACTCCCCAGACTCTAGAATAGACTGCCCATGCATGTCAAGCAGAGCGCCTCTTTGGCCTTCTTCAAAAGGAACCTTGATGATTGGATGGGAGATAGGAAATTCACCCCATGGATCACGTCAGTTGCCCTGCTAGATAGGGGCCCAGGGAAGTAAATACTGTGGGAATAAATAGCCAGGGAATTGTTACTGCTAGGCTTCTACAGGTCCTAGGGCCGATAGCCTAGTACCAACCTATGAACTTATGATAAAAAAGAAGAGGGATAGACAAACAGGCAACACATTCTCATGAAAGAAATGTATAAAAATCATGCAGCAAGAGTTTCACCTAATGCTGTATTCAAACCATTGTCAAGATGACAAATTAAGTGGATAGACTTGATCATTATATCAACACACCACAAAGGAAATCCTTCTTCAAACATGTCAAAAACTTATTCATCCAATGGAAGATGTAGGAATTAGTCATAAAGAAAGTAATTTCAGTGTGAAAATGCTATAAAATGAAATTAACATCCATCAGCCTATTGAATAGTCAACAGTACAAAGCGGTGAGAGAGAAGGGGTGAAGACTGAAACAGATGGGCAAACACATATCAAAGGTTGGTGTTACAGACAGGCCATTAATGCACATATTTATGGTGCACCATCATTTTTCATCTGTCATGCCCTGTATCATTAACTGATGGATCTGGGAACACAAAAGGTTGGGGAACACCATGACTGTGGATAGGTAGGGGACATAATGGGTGCACCCACATCAAACCTGAGAAGAGTGACAACAGTGAAGATCTAATCTTCACTCTCAGAACTGTCATCACAAAACATAATTTCTACATGTCTAATTAAGGAACTAAACCTCTTGTCATGATACACTCCACTAGTCTTGTCAGCTCTTTCCAGGTGACAACATCAACACTTCACTACTACTACTCCGGAGGGTATCAATGCACCAGGAGCCAGGCAAAGATACCTGAGGCAGGTGGAGCAATTTTGGCAGGGGTTGTGGAGGTAGCACTGACAAGTTGGGACCCTGATGTGCTGGGTGTCAGTGCTGCAACCTGTGGAGAGATGACAAGGCGATCCACAGTGGTTGGTCTACTTAAAGTAATTGTTTGTAAGCAGAGTAGATATAATTTCACTACATACACATTTATGCTTATCCAGTCTATTCACCTTTGCTTCATCCAGGTATGATGGAAATATGATATCATAAATACAAGTATTTATTTGACGCTTGCCATATTGCATATAATTGCAATAGTTATTAGGCTTACATTAAGAGGTGATACATATGTAACCAGTGCATCTGTGAGGAGATTTAACCTCTCTTGGTGTGCCTCCCTGTTCTCTGCAATGTCTTTATCAGCTGAACAATAGAGAAGATGAAAAATGAAAGCATAATGAATAGCAGTCTTGGCTGTTTACTGCATTCTGTATTGTATACTTACACAACTAAAGGGTGCCAGCAGTTCTAAACTTATCTTACCATTGGCTAAGGAAGTACTTCTTGTGCTGTTTCAGGTCACTATAGTGGTGAATGCAATTCTCTCCAGTGCATGTGAAGCCAGTTGCACTGGAGACAGTGTTGGATAAGTTTTCCAAGCCTCAGTTGTATACTAAGACCCAACATTGTTAATCTGCATCAGCCATCAACCATGCCAGCTGCATTTACATGATGGAAATCAGAGAGATCCATTTCCAGGCAATGAGGCAGATATTTTAACAAATAGCAATGAAAGTGTGAAACATGGTGCCCAACTTATTGATAATTTCTCCGGTGGTCACCACTGACATGCATAATGCTTTGCATTGTAAGCCTTGGTATTTGTAAGGTTAAATAGGATGACTTGGAATATAATTTGTTAGTAGTTGCACACGCAAAAATTAGTTTTACAAGGTAGGAATCAAACCTATGATAAAAAATGGACATATTTAAAGCCAGGTTATTATTTCTGAGTGCTACAGTAGAGCACCATGTTAGACATGGTCATTACAGATATAATGCAACAATATCAATGGAGATATACTTCAAATAGGCCTGTATGTGTGTGTGACTTTCAGAATTCTTGGGATCTGAATTCCCATGTAAGAGGCAGTTACTGTTTGTAAATATATTTCAGATTGATAGACTTTCATGAGTTGAATAATACAGGCTGGGGTGTAGAGCATACACACTTCAACAACACATACTGTCCTAAACACATAGTTGGGTTATGTGAGGAGTCAAGATGATTTTAACTAATCTTTTGTGCCCATTATAGATATACAAGTAGATAGATATACAAGTAGATTTTTCAGTAATGATCATAATTGCCATACTTAAACAATTACACACACAATCGAATGGTTTTCATAATTAATCAAAGGATCATAGGAGATTACTAGGCTATCAACTTAGAAGTCATTTCAAGCCTAGCCGTTACATTTCAATGTAATACCATAGATAATCTAGTCAATACCTAGAATTATATTTAGTAATGACTGCCCATGTCCATGAGGGTTGTGGGTGCTGTCCCTGGTATGAATTTATGGTGCCCCATCCACTCATCCAGGTTCCTTTTGAACAGCGTCAAATACTTGCTCTGCTTCACATGAATTGTCAGCCTATTCCAAAGATGTGGCAGTTGCTGGGAGACAAATCTGTCCCTCCAGCATGTCCTATTCAAGTTGCAGGCCATATTTAGATCCCAGGAATGGGTATCTCTAGTCCCATTTGATTTATGGATGTTCAGCAAGTTCATAAGGTTTGGGTCAGAGATTGCTCTGTAAGCCAGGCATAAGTCTCCCCTAAGAAAACTATATGATACTGAGTATAGCTACAAGGACTTTAGTCAGTCTGTGTAAGGCACGTGCTGGAGTCTCTTGATCTTCTTTGTTAGAAACCCCCGAGTTCTTTCCAATTGCTACATGTGCTTTGTGCAGTACATGCCAAAAGGGGCATTATTCTCAGTTATCGGCCTGATCAATGATGACTATAGAGGGGTTATAACCTCCTTTGCTCCAGAGTCTTTGCTAATCAAGTGTGCTACATAGAAGGCCTTCCTTACTATAGTAGACACATGGTGGTCAAAGTTAAGGTCACGGTCTACTTGTGGTCCCAGATCCCTGACCACTTCATAGGTACATAGGATATTGTTGCTAATTTGGTAGTGTGAAGGAACATTGTTTTTTTTTGAAGGGAATGATGATGCATTTCTTTGCAATTAGTTTGTGACCGTGACTAAGACAACAGTCGTTGGTCTGTGTAAGACCCTCCTGAAGTATACTGACATCATTTGTGGATTTGATAATTGCACTCAGTTTGCATTCATCCACAAACTTGGTCAGCCACGGCCCCTTAGTTTTGGCTTGAACTTCTGAGAAGTATATACCAAACAGTAGGAGACCCAGCACTGACCCTTGTGGCACGCTGCTGGTGACAGTCCTGCTAGCTGATGTGGAGTCATCCACTCTGATAGTGTGTGACCAGTTTGTGAGGCAGTTGGCAACCCATCTTACAACAAAGGGGTTTACATTCAGTTTGCTAAGTTTATTGATAATGCCTGAGTGTGGGATTGTGTCAAAGGCCTTGGCCAAGTCGAGGTATGTTTTGTGCACAGATTTGCCCTTGTCAATGGCCTTGGTCACATTTTCAAAGAAATCCACCAAGTTTAATAGGCAGGATCTGCCCTTGATGAAGCCAGATTGGGTCAGATCCAGGGTCTGGAGGTCGCCTATGTCTTTATTTATGAGGTCCATGATGATACATTCCATGGCCTTATAGATGAGGCTGGTCAGACTTATGGGTCAATAATTCCTTGGATCTGTTGCTAAGCCACCTTTGTGGAGGGGAATAACTGTTGCTGTTCTCCATTCCACAGGAACATAGCCTTTGGTTAGGCTGTGATTGAATAGGGTATTTAATGGTGATGCTAGTTCATGTTTTAGTTTGTTTAGAAGACAGCCTGGGATGTCATCTAGTCCCATAGAGGCAGGGCTTTTTGCCTTAGACAAGGCTTTAATGATCTACACTTTGGATCTGTGGGGGCATGGGGATTTGGGGTGCAAGGTTTGTCATAAGTTTGGAGGGGATAAAGGAGCCCCACTCAGTGAGATATGCTACCTATAAAGCTTAGAAGCTGTAGTTATCAAAGCATTGCTGAAACATTTCTTACAACCTACTTATGATAGCCATTTGTATGTAGTGTTACCTTTCTAATCAAAGTGTTGTTTGAAACTGCATTCTGACAGTCTTTGTAAAAATAAGTGATATTTGAACTCTAAACTACCTCTCTTCTATCTCTGAAGCTACTGCACATACAGCTTGTGCCATAGAAACAGCTGCAGAACAGGTGAATGTTCTCCACTCAATACTGTCTAGAGTGCTGACATCCATGCATTGTTGCTAAGCCTGTTTGCACTACAGAAGACTGCCCAAAATAAAATGTTTCACTTTTTTCCTTAAGCAGGTAAGCCTGATTGTGCTCCACTCAGCAGCAAGCAACTGCAGAAGACAAAAAAAAACAGCATATGAGAGTGTGATGACAGTAAGTCATAAATCTTGATTAATAATTTCCACATTCCTTTTACACACAGTATCAATTTGAACCCCAGATCAACTCCATTTACAGCTTGTGCCACAGAGAGAGAGAGAGCTATATATCATGTGTACATCACTCACTCATTACAAATACTGTGCAGCAATGACAGGAGTGTTTGCACTAATGAAGACTACAGAAATAAAATTTTTCACTTTTTCCTTGACCTGTGAGCCCTGTTTGCACTCTTCTAAGCAGTGAACAAATTGCAAAGGCAAACAAACATATGTATATGTATATATATATATATATATATATATATATATATATATATATATATATGTGTGTGTGTGTGTGTGTGTGTGTGTGTGTAGCAATTTTTATTCCACACCAGAAAGCCAAAGGACAAACATGACTTGCATTTCCATTCAACAGTAACAGTTATACCATTAACAACACACATATTTTATTTTCACGTCTGCTGCAAATATTACAAGCAGCATGTAGCTTCAAGCCAGATTCAAAACCTGCATCTTCTGTCCTGTTTCTTTAAACACCTTTAATTTACACCATGTGATACAGTGATACTTAGGTGAGATGTAGGATTGCTGTTCTGAGTGCTGTAGCAAAGCACACCTTTGCCACTCTAAAATGTGCTGATGATGGCATTTCAAATTAAATTTCTCAATCTGTACCTTGGGCAGTGGAGCCATTCACTGCCATGAAATGCTGCCACTGTACAGTGTGATGCCAAAATGCATGCAAATGATGAAACCAATAAAAGAAAAAAGTGTCATTAGTAGCAAATATTAAGGAATAATAATGAAAATGCAGGAATGTGAGGTTTCCTTACTCTGTGTGTATTACAACCTAAACATATGCTCAGGAAACATGTATTATTTATCTCAAAACAACACACTAGCTGGATTTGAACCATCTGTTCAGTGCAATAATAACACACAGTCAGTTGTGCTGGTGATTCCTTTTTGCTACCAACTCAGGCTTAGAATACCCATCAGTTAATGTACATACCTTACAGATCTAACTTAGAAAACCATCAAATTGCAGGTTCAGCAGAAGAGAGATCAGAACATGTTCCTTTCTCATTTGCTTAAACATGTCTAGATGAATGTGACAATAACAATTAATTTAGGCTATTAATGTAAGGTTGCCAAAACTGAGAGCTATTACTTCTCTTTATTTTCTGAACATCTTCCTCTTCTCTCAGGCTAACTAACAGAAATAAATACATTGTCGTAGCCATCTCTTTGCCTTTTTGTTTCAATGTGGAATATAGCTAATTAGCATTGCAGAAAAAAATTTAAGCAGAGGGCGGATAGTGTACTATCATTAAAAGATTATCAGTTGTTAATGTTGGTCTTATAGCTCTCAAAGTGCTTCCACTTTTTTCCCAAGTCTACTCTACATGATATGCATCCTGCAGAGAGAAGATTCTCTTCAGTATTGCTTGTTTTTGTAGTCAGAGTATTCATTAACACTTGCAAGACATTAGCAGCTAACAACTGTCATTGATCCTACCTGCAGTCCTAAGGTGTGTGCATGCAATCCTATAGCTACTTACACAATGTTTACCTCACCTATATGAAGTGACATTTTTGGCATTCAAGAATGCTTATGATTTAACACCCCATTTCCACTTTTACAGTGCTCAGAGGGCTGAATCTACACTATATAAGGCAATGGTGCAGCTATCAAAATGGAAGGAGGGGTGACTGACCTGATAGAGATAGACCATTACTGATATTTACTTGGAGGAGACTTTTCTAAAAATGACTGCATTATCTTCTTCATAAACTGCTTACATTTTCATATTTGGAATGTAATTCAAGATGCCATAACATTTTTTATCTGTATATATGTTTTGCACTCACTGCTATACTACAAATATGTCAGTTCTTGCTGTGCTTTCAAAGTTTGTCAATGAATGGTATGGTTACATCACAGTGTTATGTTGCCATGTGGTCTTGGAACATCACCAGTTACTCCAAACAAGTGTACAGTGTTTATAATCAAGAGGTGGTGCATGTAGGCCTGTCAGATGTCCTGTGGTGACTTCTGCAACAATGGATAAACCAAGGAAAAATGTCTTGCCATGTCTACCATTTGAATTTTTGCCTATTTATTGATAATACTAGCATCCAGTAGACAGTTATATAACTGCTGTCCTCATTACAGAAATGTTAACAGAATGTTAATGTATTACAATTTTTTGTGGGTGCTGGTTCTCCATTAGCATGTGTGTAGTTCAAAATGAGAATTGTGTGCTCAATTGTTTTGTGATGAAGATGAGTGCACAGATTTTATTTGAGGAAAAGATTTCTGCATGTGCTACAAATGTGTTATGTCTTTTTTCTGTTTCATGTTATGCAGGATTATGGCACCCAGCCCATCTGTTCTACACAAGCCACCATTCAGTGATGCAGAGAATGAGGTCATCATTAAAGCCCTACACCACCATGGATCATTCCTGCTTGACAGAGGTAGAGGTGATAAGTCTGCCAGAAAAAGCATATGGAAGCAGGTGGTTGCTGACATGAACACAGAGGATGGCCATGCCAGAAACTCTAATCAAGTATAGCACCATGCCACTGATATGATTACAGCAGCATGTAGGAGGACAACTCTGGTAGCACTTGAACAGATAACAATGGGAGGTGGTCCTGCTACCAAACCACCATACATTGAAACTGAGCAGTTCTTGTCCTCTGCAGAGCAGAGATCATGACAGCTTAACAGAGGGTTCACACACACTCCTTTATGTTGGTGCTATTGAGGACAATAGGCCAAGCATGCCCAAAGAAAAACTTCCAGGTATGCTATATATAAGGCATTTACTGCCATTCTATACATCGTTATGTGTTAATACTTGTATACTTTTGATATATCTGGAAACGTTGAGACTCGTACCTTAGAAGAGACATGTTCCAGCAAAGATTATGGTGTGTGTGTGTGTGTGTGTGTGTGTGTGTGTGTGTGTGTGTGTGTGTGTGTGTGTGTGTGTGTGTGTGTGTGTGCGTGTGTGTGTGTGTGTGTGCATGTGCATGTGCGTGTGTGTGTGTGTGTGTGTGTGTGTGTGTGTGTGTGTGTGTGTGTGTGCGTGCGTGTGTGTGTGTGTGTGTGTGTGTGTGTGTGTGTGTGTGTGCGTGTGTATGTGTGCGTGTGTGTGTGTATGTGTGCACGTGCGTGTGTGTGTGTGCGTGTGTGCGTGTGTGTGTGTGTGTGTGTGTGTGTGTGTGTGTGTGTGTGTGTGTGTGTGTGTGTGCACGTGTGTGTGTGTGTGTGTGCGTGTGTGTGTGTGTGTGTGTGTGTGTGTGTGTGTGGGGGTCCATCTGATTGATTCTGAGGGAAAGCTAGGCAGAGCATTATTCTCATGTCCTTGTGTCATTTGTATTGTGATGCTTATTATCTTTCTTTCCACTGCCTTCTTTTTTTTCCAGGGTAATCAGAATTATCATCTGAAAGACCACATGCATGTGGTAAGCCCAAACTTTCTTTGATTAGTAATAAACATTAGTTAGATGCAAGTCTGAGGAGAGAGTAAGTACTGTATTCCTTTAGCATCTAAAATTGTTTAACATGAGTATTTAGAACACAGTTTGGATCATTTCCATTCACTATTTTCTCTCCTTCTTGGGTTTGTTGCTTATTAATGTAGGTGATCTTGACAGTGAATGTGTAGAACTCATACAACTTGATGTCAGAGTATCAGTAGCCACTAAGGATGATGGTGGTGATATAGAGGCACAGTCAGGGGGTGCAGATGTTTGGTCTGACACTGAGGGCATGGTTTACACATCCCCTGGCCCTATTTCAGACACAGTATGCCAACATATACCCATTCCACTGAACCTTCAGATATAGGACAGGTTGAGGGTGTCGCAGTTGATCTGGGAAGTGTGGTTACTCCAGTTGCAGAGCTGGTTGCTTCTGCCTGTTTCCATCTTGAGGGCATGGTACCATACAGCAGGGTTGCTATATGTGCTCAGAAGAGGCTCTTGTCAACCCTTGTCCTAATGCTGGTGTGTCATTACATGCCACCAGACATGTATATGGCCATCATGTCTGCAGAGTCACAACCCCCAAGGACCTCAGAAGAGATAGTGAGAGTCTTAAAAGTGCTGCATTCTGAAGTGTATGACTCCCTTAACCATGCAGGGGCTCCTTGGATGGAAGGATGACACACTGGATCAGGCAGTGTCTGTAATGGAACATCTGTTGGGGGAGGGTCAGAATCCATGTGCCCAGAGAGCTGCAACATCATCTGTTGTTAACCAACATGGTTGTGCCAGAGCCTTCTTCCATGGTGGCACTACTTCCACTGCTGCATCAGTGATTGAGGAGTCCACACCTAGATGAGGTAGGCCAGGGGGTCGTGGTCCTTGCCATAGTTGTGAAGAGAAAATATCAAGCAGACATTGCTCATGATGAGGTAGCATCCCCATTTTGCATCAGGGATTTGGAAGTGGCAGTGCAACTCCTCACAGAGGCAGTTCACATGGTCATGGGAAATGACACTGAACTAACGACTCTACCAAGCATGGTTCACACCTGTCCAACATGCTGGGATGCAGGGCTAGCAAATAGCCTGAGTGTGTTCGTGCAGAAGACACACACATGCCTGACACAAAAACTGCTCATACCAACTCACCCACATGAAGATAAGCAAATCTTAATGCTGGCTGGGATACATTTCCTGTTACTGGCCATTTCAATATTTCCTACCTTACTGAATGTTCTGTGTTTCTTACTCACACACACTAACTATTTTGGTGTCAGCCTTGTCCTACTGCCTCTCCCACCCCCTGCCTGTGCAAATGATGATGACTGTGTCATGCTCTTTGTTCATTTGGCTTTGACTTAGTGTAGTATATATGTCTGATGCACAGACTGGATAGCTAAGAGAGTCTTTCTCATTATGTTGATTTTATGCGTATGTATTACATAAGAATATTTTGATGCTTTGGACATGCTCATTTCAGAAGGATTTTTTTTCAGTTAGTATTGCAAGTCATGCATTCAAATCACCAATATTGCATTCCTGCTTATTACTCGACTTGTTAAATTGTTGATATAATTGTCCTGTTTACTGTTTTGTGTACCGTGGGTAAGTGACCTGCTTGATGCCAGTTATTGTGTAGAATATAAAGCTGTATATTGCAGATATTATTCCTTTAAGCTAATAATGCCATTGGTGGAAACCTCACACAGGTTCTGATTGAGTACATTTATGACTAACAGTATGCAGGTATGTCATACTTAACTTTGACATTATTGCAGCTACAAGTCATGTCCTTTGGGGATGTCTCTAACCGATGTTATCTGTACACAGCCATTATATGAAGAAATAAAGTTTGTGGACACTGGCCGGCATAAGATTTAATATTTGTATGTGCTTAGGCTGTTATGTGTATTCCTTTGCTGATGAGACTGTGTGTTATTGTTTGCCTCTTAGCTGGTGAATGTGTAAGTTATCCTTTGCCTCCTAGGTAGTGAGTGTGTTTGCTATCCTTTACTTCTTAGCCAGGGCAAAGGCATATTGTGCACTCCTACGTGTGCCCGTTCCCTCTGCAGCAGGAGGTTTTCCCACAGAATCCTCATCTGTATGTGTTGGAGTTGTTGATCTTTCCTGTGGTACAGGAATGTGTGGTCCTGGCCTTGCTGTCCCTGTTGCAGCTGTTTCCTCAAGATGATATTGTGCAACATGGCATAGACTGTGGAAATTTCTGTGCAGGTGCCTGGGTTGAAATGCAGGGCACTCCCTGGTGTGTTTAAACAGGTGAAACGTGACTTCATCATGCCAAACACATGCTCTGTGATGTTTCTAGTTTGAGTGTGGATATCATTGTATCCTTCTTCTTTGGGTATGTGTGTATTTCTGATGGCGGTCATGAACCAGTGTTCGAGTGCATAACCTGCATCACCCAGTAGATGGAATTTTGGAACATCACCCCTATTATACCTTTTGTAAAGCTGAGAAGTGTGTCATAGGTGTGAGTCATGGTAATTACCTAGGTTGCCTGCGCACACATTGAGGATGATTCCCCTGGGATTTATAGACAACTTGTAAGTTGATTGAGTGGAATCCCTTCCTGTTTATGCATGCCCTTCCCTGTTCACCATGTGTGGCTTTTATTTCTATAACAGTGCAGTCTATGGCCTCCAAGACTTCAGGGAAGTGTGCTAGAGCATAGAATTCCTGCATTGTTCTTGCTCTTTCCTCTGGTGTGTTTGGAAAAATGGATGTACACCCTTGCATGTTCCAGCACACAATTAAGACATTGGTGTAATATTCTGGAGGCTGAAGCCTGTGACTCCCCTAGTAGATCCCCTGTGGGTCTCTGACATGTACCAGTAGGTAGTATTCTTAATTCTATACATACCTTAGTTTTCACAGGTATAGCTAACCCTTGATTTCCCTTGGGTCTGAGGTGTAGATGGCAGAGGTTGCAGAGCTCCTGTAGCGTTTTCCTATCAACCCTGTATCACTAATATTTCAATAGAATGCAGTCCATGATGTGTTAAACAGGGTCTGCACACCCTTCTTCTCCATGGCCAAGGTCTATCAGCAGCTGCAGCTGCAGCAGCAGCATAGATTTGAGCCTGTTGCACATACACATGCAAGAGAGCAGCAGCAGGCCCTAACATTGTTTTTTTTCTAGGTTTTAGAGTGCATGGCAAAGAGTTACATCAAGTATACACAATTACTTTATAGCTTCCTGAATGTCTCCACCATCTTGAACCAGTTAATTAGCATGTAATTCACCTAATTATGCTTTCATTAGCATACTCGGCTGATAACCTTTGGTTTACTGCTCTACATAAAGTGTAGAGCTGTTTAATGAATAAAAAATAGCTTACTCTTATGTGTGTGTGTATCATGTCGTGTTTGTGGTGGCTTTAGAAGTGGTTGAGGAAAGAATTAGATCAAAAAGCAATAGTGGTAAGGAAAAATTACAGACTGAATGTGGTGTTTTAGAGAATAACAAAAAGAGACAAAAATTAATATTTAATTGGACTCTGCAAAGAACTGGTAGAAGATAATAGAATGGAAAAGGCAAGTGACTAATGAACTATACTGATGTATTCTATCGTTAACCTACTTTTATCATATTTACTTTGTATTCCTGTGAGTTAATCTGCAATGTATATATGCAATTGTACTATGTATTTGTATTTTTCTGGAGCTTTTCTTCCCAGGACTCCATTGAAAATGGGCTCCTTGTGGTCCAATGCACTATCCTGGCAAACAAACTGCAAATAAATAATAAATCTGTTTAAGAACATTGGTTTTACTAAAGGAAACTTCCAGGTAAAATGACCATTTTAAAAGAAAAAAATGGACTGCATCTAGCAGAAGCAGGAGCTATTAAGGGAAAAGTATCAGAAATATACAGAAAATCTACATAAGGACAAAGAAACAGGTGTGGCCACTGAATTGAAAAAACATCAGCTATTCCAATCCTAGAAAAGGGTTCTGCAAAATCGTGGCCATATTATCAAACAGCTACACTTGTTTTAAAGGCTAACAAGCTAACGCTCGACATCCTGTAAGCTAGGCTTCAGCAATATATGATTTGAGAACTTCCTGCTAGATGTGCAGGCGAGTTTTAGATAAGGCTGAGGCATCAGAGATCAAATTGCCAAAATACACTGGCTAGCAAAGAAAACAATGCAGTCTCAGAAAAAAAAATACTTCTGTTTTGTTAATTATTCTGCAACTATTTGCTGTGTTAGATATAGAAAACTCTGACAAGTTCTTCAAAACATGGGGACACAGGTCACCTTATTTGCCTCTTGAAGAATCTGTATGCAGAACAAGAATTAACAGTTACAACCAAATATGGCATAAGCATTTGTTTAAAGATTTGGAAAAGACTTCATCAAAACTGTGACTTGTCACCCTACTTATTTGGTTTATGTGTTAAATATGGTTTACTATTACAAGGTCGAGGCTTAGAAGCTCAACTACCTGAATCACCACAATGCACCACAGAAACACAAAAGGCCGAAGATACACCATGCCAGCCACAACCTCACATCCAGAAACTCCGTACAGGTCTAGCTTCAGAAAAGTATATTCCAAAAAGGAGTGGTCCCAGGACTTATCCCTAAGGGACTCCGCTGGTGACTGGCCTTTTTCTAGAGGTGGACTTAGACTATTCTAACATTTTGGGTTCTGTCTGTGAACCAGCTGGTTATCCACTGGGTGACATAAGGGGTTATAACTAACCGCTTGAGTTTTTCAGCAATGCCTGAGTGGGTCTGTATATTATCAGACTTTGTGCAGAGGGATGATGGCTGCTGTTCTCCATTTGTGAGGCATGAAGCCTGTTTGGAAGCTACTGTTAAATATTGACTCCAGAGGCCCTGATAGGTCATGTTTCTTGCTATTTAGAAGACAGCTTAGGATACTGTCTTAGCACATCGATGCAGTATTCTTGGCCTTAGAGAAAGCATTGAGCACCTGTTACCTAGTGATAGTAGGGTAAGTATTATTGATGGTATTTCTTGAGGGGAGGGGATGGGGAGGGGTGATGTTAGAGCTGAATTTGTCTGCAATTAGGTTTGCTATTTCTTCTGGCTCAGTATAGGTGCCTGCATTAACAATGAGCTCTGCACACAATTTTGTATTGCCTTTAATGTTGCATAGATAGATAAAGAATGCCTTGTGGTTGTTCTTGGCTTGGGAGGTCAAATTTACCTCAAATTTGGCTTTGGTAGACTTCATTTGTCCTCTGAGTTGTTTGTTTAACTTGATTAGACTGCTTTTATCCTGCTGGATGCTACTACTCCTAATTTTGCCATGATTTTCTTCTCTCTGTTCTACAGCCTACTGATATTGTGATGCCACCCAGGTGGTTTGTTTTTGGAGTTTTGTACTTATTCCTGGTGGGTACAGCTGCCTCTATGCAGTTATTATCATGCTTGTTTAGGATTTCTATGTATAATCTATTATACTGGCTGTTAAATAGTGTTTTTGAAAGCATTATTTGATGTTATGCTCACTACTGCACTATAGAATTTAAGTATTATCCATGTTTTTCATTTTTACATATTCTGAACTGTTATTTAATTTTATTGCCTGTTTTTCTGTCGAGACAACATTAGCTAACTGCTCTCAGGGCAGGGTGGTTAACATACGGTGTTTACCCAAGAACTATATGCCTAAACTGTTTTGACCATTTATTCAGCTGCTCTCACCTGATAGTTGTGCAAATATTATATTGCTGATTGCTGCATTACTATCTCTCTCTCTTTCTCCATGCTCTCCGCTCTCACATACCTCACTAACCTCTGCTCTCCCTTGTCTCCTATCCCTCTTTAACTCTAAGCTCCCCCACTGTTCCTCTACACTCTTGCTACCCCAACTGTCCTGTTGTTAGTCCCGTCTAACCTTGTTTCTCTTCTTACCTTTTCTTTTCTCTAAGCAGTATACTCAGCCCTAACCTCCCCCCTTACTGCCATCCAGACAGAGGCCTAGGGAAACTAAAAGTAACATCCAAGTCATAAAGAAACACTCCAAAAGGGAACCAACTCTTGCTTCCTCCTGGATGCCTCAACTTAATACCTGGATATTTAGTGATATAAAACTAATGTATGTACAAACCATGCTACTTTAACATGTTTTAAAATAATTATTTATCAAACCCAACAGCCCCTCATACATCACCACTGCCCCCTTCAGGTTCTTCCCACCCTACAGCTATCCAATATCTTACCTAAATCCTAATGTGCTTTTCTGGTCACTCCTTTTACTGCGCTAATTGAGAGCCTATTCCTTCTGTTCCACAAGTCTACAAATTGCCACTTAATTTCATAGTTAAACCTTTCTCTCTAGTAGGGTCTGCTTAAGACTCTCTCACCCCTTGCAACTCTCTTCTCACTTGCCTATTCCTTCTTTCTGTATTTTCCTTTCACTCTACATCATCACTGTATTGTCAGCCTACTCCTCACCTCCTTTCCTGTCTGTCGGTTCTGGCAGTTCACTTCAGAACAATTACCTGCTTTTTGATTGTTTTTTTTCTGAACTAGTCTCCACTTTGCTTGGACCAGCCTGCTCCATTTGCCCTAGCTACTCTTGGGCTTACCCCACTTTTCTACCCTATCCCATTCCCACTCACCCCTGAATACTCTACATTTATACTCTAACCTTCCTGCAAGGGCCCTCCACCTCAATCCAATTATCCAACCCCAGCCTCTGATCACTAATCCCTCTCCTATTTTGCTCTCCTTTCCCTATCTCTCACTCCTCCCACTTCTTTTTTACCTCTATAGCACAAATCAATTTCCCTTTCTCCATCTCTACCCAACCCTGATTCTCATCAGCTTCACCATTTTACTTTTTTTTTTTCTTTCTCTCTCATCTAACTTATTGCTCCTCCCTAACCTTATTACCTTTCTTACACAATCTCCATACATTCAATAATTACTCTCTCCTCATCTCAAGAATATACACACATAAACTAATCAGCATGCTAGTGCATTTCCTCTTAACTCCCCTTCTGTTCCTCCTCTCTGGATTATCATTGTATCACACTAACCTACGGTACCCTCCACTATCACCTACTCTTACGCAAATAAATTCCTCTTACAATTCATCCCTGCACTTCCCTATCTTCCCCTGTCTCTACAATACCTCTTATATTCAGTTTCACAAATTAAAGAATTTCAATCTTTTTTTCTCTTCCTCTAAACTAAAGATCAAATCCACTTATTTCTACTATTATTTTTCTAAACCCAGTTGTCCTCCTATAATACTCCTACCAGATGGAGACATCCATCCCAATCCTAGTCCATTCCCTCCCTACATCTAACCTTATCACATCCACCTTGACTATTGGGCACCAACTCCCCACCCCTTCAACTAAATACCTGACTTTCTACTCTATAAACTTACAAAGTCTCCCAAACAAAATAACAGACCTACACACCTGGGTTGCCCACCACTTTCCCCACATCTTGACTCTCTCAGAAACCTGGCTCAAACCTCATATTACAAACTCAGAGATTCTACCCCCAGCTATAACATTTTCTGGAAAGACAGGCTTTCCAATAAAGGGGGAGGTGTTGCTATCATGTACTTAGAACAGCATAACCTCTCCCCCTCCCTCTACTGCTTCCTGGCTTCTCCCCTGCTAAACCTATCTTTCTTAACTGTCATCTTAACCCACACAAAAAAATTGCCACAGCATCTATCTATATACCTGCTGGTAACAATATTTCAGTTCTTAAATCTATTTTATCCTGGATCTCCCAACATCTTTCCTATGAGACAATCATACTAGGTGATGTAAATATTGACTGGAATACACTCTCCCCCCACTCTTGTACCCTTAGTATTAACCTCTTTGGTTTCAGTCAACTTATTACTACTCCTACCTGCTTCAATAAAAACTCCAGTTCCATTCTTGATTGGATCTTAACTTCCAACCCTAATCATTACCATACTCCCACCACTTTACCTGACTCCTTAAGTGATCACTTCCCTACCTCAGTACTAACAATACCTTCTCAAAAAACAAAACCCCACCTTTATAGACTGCTGCAACTTGTCCAACTTTAACACAGAAACTTTCAACAACCAAATCCCCCTTGTCAGTTGGACTAACCTGTATAACCTTCCTCTAAATGATGTTGTTCTTGAATTTGACATTACTTTCCTAAACATACTAAGCAACCTAGCACCCATCAGGAAAATTAGGATCATACCTAATCCCACATCCTGTCTCCCTAAAGACACCCTTTCTACTATGAAACATAGAGACAGTACCTGGAAACAATGGATAAAGTCAAAATCTGTTTCTCTCTTCCTTAAATTCAAAGAACTAAGAAACCTTACTAAAAAACTCATTATCCATAACAAGAAAAATTTCTATCAAGAAGCCCAGTCCACCCGTATTTCAAATCCAGAGAAATTTGGATACAGCATGAACATTTTTTTTATCCATGGAAACCTTCCACTCCAATCCCTTCCTGAATAAAACTTCTCTCGAAACTGTCACTATACTAAACAATTACTTCATCGACTCTATTTGCAAACTAACTCCCCCTGACAATATCCAATCACAACCCCCACCCCTCCTCCACCTGCCTCCACACAACCTTCTTCCTGAAACCTGTCTCCGCTGTCTATATAAAAATCCCTTTTTTAGAAACTTAAACCCTGTTCTCCTTCTTTTGACAACATACCCCCCCTCCAATTTCTCAGACTTACAGCCATTTCCATGACATATCCCATCGCAATCCTTATCAACTATTCTATCAAAGAATCCTCAGTCCCAGACATTTGGAAATCCTTTTATGCTATTCCACTGCACAAAGCAGGTAACTCCACTGACCCTTCCAATTTTTATCCTATAGCCACCCTCTCCCCTCTGTCTAAAATTCTAGAGAAATGCATTCATAGGCAACTTCTTAAATATCTACTTCAGGAAAATCTCCTCAGCCCCTCTCAACACAGACTTAGGCCACATCACAGCACATCTACAGCTCTTCTATCCTTTACCCAGACTACAGCAGTGACAAGAGACAACAATAAACTAATATAATGTCTATTTCTTGATCTCTCCAAAGCTTTTGGCACCATCTCCTATCCCAATCTTCTTACTAAACTAACTGAACTCACCCTGTCCAGTTCCAATACTCTCTGGTGTTCTAGTTACCTTAACAACAGACTGAAATCTGTTAGATGGCAGTCCTCCTGCTCACCTTTCTTACCTAACCAAACACGTGGCCCCCAAGGATCCATTCTAGGCTCCCTACTCTTTAATATTTTTAAAAACAATCTTTGCTCCACCTGCTGCACCTCTGCGCTAATCCAGTACACCAACGACTCTCCTTTAATTTCCCTCTCCAACATCCCAGCTGAACTTTACTCCCTCACACAGACTTCTTTTAACACCATTGAATATTGGTTAATTAATAACCAACTCATCCTTAACCCAAAGAAAACTAAGTTTCTTTTTTTCCTTCAAAAATCTATGTCCAACCTTAAAACCTCCTTCGGTCTCTCTTCCCTGAACCACACTATTATTCATGTGGACTCTCACACCAAACTTCTAGGAATTACAATTGATGATCAACTGAAATTTGACCACCATATCCAACTATCCATCAAAAATAAAATCCAAAACTTGGTTTACTATATAGAAATAAAAAAATCTTATCCATCGCCTCTAGGACCTCACTTGCTCAAGTCTACCTCTTCCCCTGCCTACTCTATGTTTCCCCCATATTTACCCACCTACAAGCAAATGCTTAAACTAAACTTGGACAAACTTATAACCAGATAGATATGCCTGTAGCTCTCCTTACAAATTCCATCACTGCATTACCCTTAAACAACTGCAGTAGCTTGAATTCCCTCAACTACTCCAGCTTTCACAACTACAGATGACACATTCCTTTGTTTACAAGCATGCGGACTGTTTCTCTCTGTCCACCATCCTATCCCTATACAAACCTTCTCAGTCTTTCTGTAGTGCTGACCAAATGCTACCTGACACCTACAGACCAAATAAAACAATAGGTAGATTACTTTATAAATGCTCCTTGGCTCAAACCTGGAACAAACTCCCAACTAATCTACTCCCTATCCAATCTCCAATTCATTTCAAAAGAGAATTGCAAAAACACCTTGCAAACACTCCCTCCGACACCTGTCACCACCCTACCTAACACATTCTTCCCCACTAATCTGACTATAACTATTTTTTCTCACTTTACTTTAAATTATCTTTATATAACTAATGCTGTAGTACCTTAAGTATGCCACTGAGCAACTCAATACTTAAAGCACATCTCTTTCTATTCCTTACATACTATACTCCCCACCCCTCCTCTCTTTTTATGACTGTTTTCTTTCACTCTCTTGACTCTCCTACACATCCCCCCTTTATTTTTACCCTTCTCCTTTATACCCCTTTTCTCTCTCTCTCTCTCTACCAACTCCACTAAGTTATTTAGATGTTTTTGGGGCTTATTTTCTTCTTTCTGATGCCCTATTGCAAATCCTCATTTTTAACTGTAATTTATACAAAATTTTATCATTTGTTAATTTACATTATTACATGAATATATGTAGTTATGTATTCATCTTACTATGCATTTATTTCTTAATTTTTCATTATGGCATGAATGTATTCATATTCCTATTACTTGAATGTAATTTTGTTATTGCTATCATTGCGTGTAGAGCTTTTGTCCTCAGGTCTCCACTGAAAATGGGCCACTAGCCTAGTTGGATTAACCCAGTTATCAAAAGACTAATAAATAAATAATAAATAATAACAGTTTCACACAGGCAGTAGTGTACTCAGTGCTTGGGGTGGGGGTTGAAATTTTGCCAGGTTATCCCTTAATAGTAGGAAGTTAGCCTTAGAGAAATTCTTAAATATTCTATGGTTAGCAGTGGTTCTGGATTTTATTTTTACTTAAAAGGAGACCATTTTGTGGTGTGACCTTACCAAAGAGTACATTATGGTAGGGGTCTGTGTGCACTGCTGTCCCATATTAGTATGGATCATATCCAGTATGCTTGTACCCCTGGCTGGTGTATTGGCAATATGGTTCAAGGAGTTTGTGTCTGCAAAATCTAAGAATCTCTGTGCTTGTATGTTTGGTGTCATATAAGGTTTCCAGTGGGGTAATTAAAGTCACCCATGAATATGGTACTGGGTTATATGGTGAGCGTTTCCAGGAACCTTAAATGCATGTTATGGGTTTCCTGGGTCATAAAGAAGGACCTGGAAGTGGTACAGGATTTTGTCTATGGTGATTTTAACATAGAAAGACTCAAATGCATCATCCTGTTTGACCAGCCTTGAAGTATATGCATTATTGATGTTAATTGAGACACCTCCACCTTTGGTCCCTGCCTGTGTAGTAGCTGTTCTAAATGAGTGGAAAGCATTATAACCTTGCACTGCCAGGGTGCTTTCTGTGGCTTTAAACCATGTCTCAGTGACTGCACAGACGTTAGCATTCTGTAGGGTGAGGAGAGCTTGTATGGAATGGAGTTTCATGTTTAGAGTCCTAACACTGAGCAGTAACACCTTTATATTTTCATGGTTTTGATTTGCTATGTCAAAGTATTTTCAGCTTGGCATTGCCTAAAAGAGACACTATGGGGACAAAAATGCTTTAGCTAATATTTAAAAGCCTAGAGTGGAGAGGTGCTGACCACACCTGGCAAAGTGGAGTGGTCTGTTGACCATTTCCTTCCATGCTGACAAATATTGCACCCCCTTAGAATGACACAAGAAACTATAATTATTAAAGTCAGTCATTTTCTGGTCATATTGTTGCACCATCCTTGCAGAAGGTAGAATATATTCCAAGAGCTTCATGATGTCTCTTTTCATATAGTATAGGGCGGTATGTTTCAGATCATTTACAACTACACGGACTATGACTGAGTCATACTGGTACTTGTGGTCCAGTGACATGAGAGAATCTGTAATATGGAGGATCCTAGCCCTGATAAGCAACTGACTGAGACTTTCTCCTTACTCAACCAGGTGAGAGGGACATTAGTGTGTCTCACAGTGGATTCTCCAATGGCCAGGATGTTGGATTGTGTGACAACTTGCCTTATGGGCTTAGAAGTAAAGGGTCCATGAGATATGGCTGTATGTATTGATGTGGGTGCTGTTTTGAAAGAGTGCATTTGGGCTGCTGCGAGCATCTGTTATGTGTCCTTCATCTAGGAAGTCTTTGGAATTTAGGAAGGTTGCCTCAGCATATGTGGGTCTGGATTTACTTTATAAGCTCGAAATCCTGAAATATCGAATTTCAGAATCTCGAGCCCATAAAGTGAAAAGCCGAAAACCGCAAAAGACCAGAAGCGCAAAATTTAAAATCTCGCATGTCAAAGATGTTGAATTAGCGGTTCTGTTGTTGCACTGTGTTCATGGATTCAGGTAAGTGTTTTTGTTTAAGGGTTTTGGGCAGCGGCTGTGGTGTGTATTAGTGTGCTTTGTTACAGTGATGTGTGTGTGTGAGGGGAATGTTGCTTGTGTGGTGGTGTTTCATGTGTGTGTATGTAGTGCGACCTTGGAGTTAGTATATTTAAGTAGAGTGGGTGTGGGAGGCGCAACCCCCCCTGCATATAGTAAGGGTAGGTGTGTGTGTGTGTGTGTGTGTGTGTGTGTGTGTGTGTGTGTGTGTGTGTGTGTGTGTGTGTGTTGTATTGCTTTTTTGAAAGTGTCAGAAGGTATGTGTGTATGTGTTGTGTAGTGTGTGCTGTGTGTTTAGGTAGTTTTGGGTTTCGTGGTTGTCTGGTTTCGGTGATATGGATTTTCAACTTCATGATCTCGTGATACTGACATTCGATATTTCAGTATTTTGAGATTATAAAATGAATCCGTGGGTCTATGTGTCTGCTTTGTTTTGTGTGTGATAGATACAGAGTGTGTAGGACTGTCAACCTGATTGACATTGAGTGATTTTATGTGAAAGCTTTGCCTCCAGTGACATTGTGGAAATACATTTTTTATATACCTTATCAGTTTGTTTGAGAATTAGCTGACTGTCAGTAAACATGAGGCAACTTCTGCATTGCCACAGGATGCCCATATCCACCAAGCTGATAATGGAGATAATGCAAAAGTAGTGGGAAAGTTCAGATCCATGGCCAAAAGCCCTGTCTTATTGATTAGATGGTTGCAGTGTGAATATAAATTAAATCCAGGAGAATTTGGTTTGTAACTCTGCCAGCAGTGCTTGTAACTGCAAACTAGTTGCCCTGTGTGCAACTAGATAATGGTGGAATTTCAAGGCTGTTTTTATAGGAAAAATGTCAGCTTAAGGTGCCTGTGTCTATAGAGGGCACTGCCAAACACTTGAGGCAGAACTACTAAAGTAGACTTTGATGATTTATGGATGAAGTATTTAAGGAGATATTCTGAAGTTAGGTTATACAGCAGCTAATCAAGCAGTACTTACTGAAAAGATAGAAGTAGCTTTGTCAAGAATGATGAAAAGAGTGGATTCTCCTGATTGGCTAAAACCTGGCTACTACTAGTGCTGATCTCACCACAGCTTCATGCTGCTGATGGCCTTTTCCTAGTAGATGCCTTGAATACAACAAGACTAATCAGGAATGTCCCGCAGAGGCACTCAGTGCCTAATCCAAGAAAGTAGGGATAATTAATCTGTGCTGCTTCTCTCTCCATGAGCTCATATTCCAAGCTGGCACCTCACCAAACGTCCATCTTCCACTCATAATTTCGATACACTACCTGACACTCTAAGCGACCACCTCCCAACCTTCTTCATCAGAGACCAAACTAAACTCACTAGAACTAGCTCTCTTTAAACTCATCATATATACTAAAATCTTCTGGGCTGAGGACCCTAATACATCCCTTAAACACTCTAACTGGTCCCCCTTTTTAACACTTCCTTTAAATGAAGCAGTTGAGTATTTCAACACTGTCTTCTTAGGCATTCTCAGCCAACTTGCCCCACCAAGACAGATCTGCACTAAAACCATCTATGCCCCATGGTATACCTTCATAAGTTTGACGGCCACATCCTCTAAACTGCTGCCATAAACTGCAAGCCGCGCAGTTCAAAAATCGCGAAAACCAAAGTGCCAAATTACAAAATCTCTACCCATAGTAGCACTCATTTCGGTGGTAGAGCAATTGGGAATGTCAAACTTCGATACATTTACGATGTTTAGGGAAGTCAGCTTGCCTGAATTCGCTTAAATGGTTTGTGTATATGCACATTCAAAGAATGTGCTTTCAAACTTATGAAGGTATACCATGCCCCATGACTTACCAAGAGCAGTAGACAACTTATGAAACAAAGGGATGAAGCATGGGACACCTGGTGCAAAAACAAAACTACTCCTGATAGGCAAACATTCTTAGAACTGAAAAACACTGTAAAAAAAAAAAAAAAAATCAGACTAGACAAACAAAAATGCTATAGTGAAATTCAAACTAAGCACAGCACCAACACACAAAAGTTCTGGGCCACTATAAACAGTATTCTCCAACCAGGTAAATCACCAGCTCATCATCCAAACATAGACACCACCTCTATAAACACAACCACCCAATTCAATGAGTTCTTTACCAACTCTATACTAAAGTGGTTAACAGACCCACCCTCAACCCGCACTATGCTATATAACCCATCAAATAACGTCAACTTCTTCACTCTTCAACCTATACCAACTTACACCATCTATAGACATCTAACCAAACTTAAACCCACCACACTAGCAGTAGAAAAATCTACCTGCCAAATTCCTACAAATAGCCACCAAAGTCATTGCCTACCCAATTTCTATAATCATTAACAGATCAATCTCAGAACAAAATGTGCCACTTTTCTGGAAAATCTCCTACATTATACCAATACATAAAGGGACACCTCCACTGACATAACAAACTACTGCCTTATAGCTATACTTTCTCCACTGGGTAAAATACTGGAAAAATGTATTCACACCCAGATCCTAACACATCTCCTTTCCAACGATCTTCTTGACGAAACTCAACACGGATTCTGCCCCAATCATATCGCTACCACTGCACTCATTCATTTTAGCAACCTAGTAAATATGCAATGCAACAATGGCCAACTAGTGTCTGCAGTTTTCTTTGACTTAGCAAAGGCATTTGATACCGTCTCCCATACAAAACTTCTAACATCACGCTCAGAATTAAAACTAACTACCCCCCTCTATTATGGTTTCAAGACTTCCTCTTCCAACACCAACAAGCAGTTCAGTGGAAATACTCCCATTCTCCCCTACTTCCTGTAAAATTAGGAGTACCCCAAGGATCAATTCTCGGACCCATACTTTTCACTATATTTACAAATAATCTTCACAAAGCTGCCCTTCTAGCAAACCTGGTTCAATACGCTAATGACTTCACCTTAATCTGCTCTGCCCCCACCCTCCAATAACTTCACATCAAGACCCAAAAAGACTTTACATCCATCAAAACCTGGCTAACAAACTCCCAGCTAATACCAGATCCTAAAAAGACCCTATTTATGCTCTTCCAGCCTTCCAAAGCAGCAGTACATACTCCCCTGTTCTCTATTTCTGCATCAGATATTGCCCCTATCTCCCCCGTCACACAAACCGAATTACTAGGGGTCATTATTGACAATTTGACAAACACATAGCTCATACAAGAACCAAGGTCAACAAAAAACTAGGTACTCTTTACAGATGTAAAAACTTCCTAATCAGCAACAGTAAAGTTACCCTAGCTCGTACCCATCTTCTCTCTATCTTACTGGATGCTTCTCCTGTCCTAATTAATCTAAACAAGAGTGATTTAAACA
Source organism: Protopterus annectens (assembly GCF_019279795.1). Taxonomy (NCBI): domain Eukaryota; kingdom Metazoa; phylum Chordata; order Ceratodontiformes; family Protopteridae; genus Protopterus; species Protopterus annectens. The sequence continues at coordinate 130,308,871 of NC_056737.1, forward strand.
AGCTATCAGTGTGCTACAACAAAATATCCAAATTCACCACAAACTCCTCCTACCACACCAACCACTGTCAGGCCCTGAAACAGCTTTCCTGGCTGGAACTCCATGACACCTTAGCTCTAATCCAACTTCTTCTAGCTCACCAAATACTGTACCAGCCTGACAAAACTCCAGCCTTACAAGACCCAATCTCCCTCTAGTCCAATAAATGAGAACTTGGATCCACTAACAAGGCATTAATCGCAATCTCCAAAAGCCATTACAGCTCTAGTGACTCCCTGCATTCTAGCAACATTGCCAAGACTTGGTACTCCCTACTACTACAAATCAGGTTACACCCTTACAAAATCATCTTCAAAAAACAGTTTATTTCCCACCTAAACAACTCCTGGACATGCAACTGCCTAACACTTGGCTGACATATTCTAGCTCCTTTCCCCTACCCACTATCCAACCTCCTCTTTAAAATTCACACAGATGCGGTATATATTATCACACATTACTTACCAACTCACTGCCTCCTACTCCCTCCTGTCCCATCTATACCCACTAACTCTCCCCTAGATTAAGATGAAAAGCTTTCCCCTAAAATGTCAATGAACCTCATATGAACTTGTCTATATTCTCCTCCTTTGACAGACTGGCTAGTATTTTTGGATTTTCCTTTCTTCTCTTATCTTCATTACATATTCAAAATTATCTGGCTAGTACTTTTTAGTTTTTTTCCTTTCTTGTCTTATCTTCACTAAATCTTCAAGATTATCTCTACTAAACATACTCTATGAACAACAATCATGGTACTACCTGCTATACTTTTAATTGTATGTCAAAACCATTATGCTTATGTAAATATTTTATGGAATCATATGTTATTATCTGCCATATTTTATAACTGTATGTCTAAACCACAATGCTCATGTAAATATCTTATGTATAGTATGTTAGCAATTGTGCTGGAGCTTTTCTCCCCAGACCTCCACTGAAAATAGGCAGCTCTGTCCAGTTGGACATCCCCAGTAAACAAATGTAAAATAAATAAATAAAGAAATAAAAATTACAACTAAAACACAGTGTAATGAAAATACATCACAATAGACACATTGAAGAAAGCAATAAAGCAATTTAACAATATGAATTACAAGAAAGCAATATAAGGAAAACAAACTAATTTTCCTTTGCAGCAGTCTATGGCAGAGTCTGATCGAGCTTTTCCATGAAACCCCTGAAATGTTTTATTTTATCCCTTAAATACAAGGTTTACTTCCTAGCTCCTATGTCAGTTCACAGACAATTAACATTAAGAAAAATCCATTGAAATTCCCTGATCTCTCCGTTGTGTTCTGTCTATCTCTTGATCAAGGTACCATTTTCTGGTTTTAGTGCTAATTGCATTATTAGACTTATTGAGATATATCTGTATATCAATATATGAGGAGGTCAAGGACTACCACATATCTAATAGTGCAACAAGCAAGACACAGATCACCCCTCAGGAGTCTATAACACGCAGAGTTCAGGGACAGAGTTTCCAGCATCTCCTGGTGACTAAGCTTCTTAAGACCAAAAAACTTTTTGATTAGGAACCTTTGAAGCATATTGATTTGTTGATATGTAAATTGAGGTCCATCCAAATAGAGAGGTGTACAATGTAATGTGTCTGATCAATGCTGAATATAGGGGAATGATAACATGTCTGGATCTAGATTAAATACTTTTGCTACTGATTGTGATAAGTAGAAGAACTTCCTGACTACAGTTCCCTTATGATAAAGGAAAAGAAACTGTCAACCCCAGTGCTCAAGTCCCTGACTACTGTTTCATTAAGTAAAGGAGTGTTATTTATACTGTATGTTGTGGGTAACTGATGTTTTCCAAAATAGAAAATATAAAATTTTTCTAAACACTACTGTACAATATCTCAAAGCAAAACAAAAAAGTGCAGTCCTCATGCATGGCACACTGTAAATGGCCTGGAGGTCAGGCCATCTAATAAAGCAATCATTATTGTTCAGTCCTTCATAGTCAATTACACATTGGAATTCCAACCTTAATCCAGGGTGACCAATAGTTTTAATATTCAATACATTTTAAGCATCCAGTTTAAACCCATTATTTGTATGCCAGCTATTAACCAGTGCCAGTTCTTTCTAATGGGCAAAGATATCTGAGTGGGCTTTGACAATTGCATCCAATTTACAGTCATCTGCATATCTGGTTAACCCTGGGCCCTGGTTATCAGTTTTGAGGTCAGAGAAACAGATGCTAAACAGGACATCAATTGGATGACTTCACTGGTTACCTTAATTAGTAACTGAACTCCAGGCACACCAAAGAGGTGTGTTCTGTCCTTCATCAAGTTGTATACCCGTCCTACCAAATAAAGATCTCTGTTTAAGACAGATAGTTTCCTTGAAATTCTGAAATGAGGTATAGTATTGAATGCTTTGGTCAGCTCCAGATAAGCTTTATGAACAACATGACCACTGAGCATGACTCTCTTGAAGAAATTAACGTGATGTAACAGGCACTGTGTCTCATTGATGAAGCTAGATTGTTGAAGGTCAAGTATTATTGAGATTCTTGATATAATTAATGAGATTGGTTGAGATACTCACCGTGTTAAGGCTGATTGGTCTATAATTTCCAGAGTCCATGGTAGTAGAGGGGGATCACTAAGGCAGAGCTTTAGGAATTGGGAACATAGCCTGGATGTAATGAGCTTAGTTATAACAATTTAAGGAGAGATTCAGGAAGAACATGCCTGATGCTGTCTCTCAAGCACCAGGGTATGTTGTCAGGACCCATGGAGGAAGTGATTTTGGTGTTCAGTAACACCTTAAGAATATTTTCCTTACTGATGATAGGGTATGTAAGGGATTCTTGGATGAGTGGTGTTTGATTACGAGTTTTAGGAGTGAAGGTTTGGCGAACTTAGATATATACATGCCAAAGGTACATTATATTTGATGATAAGTCTGATAAGGAAAGATCATGATGGTAGGATGACCTCTTTGGATCCTGAAGGTGTTCCCTTGGAATTCAGTTGGAAAATAACTGGCCATATAGAAGGATTTCCTGACTATATTGGAAGCATAATGATTGAATGAGAGATAGAGAGAGAGAGAGAGACAGAGAGAGAGAGAACTATCCACATAGGTACCCAGGTCTCTTATAACAGTATCTGTCTGAAAAGGAGTGCCATTTATAATATATGAGGTAAGAGCAGATTTTTTTTTTAAATACTACTGTATTGTGCTTTGCTGCATTTGGCTTTACATAATTTTCAGTACACTGGATGTGTACATATTCCAATCCTTGCAAGAGATGTTTAATATCAGAGAATGAATAGATAACTGTGCTCAGTTTTCAGTCATCAACAAATGCGATCGACCATATTTCTAGAGTTTTGGTTTGGATGTCTGAAAAATAATTCCAAAAAGGTGAGGGTCCAGCATTGATCCCTGTGGTAATCCACTAGCTACAGTTTTATGTTCAGAGATGATATGAGTAACTTACACAACTTGAGATGTGTTGTACAAACAATTTACAATCCAAAGGACAGCATGGCAGTTTACTTGTCAATAATACTTGGATGGGGATAGTGACAAAAGCTTTGGCAAGGTTGAGATAAGCAGTGTTTATAGAGTGACCATTGTCCACAGCCTCTGCAACCTTTGCAAAAAAACTTACTAGGTTCAGGAGACAGGATTAGTCCTTCATAAAACCAAAGTGCTGTAGTCTAGATCAGTTAAGTTGCCTATGTCTGTATAAATGAGCTCTGCTATGATATGTAACGTAAGGTTATGCATAACCCATGTAAATTATATTACTTAAGGGGTGCAAAGGCAAATTCCCTGAATGGGGATATAGGAGCTTCACCTACTGCACTTAATATTGCATTTTGAGCCCATTTGACAGAACAAGCTTGTACATTGGACTTACACAAACCGTTTTATTTTTAATTTATTTTACATTTATTTGCCAAGGTAGTATGCTAATCACGAATGAACACTTGCAGGTACTGCCAGGTGAATAATTCACAAGAAAAAAAGCAGAACAAAGAGGAAGTTAATGTATGTATGATATATATATATATATATATATATATATATATATATATATATATATATATATATATATATATATATATATATATATATATCAAAAACAGAACAGAAAGAAGCAATATATGACAAAACTAGTACTGTAGCAATTAGTAGATGTAGTAACAATTATGAGAGCAATATTTTGCATGACTATATTTTAGGTTTGCTTCATGGTTTAAATGCTATGGGGTAATGAGAGTCATTAAAGGGGAGGGAGGGGAAGGTAGAGTCAGGACCGGCCTTAGGTCAACTGGTGCCCTAGGCAAAAGGTCTCCACGGCGCACCCCACCACACCACCCAGTGCCCCCATCCTGGTCTACCTACATCAAATAAATAGTGGAAAAGCACCCCTGCTACAGTGGCACCCTAGGCAGTCACCTATTTGGCTTATGCCTAAGGCCGGCTATGGGTAGAGTTAGGAGGTGTTTGCAGGTGTGAAAGAGTAAAGGCTGAGAGGCCCTTGGTGCTGTGACCCGGTATGTGTCTTGTACAGTTTGATTTGGTGTGGAGAATTTTTTCAAGTTTGGTTCTGAAATTAGAGAAGAGGGATGATAGCTCCTTTTGGGTGGGTGGGGGCAGGGAACTCACATAGTTTAGGAGCAATGATAGACTAAAGTGGTCAGTGCATTGTAGCCTGGTTTGTTGAGATGGAGTGGGGGAGGGGTGCTTCAGCCAAAGCAGATGAGGTTGTACAGTGTGTGTGTTTAATATAAAGTTTGGCAGTTAGTGGTGGGAATGAGATGGAGAAGAGTGAATTTTAAAGAGACTGTTCGTAGGTCTGTTCTAAGCTGAACTGGTAGCCATCTGGCCTTTCTGAGAGTGAGGCAGTGGTGATCATGGCAGAATGAATTAGTACTGAAGCAACAGAGGTTTTTTTAAACTTTATTTAATATGATAGTATCTCATGTTTTGTTTGCCAAACCACAGTATTAAACACTGACTATAAATATTAAAATGTCAGAGTTAGAATTTGTCATGGTATTGCAAGTAGTGGCTTTAGTAAATGGTATTACTTTTAGCTGAATTAAAACTGAATTTCCACACACCTCATTAAAACTTTGGAACAGGTCACATTATTTTCCATCCTAGGAGCTGAGAGGATCCACTCACAGGCCCCACTACCTGCCCCAGTTTTCTTTCACCAGCACTGGCCTGTTTTGAATTCCTCCCAGTGCATCATATCAGGCTCATGTTTCCATAAGGCAGGAAAAGGTCACAACCGTCTTCTTTCCTCATTTTCTTCTTTTTCTTCCCTGTTCAAACCAGGGCATTGGACTTTCTGGCATCAGGGTCAAAGATGTCACCGCTACCTTTTCTATGGGATCCCAGTCTCCTATAGTCAATGAACTAGCTTGGGTGGTTCCCTCCACGGTGCTTTCAGTTTAGGGCTATAAACAACAGCACCAGTACTGGCACCCATTATATAGTTTTGGAGCTCCAAATATTTACTGGGCTTGACACTTAAAACTGTCCATTTTAATCCTCTAGATTCCACCCCCCCCCCCACAAACGGGATCCCAAGTGTCTTAATTACACCACCACCCAAGAGATTCTTTCTTTTTCCAATCCACTGACACTTCCAATCTTCAGTAACATTACTTACTTTAATAAACACATTAGTCTTGTTTTTGAGAATGTTAAAACTAATAAAACTTTTCACTATTTTAGAAATGTGGAAGAACGTGAAAGCGCTGCAGTACATCAGTGTTTCATAGATTAAACTAATTTCTACTTCTTTTTTAGTTTAACTTTACATTTGAAATAGTATTTTAAAATTGGAATTGCAATTTTAAACTTGTAAGGTGATCCCAGGGCTGGCTAGCAACACTTCACCACTTTAACAGTAAAGGCAAACACCCTTTCACATATCCCCACAAACAAATTGGCTGGCAGCCCTGGGGGTCTATATTATAACATCGAAATCTACAAAGATCGAATGTTATAATATCGAACCCTAAACACTGAAATCTGCAAACATTGAATAGTCGGAATAGCGATTTTTTTCCCAGGGAAAAAAATCGCTATTCCGAAAAACATACACACAACACAAACACACACAAAACACAGCAATCCACACACATACACTTAAAATCCTACACCTAAACCTAAACTAAACTTTACATACACTACTAGCTGTCCACTTACCTTAACCCAACCCTAACCCTAAGGTCCGTCACTATCGCACACTCACCTCACCCACGCCCTAACCCTAACTCACCTAACCCGCCCCCTAACCCTAACCTACACACAATAGCACACTTACCTGAACCCGACCCGTAACGTTCCAACATATTGAACACTGAAAACAGCGAAGCCACAGCAACGGCCCACCGAATTCTTTCCCTGGGAAAGAATTTGGTGTCCTGCACCTTCGCTGTTTTCAGCATTTGACAAAACTGGTTCGATATTATAACATTCAAACTTTATAAAATTTGTTGTTATAATATAGACCCCCAGCCCTGGACACACCCCCATTCTAGGCAATAAATTGTGCACAATGTCAAAAGACTTTAGCACTGAGCAGTGCTCGAATGTTTCTTTGACATCGCCACTGGAAGAGAGATCGAATAATGTTTTTTTAAAAGAAGACCAGCGTCTGTCTGCTTCACTGAGACTGCCAAGATTGAAACGTCTTTTAATAAACCGATATTTTAGAGTCTGGATTTTATATAGAGTCTGGATTAAATATATTTTTATTCCCACGGGTATAAGTCATGCCAGGACCCTAACTATACCATAAGGCACTACAGACCTTTTCTAAATTTTTTTTCACAGGGACTGCTCCTTCCTCAGGCTAGATAGACTAAATAGAAAGGATGCCCGACCACCTACCTAAACAGGGGAGCTCTAAGAAGAACCCTTCCTCCTAGACTGATTCTCCTATAGAGGAATAGTGAGATTTGCTCATAATCATGTCTTGAGGAAATGATGAAAAAATCAACATTAAAGACTGCTGAAAACTCACATTTCTGCACTTTGAAGCTACCCATAGGACATTGTTCCTCTCAGATAATGACAGGAAATGAGCAATAATAAGGGCCGGATTCACAAAGGCTTGCACGGAGTCTAAGAGTAGAGTAAGACTCCATGCAGCCAACATGTCCGCCGAGCGATCCAGGAACAGCTAGTAGGGGTGTGCAACAGAGCTCCTAAAACGACTCTTACACGGACAGGGCTAGGATATGCAAATTACCTCAATTGCAGGCGAAAGCTATGCAAATGAGGTAAATTTGCAATCCAGGAAACCCGAACCTGTCCGAGTAAGAGCAGTGTTATTTGCAGAAATGTACTCCGTTGACAACTGAGTACCGTTCTGCAAATAGCAAAACAGAGCCGTGACAGCTCCAAAAAAAGGATGCATCCAGTTGAGGAAGCATGCCAATGGCCAAAAATATGGCCATTGGCAATGTTCACCGATGTAAAATAAAAATAAAATATTTTTTTTATCCTGATCTCCGAAGTTTAAGCATAGCACAGCAACGTGCAAACATGCTGCACTTTAAAAACCAGAAAACCAATAATTAAAATCCACAAATGTGGATTTTATTGTAATTATTAATTTACAATGCAAGGGAATGGCAGGCTGAAGACAACATGGCTACCGAGTAGAGGTTGCTAAGGGGGAAAGCTCAGTCTAAGAGATGTAACCTAGCATTAGTAGGCAATCCTATGCAAATGAGGGTAAGGATAGTGAATCCCAAGTTTATATAGCAAATGAGCACAGTCAGTGGAGTGTAGGAGTAGGATAAGGGGAGTATCAGAGTAGAAGATAGGTGACATCACAAGGGGGGTATGTATGAAAGAAGTGAAGCTCATTGGAGCAGAGTGGCATGTGTTTGCTGTCAGTTACTCATCACTGGAAGAGGTGTGTCAACAGGTAGACTAGCTAAAGGTAAGAAATCGAAGGTGTATGCCATGGATAACACTAAAGTTTCTTGTTGAAGTACTTGCAATGTGTTTGCACGTGGGTGCGTGCCTGTATATCCGAGTAAGACTGTGTGTGCACGTGTACACCTGTATGCACGCGTTTAAGCCGGAGTAAGCATGTCTAAGGTTGTTGAAATGTTTGTAAGCATGTATGTGCCTGTGTGTGCATGTTTTAGCAAGAATAAGCAAGTTTTAGTCCGTGTAAGCATGTGTGCGCGTACGTGAGCTGGTGTGTGCGTGCTTGCACTTGTGTGCATGGCGCTGCCCCCCTGAGGAAACAGAAAGGGAAAAGGAAGCACAACAAATAGTAGGAAGTTAACCAGGGAGTACTAGCAGAGCTAGCAGGTGAAAACAATCAGAATCAGGCAATTACACAGGCAGTACACTAGCCCAGCCCAGCCCAGCACTTAAAACTCTGCAAACAACATTCCACTATGTTTCTCTCAGAGACACTGCAACACTGCAGTAAGCTAACAGAAGTAAAAACTGAAAAAGCTTTATTGAGACAAAGAAATGTTAGGGGCTGCCATTGCTGTTATAAGGTGACATACGCAACATGCTGAGGGTGGTGACAATGCGAATGCTGCTGGACAACTCACAGTGAGGAGACGGAGAAGAGTGTACAGGCCCAGGGTAACCTATCAGGGGTTACATGAGCTGGAGATAGTGGAGCGCTATAGAGTGGACAGATACCTCTTGCAGCAAATTGATGAGCTGTGCAGGCCACACCTCACACACAGAACCAACAGAGGGGAACCATCCCAGTGGAAACCAAGGTATGTGTTGGCCTAAGAATACTAGCAACAGGAACCTTCCAGAGACCAACTGGTGATATGATGGGGATATCACAGGCATCAGCATCCAGGGTACTGCACCAGGTCCTGGATGCCATGTCAGCACATGTCGGTGATCATGTATATTTCCCCAATTCCTGTGAGGTATTGGCCAGCAATATGTGTCTCTTCCAGCAAATAGCGGAATACCCTGAGGTAGTGGGTGCAATAGACTGCACGCACATACGCATCAAAACACCAGCCGGTAAGTGGGTTAGGGTCTACTTTAACCGCAAGGGCTTCCCCTCCATTAACTGCCAAGTCATGTGTGATGCCCAGGGCATAATACTGAATGTGTGTGCTGGCTGCCCTGGAAGCTACCATGATTCCCATATCTGGCATCTGACACAGCTGTACCAGACATTTGCCAATGGGGACATCCCTCATGGTCATCTAGTGGGGGATGCTGGCTATGCACTGGAGCCGTGGCTGATGACACCCATCAGAAACACACACACACAGCTGAACAGGAACGCCATGATGAAGCACACGCACAAACACGAAATGTAATCGAGCGTGTGTTTGGGGTGCTCAAGTCACGGTTCCGGTGCCTGGACACATCTGGTGGAGCCTTGCAGTACTTACCAACTACATGTACCCAAATTGTCATGGTATGTGCTATGCTACATAATATGATCCTGCGAAAACAGCTGCAACAGGAGCAGCATAGGCCCGGGCCAAACAGCCCCCCACCATTGCCAAGGCCATTACAGGCAGAGCGTGACTCGGAGGAGGAACAACCTGAGCCTGCCCCAGTAGGCAGAAGGTGGTGTGCCCAGTATGCTTTGGCCTTGGCAAAGATGCAACACATAGCACATACACTGGCTCAGTAGGAACCCTGTAAATTATACCACTCTCTGACTCACACATATAGTAAAAGGTATGCCTAACCTGACGCTACCCATTTACAAACATGTATAGGGAGTGTAGTATGTGCATCCGACATAGGCAGCCCTGCAGCACCACCTGAGGCATGATTGCCATGTGTTAAGCAATATAAAGCATTGCTAAACAGCTTTTACTACCATTTAGTATATGTAAACAAAATTGCACATACTAACTAGCACAACTGTGGTCAATGTTGAGCAATATTGGACAACGTTCAGCAATGTCGGTTAACGTAGAGCAATGTTGGACAAGCTTGGTCTAAGTTGTGCATAGCTGAACAAAAGCCAACATGCTCATATTTGCTCTACTGGCCCTTAAGCAGTCTGGTCTGCTCAGTATGAAAATATAAATCAGTGACAGGACTTGAACCCAGGATACTGTGCACTATAGTCACAGTACTGAACCACTAAACCATGACAGTATGTCACTGGTCAGCCTGTATGAAGAAATGTTGATAAGTCTATGCAAAGTATCTCATGGAAACCCTGCAGGCACAGCATAATCCCTGTTGAGTTATGACACAAAGGTGAGCCCTGCAGTAAGAATAGAACCTGATTTTCAACACACATATAGTATAAATGTTAATATTGGTCATGTTCACACACAACAACAAATGTAGTGGACTTCAGACAGCAACATACTGAAAGGTCAAACTGGGCATAAATGAAACAAATGTCAGGCAACAAAACACTGAATGGCCAAACTGGGCATGCTCACACACTTAGGCCATGTCTGAGTACTGCAGTGGGCCACACATATCCGGCAGTTGCATGTGTTAACCCAGGAACCTCTCGCTATTCACCAATCCGCCTTGTGCACACAGTTATATGACAACAGACACATATATAATATATTGGAACCCTGTCATAATAAAATATTTTCTGTAGATACTTAGGTTGTTCATAGAAAGTGGGAAAGCAAAGAAGATAAAAAACCTGCAATCAGTATCATCAATAAACAATGTGCATCCTGAACATTATCATGGGTTCATAGGTTGATACTAGGCTATCTGCCCTAGGATATTTATAAGCCTAGCCAGAGTGTGTTTGGCTTTCGCAGCCCTGTTAGATTAGTAGACAGTGACTGTGAATATTAGGTCACACAAGATAGCCCTTTTACATTTAGTTTATTGTGCCTCTGTCTAGCAGGGACCCAGAAGAGATCCCAGGGGTAAACATACGATCAACCATCCACTCGTCAAGATGTCTCCTGTAGGGAGTCATTGGGGGGCTCTGCCTATGCAGGACTGGGATCCCATTCCAGAGTGAGGGGAGCCTCTGGGATATGAATGTGTCCCTCCAGCATGTCCTATTAATATCTGTGCTGAGGTTTAAGTCCCTGGAGCGTGCAGCTCTAAGGGATTCAGATATCCTGAGGTGGAGCATGTCCATTAATTCTGAGTTGGACATGGCTTTAAACAACAGGCACAGATCGCATCTGAGTAGGCGGTAAGAGGCTGAGTAGAGCTGAAGTTACTTTAGCTGAACTGCATAGGGCATCTGTGTGAGTCCCTAGATCCACTTGGTGAGGTACTTGTGTGGCCATTACAGTTGATGCAGGTGTCAGGTAAGGTGCATCCCAAATGGGGCATTGTATCCAATCATGGGCCTGATGAGTATAGGGGCACAATGACCTCACTTGATCTAGATGTGAAACCTATTGGGATAAGGTGGGCTAAATAGAAGGTCTGTATAACCACTTTGGCAACGTGATTATCAAAGGTGAGATTACTAACTACTCGTGTCCCCAAATCCCAAATAACTTCGAACGTACTTAATGGATTACCACCTATGTGGTAATGTGTGGGCACTTTGCTATTCCCAAAGGGGATGACCATGCATTTAATGGCATTTAGCTGTAGGCCATGGCTCTGGCATCAGTTATCCATCTCTGTGAGACCCTTTTGGAGGATGCTTGTGCCAGCTGGAGATTCGAATATGGCACCCAGTTTGCAGTCATCTGTGAACATGGTCAGCCATATTCCTCCTGTGTTAGCCTGTAGGTCAGAGAAATATATATACTGAACAAGAGAGGTCCCAGGACTGAGCCTTGTGGGATGCCACGTGTAACTGGTGTAGAGTTAGACATGGCAACTGCAATACTGACCATGTGGGTGCTAACCCTGATCCAGTTAGCAATCCATATTGTGACATATGTGTCGATATCTAAGCTGATGAGCTTATGTATGATGCCTGAGTGGGATATTGTGTTGAAGGGTTTTGTGAGGTCCAGGTAGGCTGTGTGGACCACATTCCCTATGTCTATGGACCTGGTAACTGTTTAGAGAAGTCAACCAGGTTCAAGAGGCAAGATCTGCCCACAACAAAGACGAATTGTGTAGGATCCAGTGTCTATAGGTTCCCGATGTCTTTGTGTATGAGTTCCATGATGATATGCTCCATAGCTTTGCAGACCAGGCTAGTTAGGCTTATAGGGCGGTAGTGTCCGGGGTCCATTTTGGCACCACCTTTGTGGAGTGGGACCACTGTTGCTGTACGCCATTCCTTGGGTACACATCCTGTAGTAAGTCTGATATTGAACAGTGACTTAATGTGAGGGTTACGTTCGTCATGAAGCTCGTGTAAGATGCAGGCCGGGACACCGTCGGGTCCCATTGATGCTGTGTTGTCTGCTTTGGAGAGGGCAGCTCTCACCTGTTCATCTGTGATGTCAGGGATGCTACACTCTGTTGGGATGGACATTTGCTCATTAGGGGGGATGGGGGGTGACATTTGCACTGAACCTGTTTGCCAGGATGTTGGCAATGTCTGTGGGTTTAGTGTATGTATTGTCATTTTGCAGTAACTCACAGCATATCTGGGAGTTGGCACCCAGGTTCGTGACATAACTAAAGAAGGCCTTGTGATTGTCCTTAGTGTCTGGTGCAATTTTCCTTTCGAAGCGGGTCTTAGATGAATTCATGAGTGATCGTAGCTTCTTGCTAGTACTGATCAGAGATGCCTTCCCTTTTTGGGATTGTGCTCTATCATGTAGTAGCCTCCTCCTTTTGTTGTATAGCTTATTTATGGTCCCCTGCCTTTGGAGGAGTGAGTCTTGTTTTTATTTGGGATAGCACGATCCATGCATTCCAGTAGGTGTCAATAGAATGCATTTGTAAGGGATTCAGTGGTCTGAGCCATATTTACCTCTGTCTCAGGGTCTTTGAAGGATACCACCTCGGTTTTGAGAAGTGTGACATTTGCTTTTGGTAAGTTCTTCACCGAGAGTACCTAGAATGGGGGTGGGGATGGGATATGGATGTCCAGTGAGATAAATGTATGGTCTGACCTTACCAATGAGGGGTATACCTCTGGTGTAGAACATAGAGTCCCCATGTTGGTGATAATCAGGTCCAATATGTTTTCCCCTCTTGTGGGTGTGGTGACCAGTTGTGACATAGCATTTGAGTTTAGAAATTCTAGCAACCATTGGGCGAGGGTGTTGGGGCTTGAGTAGTATTCCCAGTCAATGTTTGGGTAGTTGAAGTCACCCCATATAATGGTGTTGGAGAGACCATCATATTCTCCAGTGTTCCCAGGAAAGCCGAGTGGGGTTCCTGAGTTTGGGAGTGTGGTCTGTAGCAGGCTAAAAACTGAAAGGCAGTTTTTCCCACTGTTAGTTGCACATGTATGGTCTCTGATGCTTCGTGCAGTGCTACTAAGCTGGAGGTGTGTGTATCTGTGATGTATATGGATACTCCCCCTATATTTGTTGGTCGGTCTGAGTCTTGTGGCCGAAAAGCATGGCATGAAGTATAACCTGGTAGTGCTGGGGTGCTTTTGGTAGCCTGAACCAGGTGTCTGTTACTGCACAGATATCGACATTCTCCATACTGAGGAGAGTCTTGAGTGTGTGCATTTTGAGGTTTAGACATCTGGTGTTGAGCAGCATTACCCTTAGTTTCTTTTACCTTGTATTGTCTATGGAGGTGGGTTTGTCTTTTGAGCCTTGCCTAAAAAAGGCACTATGGGGGTGGCAAGAGCCTTAGCCAGTATTCTAAAGTCCAGGGGTGACGGGTGCAAGCCGTCCATAGCGAAGCTACGTGGCATGTCAAGCATGTCATCCCAGGCTGACAGACACTGGATCCCCTTTGAATGACACCAATATGTTAGCCAACTGTTAAAATTGATCAGTTTGTCTGTATACTGTGCCATCATTCTTGGTGAGGGTAAGATGCTACACAAGGTCAGGGTCATACTGGCCTTGGTTACATGATCAGAGAGCTCCTCTATGTCTCTTGACATGTAGTCCAGGGAGGAACGTCTGAGGTCATTCACACCAGCATGGACAATGATGGAGCCATATTTGTACTTGCTTTGGAGTGACCTGAGTGCATGTATTATGTGGCGGATCCTGGCACCTGACAGACAGCTCAAAGTGTCCTTCTCCTTGTTCAGCCTGGTGAGTGGGACATCAGTGTGTCTGACAATAGAGTCACCTATTACAAGTGTATTAGGTGTGTTGTTTAGCCCTAAGGACAGTGACTGTGTGGCACACTGACTTTGTGAACCATGTGATATGTGGGTATTGTTGTGAGGTAGCAGTTGTTTGGGTGTCTGCTTTGGAGGTCACTGCTGCTTAGGCAGATATTATTTAGAGCCTCCGAGTATGTATTTGTGTGGTAATGTATTTTGTTTGCTGTCACTATAGGTCTATGTGAGACTGGATTTATGGTGTGTGTGGTTACCTTCACCACCTGATAGACTGTGCCGGTCATGGGTCGAGAAAGCTCAGCCTCCTGTTTGTCTATATAGTTGCATCTCTCACATATATCTGAGTTTGTTGGGAGGAGGAGAGGGTTGTCTGCGTACATAAGGCAGTTGTAACATTGCCTCAAAATTCCCATATTCACCAGCTGGGCTGAAGAGTACACACAAAACCAACCTTTGGACATGCCAGGATATTATGATGAAATACTCTGTTGACTGATCAAAAAGGATCAGTAGGGTGTTAAGTGTGTAAAAGAGTATAACAGGGGTTTCGTGCTTAGGTTTATCGTGTTTTGGAAAGATTATCTGCGAAGGAGTCCAGACAGAACCATGGCACTTCCTTCAGCTATGTCATAAATAGCAATGTACACTCATATATGTCCTGAGTCAGGGCCTTCTGTACCTGACTGACAATGCCAACATCCTGTCAGACAGGCCCATACATGCATACCCACCTCCCACTTCCAAAAGGCCCTATCATCATACCGGGAGTTATCACATGTAGAATGGGTAAACAGCTCCTTCCAAAGCCGAAAACATGGCATCAATTGGATTACATTGTTTCCCTATATGTGTCATAAGTGAACTACAAAACAAACAGACCCTGCACCTGACAGTCTATTGAGCCTCACCCTCTCTACAGGATCTGAAACTGTTGAATGTGTTACAGCAACATATGGCACACCCCACAAGTGTTGGTGCACAACACACCATGGGAACTATAGTCCTATAAGCCTATGACATCTGATCTGCAAGGCCATTGAGTCCATCATGACTGAAGTCATAAACAGAGCTATTGGAAGCCGACACACAACCCTACCAACTTTGGTATGTTCATGGGTAGATCATGGTTCCCAAACCTGCTAGACTGTTTGCAAGGCAGCCACCCAGGACATACATCACTGAAAGGAGCTACACATGTCCCACATAGACTCTGAATAGCTCTTTATCAACATCACAGACATGTCATATCCACAAAATCAACAATCTGTGCATAAATATGTAATGTCATATGAAGGAATGGCAATTTGTCCACAGATAGATCACACAAGCTAAGAATTGTGGAGTCCTGTTCAAGCTGTTAACACCTGCTGACCCACATGGTTCATTCCTGGGATTGCATAAAACAAAGTGCACACACATTACCATGTCCAGTCTGATGATGTCAGCATCCTACAAATATAGCAGGAGAAAAGAAAACACCTAATAAAGCTTATAGCATGTCGTGTTAAAGTGTATCTTTCTGGTATCATGACACAGTTAGGTAGGGGTTTGAATCCTGCAATTGCTGAGTGTGTGTGTGGGGGGGTTTGTGTGTGTGTCATTTCCTGTGAGAGGAGTACCCTTTTTGGAGACTAGGAAAACACATTAAAAGAGGTAGATTCCTCTTTGGCAAGTCTGATGATGTCAGTATCCCACAAATACAGCAGTGGAAACAGCTTTCCCCAGTAAAGCATGTAGCGTGTCATGTTAATGCATGTCTCATTAGTATCATAACATAGTTAAGTAGGGGGCTGAATCCTGCGATTGCTGAGTGGGGGTGTGTGTGTGTGTGTGTGTGTGTGTGATTCCCTTTGAGAAGAGTGTCCTTTTTGGAGACTGGGAAAACACATTAAAAGAGGTAAACTCCTCTTTGGCAGGTCTGATGATGTCAGTATCCCACAAATATAGCAGTGGAAATGAAAACTCCCAGTAAATCATATAGCTCGTCGTGTTAATGCGTATCTCTCTAGTATCATAAAATAGTTAGGTAGGGGTTTGAATCCTGCAATTCCTCAGTGTGTGTGACACTGTTGGTCAATGTGTTGTGGGTTTTGCTTTTACAACTGTATGACATATCAGTAAAACAACAGTATGTGCATTGCACACTTCAGGTATCCGTGTGGCAAATACATATATGTACATGTGACCTCAATTGGTATCTGTGTGGCAAATACATATATGTACATGTGAATTCAATTAGTTCATAGGTGTGAAGCCTGCTTTCTACACGAATGCATCTGTTACCACTAACAGTCTGTGCTGCTGCTTCCCAGACCTTAGGTCACATATGTATGTATGTGGCAAGGCCAGACACTGTAGTGATCTGTGGCCTAGGTCATCTGTGTCACACACACCCATGACAGTTTCTATAGAATAGTGTGAGTGAGGGTTCATGCCTGGGGTATATTTCAGACATGTTAAAACGCAACACAGTCTGTCAATAATGGCCATTCATTATAGGTGTACACCTCCGTGGATATGCATACAGACCCCTTCTTGCTTATGTGATACACTGAGGGACATCAGCATACCTTTGGAAAAGTGAATATCAAAGGACAGATGACATAACATGTGGCTGTATGTACACATCGGTACCCCTGCTACATGTTGTGGGCTACTACCAATGTGGTACTGTCAGGATACTATGTATAGTAAATGTGGATGACTATGCTATAGTTGGCGTATAGCTTTACAGCATGAGCTGGTCAACAGGTATCTGTCTGTATGATACCCTTGTGGAGGACAAGTGTCTCATCCGGAGAATGCATTGTAGGCCACTGTATGCATTACCAGATCTGGACAGACCTATCCCTAGTGTGTTTGCTTGTACCTATGACGGCTACATGCCAAACAGGAGTGGTCCCAGGAATGTGTGGCGGTCAATACCACTGGTTACTGGTATAGTACAGTACAGGAAGGATTCAAATGCTACTGTGTATCCTACATCTATGTGTCAGTTGTCAAGACATCATCTAACGATTGGGTAAAATCAGGCTGTTGAAGTTATATATACTACCAGAATGCAAACCAATGACCGATATAAACAGTATCACCCACAGCATAGTGTCAAACCATGTCATACACACATGTGTACCCAAGTTGTAGCATATGTGTAGTAAAATGCATACTGGCTACCAATAGGAAATATGAAGTGTTAACACTGTGTAATACAGGGCATGTCACCCTTCCCATGTGTCCACTATGCACGTACATGCAGACATTGCACCTCCACCATGTTCACAAATGTACACCTGTAAATCTGTACTGCACACATCACACACGTACCATCCACTCACAACACATGCTGCCAGTACCACACACATCAGCCAAGTGGCACATGGGTGGACAATACATTCTTGGAATTAACACTGATGTAAACAATACTACATTGATAATCATAGCTTTAATGCATCATGCCTGCTCAGATATACCTACAAGGATATCAGTACACTTTGCTGTTGGCAACATGCTAACATTGCTACACTGCTATTAGGTCATCCTGTGCATCAGCACCATGTAAGCCTGTTCCTGCATCATTGTCACAGATGACAGGAGGTGACACAGTTTCATCATATGCATAGGATGTGTTATTGGTTTGCTAGAGCCCGACAATGACCCATCCAATCGACATGTATGTGTGTGTGTGTGTGTGTGTGTGTGTGTGTGTGTGTGTGTGTGCGTGTGTGTGTGTGTTTGTGAGGGACAACAGTACAGTATGGGTCAATGTTGATGTAATGTGTATGTGTATGTGTTAGCCCTAGGTGTTTGGTTTATGTGTGTGTGTCTGCATGCACACAGTTCCACCTTGTGGCTGCAAAATACGGGAGGTTGTGGGACAGCCATAGACTGTACCTGCCAGGCTGTACAGATCAATGTCTCTGGCCATGGACACAGTACCTGTGCCTGCCAGGGGTGCCACAGACAGTATCGGGTACTAAGCCAGACTGGGTACTATCGTCAGAGGCAGAGGGATGTCGACTGGACCCATGTCCCTGCTGGGACAGGCCAGAGCCACGTGCACGTGGCCGTCTAGGATGATCTATTGACAGCCCAGCCCCAACATTGCTGGGGCTGGTACTGCCACTACGGGAGCGGCTGGGACTTGAGTCGTCCGCGATGACTGCCAGCTGATGATGTCACTGGCATACGTCCACGTTGACGTCTCAGCTGTCCTGCACTGTCCTGGCACATGGACATTACATTGCGGAGGACATCTAGTGTCTCCCCCCAACGTCTATCAATGACCTCGGTGTAATTACAGATGGCACCGGCATGGTACCGTTCCATACGCGCCTGTGCCTGCATTACAGCCCGGAACATACCTGAGGTTGTGAGACCTGTGGGGGCATGTCTGCCAGGGAAATTATGACCAACTGTGCTCCCACGAGTACCCCTGGACATATGCCTATGTGGTACCATTCCAGGGGTCTGGGTATGGCTGCTGTGTGGGGTTGCATGTGCCATAGATACCACACTATCCTGGTCAATGCCTACTGTATGCTGTTCCTCCGCTAAGGCCATTGGTGTTGAGGGATGTATCGGCAGTATGAATGTCCACATCGATGGGGTGGAAAGCTGTGTACTGTCGATTGGCGGACCAACAACAGACCCTGACAAACCTGCCTGTGCCACAACACATGTGTCATCATATCCACTATTTGTGGCAGTGACTTCAGGTTCCCTGCTGCACTCATCCAACAATACCTCAGCACCTGTGAGAGGAAGACAAGAAACACACTCTACAATCTGTACAGGATGTTAGCACACATGCACACATGCACACATGCACACATGCATACATGCACACATGAACACATGCACACATGCACACAAATACACTACTCAGTCAAGTTGATGCACACACACACACACACACACACACACACACACACACACACGCACACACACGCACACACACACACCCACACACACACACACACACACACACACACACACACACACACACACACACACACACACACAAACACACACACACACACATACGCACACACCGACAGCAATACGGAACATACTCATTAGTGGTTGATGGTGGAGTACAGTATCACAAGCCAAAGAGTCCTATCACACGTGTCAGCATGCAGGATGTGTGTTGCTCAACAGCATGCAGTGCAAGTGTAGAGAGTCCTTGTTGATAACAGTATACATGTCTTTAATGCATGTGTGTTGTTCAATGATTGGCCTCACCCTGGAACACAATATGTACATGGACACAACATTGCTGTGCAAGTCTAAAATGCTTTCCAATGTCCTGTGCACCATCACTCATAGGTATACATACCATGGCTGGATGCACACAACTGTCAGGTGTATAGCAATGAATGCTATGTGTAGTACTGTAGTTACTGTAACTGGATGTAGTGTAGTATCATGAGCCATCATCAGGCAGCATCATGTGGTCACTCAAGGCCACTAATGTATGCCACACTGTCAACTATCTTGCTGTACCTGACCTGCACCACTTTGGCTACATTAACCATTTCACAGCCAGTTGTTACATGGGTATGTAAGGTGTTCAATAGGGAGCATTGCCTAACATGAATGTGTTGTGTGTTGCAGCATGTCACACCTCCCCATGATAGGCCTCTACCCCTCAGGTATAGTATGTGTGCTGTGTTGATGACATTTGGGATACTGGAGTATGACCTTTCAGCAGGAGTCTACATAAGCCATGTGTATCATATTAACACTTACTGCATATGGCAAAGTGGTGTATGTTGTGTGCATGTGTATTGACTCTGCCTATACAATGTTCACTACAGTGTACCACAATTGGTTGGGATGCTCTGTGTATTGCATGTGTTTGAGGCAGCTACTCATGTTACTGGGATGTGCATAAACTCACAGAGAACATGCAGAGCATGCATTATGTGTAGGTGTTTTACATGTGTAGATGGCCTACAACTCTCCTATGACATGCATATGTAATATGCTATATTAAATGTAGAACACTCACCAGCATGGGTGTGCTGTCTTGCTATTACACCAGAGGGATCTACAAGGATATGAGACAGTTTGTCAGTGTCAACAAGTATGGCATTGTTGCTGTGAGTTTGCAATTTTACACTAGTACAACAGGTGACAGTCACAGGCATACAGATTATGTTCCAAATTATCAGTATTGCATGACACCAGGCTACACATCTTCTGAATACACAATACACATCTGATAAATGCATGTTCTAACAATCGAGCTAACAGTACTCTACAGATATGCCATGTTACCTGCATGCTCTGAGTCAGCGTGCTGGGTGACTCCGGCTTCCATGATGACACATGTCTGTTGTAGTGGTTGGCCAGGAGCCACCATGCTGAGGAGCAGCTCTTCCACTCTGGTGAGGGGTGTATGTGTTGCTGTGCCACCACCTGTGGTAAGCTGTTGTCTATGGACATCGGAGGCATGCTGCTGGACATGTTTGATTAAATCACTGCAGTGATGGCGTACCTGCTCATAAGTCCGGTTATGCATGCCTACATCATTCACCCGACGGGCAACATCCTGCCACAGTGCAGTGCGCCCATGCTGGTCCTGGCTGGTTCTGGAGAACAGCAGGTTGTGATGTTGTATAAGGACATTTAGGATGACTTCCTCCTCTTCAGGGGAATATGTGGGCTTTCTATTGAGAGACAAGTCTCTGGAAGACAATAAAACAATAATTGTGAGCAAGTCATGTGGCACACTTAACATTCTAAAGTGCAGACATCAATGAAATGCCATATATAGCAACCTATTAGCTGTCAGTAGATACACACTTTTAATACCACATATCACTGCTCAGCCCACAACTGCATGACAGTGCCAAACACATACTATATACCAAACCATGTTCTGCACAGCAACAAAGTGGAACCAGTATGTAAGACTATACAACAGTACATGGCACACTGTATGTGACACAATGCACCACCTAGCCACAGGAGATATATATGAAGTTGATGCATACAGACATTTGTCATCCATTGAAATGAATGTAAAGTACAGTTACAGTACTACCAGTACACCACGCTACTTGTTGATAGCAAACCCCTCAGTAACATGTGCGCATTCATCAATATAGGTGGCATACTGCTGTACTACACTATACATGTTGCTAGATATGCAGTTATATCCTGTGACACACATACCACCGAGGCCATGTTGCAGGCATACCCACTCACACATCAGACATACCTACAAGACACAAAGGTATGGCAACCCAGATGAGTTTTACCTGTGTACCATACAGTACTGTGTGTCAGCACTTACAAAACCTCATGCCTGAGGTATGTAATGTATATGGACTACAGGTAACAAACAAAACAGTGTTTCCAAGCAGTGTGGATATACACCATACTGTGCTGTTTAGGCCTACAGCTTCAGGTAGTACTAAAGTTCAAACGGGATTTGTATTCACTAGTGTGAACAATCAATAAGCATACATGTACTGTTGTAGCCTACAATGGCACACTCCAGTCAACACCATGGGACTACGTCACACCGTATGCCATACTGCTTTTCCTGCCTAGCAGTAGCATACATATCTTTTGCTGGGATCAGAGCTACAACACTACATACCATGATATAAACACTTTCCCACAGATGAAAGCGCTAAACCTGTGTCTAGATTTGTTGTGAAGAAATACACCAGTGTGGAATAAACATTTCGTTTTAACTAAAGTGTCTTGAAACATTTGTGTAGCTGAATTCCAGCAGCTTATGAGAGTGTAGACGAGCCCTGTTCGAGCTAAGGAGCAGCAGTTATCGGCTTGGATATTTCAGTAATTTTTACTTTTTATACTTTCCCACTAGGCTATCACACATATACACAACTTTGACACATTCACCTACACATTCACCATCACACTCAGTCAACCTCACATAGCAAGTAATGCAACAAGTACATACATGTGTGTATCGGGTCCTAGGTAGCTTATAGGCTATTAGCCGTAGGGCCTATGGAAGCCTAGCCATATGGTACCCTGCCCTCCTACACCCATGTAATTTAGGTTCATGTGCCCCTGTCATGCAGAGCCACAGAGGTGATTCCCAGGTTGTGTTTCCTATCTCACATCCAATCATCATGATTATTCATGACAACTGCTAATGAGGACCTTCATTTGCTATTGATAGGTAGTTAGTTCCAGAGTATGGTATGTGTGTGACATGATCATGTACCACTACAGCATGTTCTGCTTTTTGACATTACAAGGTTTAGATCGGTACAGTGTGTAGCTTGTATGGAGTTTAATCTGTTTATATGGAGCATGTCCAACACCTGTGGGTTTGGTATAGCTTTGTATGTTAGGCAGAGGTTGGCTCTGGGTAGGCAGTATGCGACACAGTGTAGCTGTGGTTTTGTAAGACAGTCTGCATAGGGCATCTGTTTGAGTCTGGTAATACTCTTTGTGAGGTATGTGTCTAGTGTCTACAGTTGCTGTACATGTCTTCTGAACTACATACCAACAGGGCCATTGTACTCTATGATGGGTGTTATGACTGATGAGTAGAGTGGAACACTGACCTCTTTTTCCATGGATGACACTCCTTTTCTGATGACATGTGGACCGTACACAGTTTACATGACTAGTGTGGCACTGTGATTATCAAAAGGGACACTACTGTCCACCTGTGTCCCGTAGTCTCTAATCACACTTTTGATGTTGAGTAGACTACCACCTATGTGGTAGTTCATGGGTACAGGGTTTTTAACAAAAGGGATGGCAATACATTTACAACATTGAGCTTGAGCGTACATATGAACATCCATCGGTGTACATATAGATATACATATAGGCACATATACAGTCCACCTTTCATGGTGGGAATATCAATTATGCACAGGTTGAGAGGGATACAGTTATGTAATAATATTGCACAGTCTTGTACAGAATGCATGGACTTGTCTGGAAGACTAAAAACCTAACAAATCATACCCACAGCGTTTAAACACCACATGTCATATGCCAGCACTGTATGCTGTCTTGTTTGCCACACACTACAACCTACATATAAATATGCACATAACAACCTGCACCAACATATGCATGTCCACCCTTCACAAACAGTTGCAGTTTGTCCCTTGCTCTATGCACATGTTAAGATGCTAATATATCGGACACATAAATATCTCTCCATATGTGTGTGCCATACACACACAAGGTCCACACTGTTGCAAGTCCGTACACCTGACGGATGACCTGTTGGGCCTTGCTACAACATGGACAGTTGTCACATGTGTGCATACAGCAATAGTACAGGGAGTATATATAGCTGCAAATGCTACATTACTATACTAGCCTGGTACAGCAGTTGCCAATGCTAAGCTACACATTATATGACTATCATACATGTCTTACTCTGTCACATCCAAGTTTATATAGGTGTTTGCACTACTCCCCCAAACTGCCATTATACACAGTACTGTACAGAACATAGATAACATAATCAGATGTTTGACATATAATGCTGAGCTACATATGTCACAGTTATGTCCCACTGCAAACAGCTACACACTAATTTGTCCATGGTAGTAGTTATGCATGGCATCAATGCATACATACCTACTGCTACCACATATGCATGCTTCAGAGTATGTACAGTACTATTCATAAACCTCTACTACTTGCCAGTAACTACATATCTGTTACATACCTGTTTGTCACTTTCAGGTCCATCTGTGTATGATTTGACAACTTTTTTAGTTTTTCTTTTTTTTTATTAAGTAAAGTTTTTTGCTTAAGTTTTATTTTTGGTTATTAATTAAGTTTTTTTTTTCTTAATTAATAGTTTTAGTTAGTAATTAAGTATGTATTATTTTTACTTAATTAAATATTTTTTAGTAAGTAATAGTTTTTTTCATGACTCTCCAAGAGTTGTACGATGTCTGACACGTGCAATGTAATGATTGTATGTGGGGATAGCAAGTACAGTCTGCTTTTATAGGTATCTGCGCATGTGCATGTGATGCCCTCTGCACCAATTGGTGCCCAGCATTTGGTAAATGCATACAGCCTGCAGTGTGGTAATTGCAGTACTCACTGTCATAGCAACCCAATGCTTTAAATTGCTAAGGTATGTAGGCATAGCCCTTTCAGATTTCCAGAGTGGGGCCCATGCTTGTTTGCTGTGGACACTGTTGTGTAAGTCAGAAGGTTGGTATACTTCTTATATCTGAAGCTAAAGGTGTAGACAGTGATGTACATGTTGTACTCAGACCTGAATGTTGCCACTTCCATTACAGAGCTATCAGTGTAGAGTTTAACTCACCCCTACATATGCTTACACAACATTTATGTGACTATATAGTTTCTTTTCTACTCATATAATTAACTGCCATACAAAAGTAGTTATTTTGAAGTATTCTTTTGGTACATGAACTGTTTGTGAACTGTTATACTGTGAATATTAATGTACTCACCTCTGCAGGGTTTGTGTTTTTTATTTTGACATTAGCACAGGGTTCTCAGGAAACTGGACAATTCCAGTACTGAGTATGTCTACCTATATCCTTGGTAGACCCTAAACACACAAGTATATTTCAATTGTGGGGGGGGGGATGCTGACATACAGAGAGCATTATGTATTATTGTGTGAATGTTATCTTACTGGACTTAAAGGATTGGTGTGTACCTGTTAGTTTATCAAGGCAGGTGGTTTGTCTGCATAGTTCCCAACTGTGAACCTATCCAGATGATAGTAAAATGTCACACTGTTATTCTTTGTCTGTGCAACCCACAGGTGTTTTCATCACGGGTACAATGGCATTGTTGCAGTCAGTTGCTACCAGTACATGGCTACATCCTTTGGTATTTCTGTGTTGTACTCCTACATAATGGTATGCTTGTCGAAGTCCTATCAAAGCTATTTGCAGAGTGTGTAACAGCAGAATAGCTGATATGCCTGTGTGTTTGTGCCTCTGCCAGGCCTATGAAACACTCAGATACATCTTTGCATAGAGTCAGGGATAGGTAGTTAAAAATGAGGTACACCTTACACATAATAGAGACAGTAAGTGTAGACTTGAATGAAGCAGTGCATATGGATTAGTACTCCTTTTATGAAGTACAAGCGATGTCTACTGTTATTATTGTCAGTATTCATTTTGTAATACCCCACCTTTCTGACTGACATCATTACTTTCCAGAGGGATTCAGCAGGACACAGCTAAAATATGTTTCACAGTCAGGGACATCCCTGAAAAGTAGTCACAGTTAGGTAGTATGGCATCTGCCCTAATCAGATATGCCACTGTTTGTCCTGCTATGATACTGTGTGGGGGTTGTAAAGTGCCTCTGTAACATTATTTGCTGCTAGAATGGCTGCTTCTCATATCACACTCATGTAATGCATTCTACAACAATTGCTGGTAAAGATCCACAGAACAAGCTTTGTGTTATGGCCTTCCTATTTGTCTTTTACATTCACTCATTGTAATGCATGATATATTTATTACAGCACCAAGTTACTGCATGTCTGATGTGGCGTAGTGGTAATTCATGCAGTTTAGTGTGTCCAAAGGCTGGGGTTCGAGACTAACAGAGGTGTTTTATTTTGCTGTTCAGCAGAACAAGGGCCCTGCCATGCAGAGTGGCTAAGGCACTTTTAAGCAGTTGTAAGCGGGTTTGTGTGAGTTTGCATGATGCTTAGCGATGCTTAGCTAAGCGCACACATGTGCAAACTCGCTTAATCCTGCTTACTACTGCTTAAAAGTGCTTACTTCCACTAAACCCCGTGCTAATTTCTTTGAAAGAAAAGAAAATGGGGAGATAGGAAAGTGGTGAAAAAGGGGGCACAAAGAGGGAAAGACAGTAGGGAAACAAGCTCGGGATGTGCAGAACAGGTGTAGGGAAGGTCCATAGCTGCCCATTTCTTTACTAGCAACAGCTGAGCATATGCAATAAATTTGGAGTGAAATTTGACACCTTCCACCCCTGAGAGAGGGGTGAGGACAACAAAGTATGTCGTACTGCCAATTATGATTATCAGTTTACATGTCCAGTGGACATGTGTGTGAAATGGCAGCTATGTATGGGGCGTAATTTTGCCCCCTTTTTTTTTCAGGTGAGAGTGGAAAGTGAGGTAGAGGAAGTAGGTATATTTGGGGAGGTAGGTTGGGGAGGTAATCAGACAAGACAAACAAGATGCATACAGGGGCGGTGTTTGACACATGGGGTGGGTGAACACAATTGACGGAGACGGATGTTTGGAAATCGCAAGCCCATGAGCCCACAGATGGTAACAGTGGAACTGAGATCCCCACCCATGGCAGTCACCACTGCACCTTCACAGCCCTGAGGGTGGCTGTGCTGGGGGCTGTGTAGCATGGGCAGACTCACCTGTGAGACGTGCCACTTTTGCCTCGAGCTGGCATAGGGGATCAGCGACTGAACGCTGGATCTCCCTGCGCACCACAACCCGGACCCTTCAAAGGGTGACAGGTGGCCCTTCTCCGCCCACACTTGCACGGGGGGGACGAGTCCCATCCCCTGCAGTGCTTCCACCCAAAGGTGGCACAGGACCAACAGAGGAGGGCACCGGACCTGCTGGTGCCAGGTGCACTCGCCAGCTAAGGAGGGACAGGTGGGTCCGCTGGGACCGGCCTTCCCATACGTTCTGTGATTAGATGTGTTTAATTACAGCATAAACAACAGCATTCCAAGTTAGTTGTAACAGCATGCAGTAATATTCCCATTAACCCAACACACTAAGGTTCCAACAGCTGAACAGCAAGAATAACACATGCATATATTGAACGACAGTGGACATTCCAACAGCATGCAGGGATGATTGGTGGCAACAGGCCACCATGATTGTGGTGTTTGAACAGGGTACATGCATCAAAGTGAATGCAGATATTTATGGAACAATTGGACATATGTCCCAACAAATGTTTTGAGATTACACATACCCATTGAGATGTGGAAATGCATTGTTTATGCACATACAGTAGGGTGTAGAAAGAAACCTCAATTAACATCTTATAAGTACTTTTAGTCTACACTACATTCCTATTGACTGCAGGTGTATATCCCCTACATGTATTATTACACTTGCCAACATGCATTAGGTTGTGTAATGGGTTTGGCTAGTTCATTATATACCTGACTTATATCTGACATACTGTCCAAGATGCGGATGTTACTGCTACATATTTATTGATTTTATTTATATTTCTTTATCTACATATCTGGATGTGTTCACATGACATTTTCAGTTAGATTTGTACAGAACCCTGCATTTCGTGTAGCACACTCACATTTCTGGGGTTCTAATAAACAAGCTATTCATGTGCTAGATTTACTTATGCATGACAGCCAGTAACTGACTGTTGAGGACTGTATATATGCTTCACAGCTACTGGCACTTCCAATAACCACTTAGATGGGACTGCCCAACTGTGGGTTGCCAGCACTTATTAAAACAGTACTATTTGTATAATGCAGGGGTACAACAACATTTCAAAGTAAGTGACACAGACACACTCCAGGTTTTATACCTTTATTAATTACATTACACGCTTTTCCACAGGCTCTCTCCTTTATTTGATATTACAGTGCATATGGAAGACATATTCAAGACATATTATACCTTTATTAATAGGTTAGAACACTCTTTTTCTGGCTCGCTCAGTTATTTTATATGACAGTACATGCAGAGATATTATTCCGGACATATTTTACCTTTCTTAATGGGTTACTACACTCTTTTTCTGGCTCTCCGACTTATTTTATATAACAGTACATGCAGAGGAATTATTCAGGGCATTTTATGGCTGTATTATTGGGCTACAACACTTTCTTTCAGGCTCTCTCACCTATTTTATATAACAATACATGCAGAATAATTACTAACCTGCCTGGTGGCACAGCCTTAGCAGCCTATCTGCATAGGCTTGCTGATTCGCAGCACGGACACCTGCAGCTGTGAAGTAAATGAAGGGATATTGAGACATACCTATCCATTATATAGAATAAATTAGCATGTCTTACATACTGCATTCCATGGCTACCTACTCAGTAGTGGGGCATCTTGCATCCCACGGGCCTCCTGTATCCATTGGTCCAGTAGGTCCTGCTTCCGTCTCTTCAGGTCTGCATGGTGATATTGGACCTGCTCACCAGTCCAAGGAATGCCTGTGACACTGGTGAGGTCATGAGCTAACTGGTTCCAAGCCTCTGCCTTGTACTCCGTCACTTTGAACTGGCCCTGCAGGACTCTTGACTCATGACGGTGGACAAGGAGCCAAACCATGTATTTCAACTCCTTGATGCCCCAGCGTTGCACTCTAAAGCATGTACCCTCTCCAGCACCAGCCATTCTTACTGCAGATGGGAGCTACAATCAGTTATGGCGAGTATTCCCACCTATGGGGCTTAAATATGCTGCATTTCCCACACTTTTTTTGTGATTGGCCGTTTTTGAAAATTCTCAGCTGACTGCAGACCTGCTTAGTAATGATTAATCTACCAGTTATAAGTATATGTATGTTAACGGTGGCTGATTATCCTAAGCTGTCATGGCTTAGTGGTTCAGTACTTTGATTATGGTGCACAGAGACCGGGGTTCGAACCTTGTCATTGCATTTTATTTTACTACTTTCCAGACAGGCTAGGGGGTGTGGCTGTGTTTAGGCAACTTTGCTCTACATTGCTCCACGTTGCCCAATGGTGCACTGGTTGGCACGGCGCACACCTCCTCGCAAACCAATTGCGCTGGGTAAAGCGCTATTTAGCTATGGGCAACTACATTGCGCTGGGTAAAGTGCTGCTTAACTATGGGCAACTATATTGCGCTAGGTAAAGTGTTGTTTAACTGTGGGCAATCATGTGTCAGGATCCTTTATAAATATACATTTTGTTCACTGATACATAGGCCATTTTAATGCTTTTTAGTAAAATGTTAATCATATATGTCAGGAATTATTTCATATACTAATTTAGAACATAAAATAGGAAGGGGTGTGGTGGGACTCGAACCGTTAATGCCTCATCTTTGTGCGAAGGATCTACCACTATGCTATTGCTACTTGGCAGCGTTTGCATAAACATTCCTTATTATGCTCTTCCATGTCAAGATTGCTAACTGCAGCTAAGCAATGGGCACACCCGCGCACACACGCACAAATACGGGCAGCTATATTGGGAATTTGAAAAAAAAATTAAAGTTTTACTTTTTATAACTGTGCTGGGGGTTTACAATGTCAGGGAGTGTGGTGTTAGGAATGTGGACATTTGAGCGGACTCGCTCTTGTGTGTTGACATTTTACATTTCAGACACTTGCAGGGGCGTGGACCTTTAGACTGCTCAGCAGTTGGACATGCCACCTACTTTCCTGCATTGTCTGTGTTAGACTTGGAGTGGAGTCAGCATGCCCTCATGAATATTCATGGCACGCTGACGTCATACCGTTCAACTGCAGTCTCCGAGTAAGACTTATTTAGTCTTACACGGAGGATTCGTGAATCCTGGGGTAAGTCTATTTTTCCAGGGCTAGTTGGGCCCATTCTATGGGCCAGATCTAATGTAATTGCTTTTAAAGAAAGATTCTGGCTACTTCTGCTAAAGCTCTTAGAAACTTCCACTTTTTTTTTTGGGGGGGGTGGTTTCCTTATCTAGAGATTCAGGAACTGCTAGAAATTGTGAAGGTAATGAGATATGTATTCATCATAACTGATTAATAAGATTTCATAGGAAATCTAGTCATAGTTTCATAGGAAATGACTAAAGAAGGACATGTTATGAGGTAAAATAATGTGCCTGCTATTTAGCAAGATGAAACTATACTAAAATTAACTGTCTGTGATATTAGAAACATTCACAGTAATATTAAGCATTACTGAGGCCTTCACACAAGTTAGCTGAAAATAATAGCTATAGGAAAGTTTCCTGAAGAAATAAGACAAAATATATGAACTGCCTGCAAAAGTGATTCTAGCATTTTTTTTTTATTTTTTCAAACAGGTATGATAGGTCGGAACATCTGAGTACTATATAACTTTAATCTATATAACAACAGACTGAATTCCAATAATATTCCAAGTTAGCAACAAAATAGTTAGAAACAATTGGACTCTTAAGAATTTCAATACTGTTTTGCTGCTTATGTAAATTTTTCAGAAGAGTTGACAATTGCCTTTAAACCCCTGACTGATCTAATTGCTTTGTTTTGCTATGAAAGCGGAGTGTTAAGCTCTCCTCCCCTATGCAATAAAAAATTTGGAAAGGCACAACATCATTAGCTGTCCACTTTAATACATGAATACCTATAGCTATACTTGTAATGACTTCTGGGTGTCTACACACACACACACACACACACACACACACACACACACACACACACACACACACACACACACACACACACACACACACACACACACACACACACACACACACACACACACACATTTGGGTCTACTTCGGATGATCAAAGTTTGAAAACTTTGAACATATGGCCAAGGCCTATATGATCAAAGTTTTAAAACTTTGAACATCAAATAAAAACAAAATAGAAAAAATAAAAAACAAAAAAAACAATTTTCTTTTATGTTTTGCGGGGGGGGGGGGGGTTCAAGCCACCTACCCCCCACCCCCTGCTAATTAAATATACCAACTCCAAGATCGCACTACAGTGAGGAGAATGGTAAATTTCCTGTTCCGCGCTGTACAGCGATATCCATTCAAAATGTTCAAAGATTTAAAACTTCAATCATATGGTCCTCGGTCATATGATGTTTGAAGTTTTGAAACTTTGATCATCTGAATGGCACCTATATATATATATATATATATATATATATATATATATATATATATATATTCATATATGGGTGTTATGTGATTTATCGCTGCATGCATTTCAGCACATGATGTAATGCTGGTGTGTTCCATTGGTGGTACAGTTGGTCGACTTATGTAATAGCTGAAGTTCATTAGATTGCCCATTACGTAATTCAAGGCCTTTCCCCTTTCTACTAGATCATGTGAATGTGGAGTTAGTATATTGAATTCCTGGGAGTGTGCTATATCTGGGACAAGTCTCCACGTAAAAGTTGGTTTTGTTTTACTTTTGGTAATTGCAAATGTTTCTTATTGGTTTCCATTTTTGTGTTCAGTCCTAACTTGTCAACTTACATCGCAATTTACTATTCCATTCTCTGGTCTCAAGATCTTGATATGACAAATACTGCTGTTACTAGGTTAGTCTAACAATCACTTTGCAGTTTTACCCTGTAATCTAACAATGCAGGAGAGAAGATAGTGCTATCAATAAATGGAAGATAATTACTGTCATGACAAATGCATGTTCAAAGGTTACAAACTTCAAACAGGTTTAAGTACACTAAAGCTTTCCTTTAATGGGAAACAGATGGAATAAAAGCCATCTTCTAAAGTCTTGTGGCTTCACAAATTCCTCTGATTCAGGTAGTTTAGAATGCCTCATACCAAAACTACCAATTCAGTAAAACCATATCCTTTTCAGCCCTAACAGCAAATTTGATCTCAGATCACTGATATTTGAACAAAAAGTAAAGGAACATTTTTACTTCGAAAATTAATATTTTATATTTTATTTGGATAACATTCATTGCTCTTTTAGACTCCTTGTCAACCATTTCAGTTTACTGACATATCCACGTTTAGTTCTTCAGACATTTAAACATTTATTTAAAAAAAATATTCATCCATAATGCCTGTATTTATTTATATGGGGAATGCAGTCAACCTAGAGACAACTATTTCTTTGACTGTTGATAGAGCAGAGAAATTGGGCAGACTCATCTGTCATTGACAGTGGAGTTTTCCCTTTTCTCCACAGTTGTGTGAACTTGGAGTATGTATATATAGTTTTCCTGGTGGGAGAGGGGTGCAAAAAAAAAAAAAAGAGAAAATGATATTAAGAATTGCCAAAAAGTGTTTTGGCAGAATTGTTTGTTCTATCTGCAGTTTAAAAACTGACTGTTGATTGTTCAGCTTGAACCCCTTTTTAGACAGTTAAATGTCAGAATACCAAAGCTTGAAAGACCAATTTATTTTGAGTGAAACAAAATGTTAGAAAGCAAGGAGTGCCTTCAAATTGTTAGCAAACAGGGGTGACTTATACATCATTCATTCTCTTTGTAGTTTGTTAACAAGGCAAGTGGGCTAGCCTATGAGCTCTGTTTAGCCATGATGATCTAGAGGAAACCGATAAGGGTAATAATATAAATCATCTGGCTGTCTATCTATCTGTCTGTCTATCTGTCTCTGTATACATCTACCTTATCCAGGGACAGTTTCACAAACAGGATATTTATTTATTTTACTTATGCTTTTTGCTGACCAAGTTAGTCTCTGTAGGCCAGTGTCTTCTTTTCGTGGGACACCTGAGGTGGTATTCATTCTGACTAGGGAAGAATTTACCCTACCGTTTTTTTAAGTGGCATGGGATCTTATATATCCTTCTGAGCTACCACCAGCTCAGACAGCTGGGGCCTCAGTTTGACATTTCATCTGAGGGATAGCTTATTCGGGAGTGCAACACCTTCCTTATGCTATACTGCATTGTGAATACTGGAAATTTAATCCAAGGATCTAAGATGGTGGTTTTAGAAGCTGGGAGGAGAGAATAGCATGCAGCATTCGCAAATATACTACAAAGTGTCTGAA
The DNA here is from genome assembly GCF_019279795.1 of Protopterus annectens. Lineage (NCBI taxonomy): Eukaryota > Metazoa > Chordata > Ceratodontiformes > Protopteridae > Protopterus > Protopterus annectens. The sequence continues at coordinate 130,341,743 of NC_056737.1, forward strand.
TGTCAAGATTAAACCCCATGCCCTTTCTAAATGAAGTAGAGATCTTACTGTTCATCCTCTCATTTGCAGGAAACAGGCCTACCACACTACATCTGACTTGCTGTGCCTCTTACACCCTCCTAATAATATATTCTAACCTTCAGTTCCAACAAATAATTTGTGTTGCACAGAAATCATGTATTTTTTCCTTTAGTTGAAGGCCACGTGACATCAGATTTAGAAAACTGCTTGCAAGACTCTCCACTCATAAAAACTGTAGAAAAATTGCCAAACCTCTTCAACAGGTAATTTGCACAAATACTGCATCTCACTGAAATCAGTGTGAATGTGTGACTGAAATCTAAAAAAAAAAAAAACAGGAAAATAGATGAAAGGAATACATGTCAGTCTAGGCTGTGTTACAAATGAAGCATCTTGATTATAATATTGCGAAGTCATGTCAGTCTCACAGATTCACCATACTTCCCAAAATGTCCTCTTTGAGATAATCTTTGAAGTATTGAAATCTAGGACATCTCTCAGATTTGAACACGACTAAGGAGTCAGTCAAACACAAACTTATTTGAATACTTAATTATACTTTCATCCGTTTTTCTTTTGAATTATGAGACTCCTTCTAAGTTGAGATAAAGTAAAAATATTCCAAAGGAACTGTAGTTAATATAACCTGAAATGACATAAGTAAATGCATATAAAGGAAAGGGTTTTGAAAACTCAAATGTCACACAGCTTCTGGAGGTTCTGCTACCAGAAGTTTTAGGTTGATGATTCAACACAATGACAACAATTAAATAAACCCATTAATTACATATTTCCAATCATCTAAAAGTAATCCTAGACAAATCATTTGTGAAAAAGTGCTAACAAAATTTAATACTCTTTGCGAATAATTGCTATTATGAAACAGTCAATGCTAAAACTAGCAAATAAAATGTTTAATTTGAATCTTGATTGAAACTTGTAGTCTGGTAACACTTTAAGGTATTAAATACTTTGTACAAATAGTTGGTTCACCAAAATAACTTCATTCAAGTTGCTAACATCAAAGCAAAGCCTGCTTTATACAAAGTATATTCTCTAGTACATGAAAAAGAGAGTGACAGTAGATCATCATCATTATCATCAGCCCCCTTTTTCCCATTTTTCTACATGAGGTCAGGGTATCATGTTAACTGTCACCAACTCTCTCGATTCAGTGCCACACTCCTGCCTTCTTCAACATTCATGACTGACTACCGCAGTTTTCTTTCACACAATCCATCCACCTCTTTGCTGGATGTCCTCGCTTCCTCTTACATTCTTCCTGTCTGTCTCAAATCTTCCTTACCAGATTGTCTTCTGCTTTTCTGCACGTGAGTCCAAACCACCATAATCTATTCTCTTTGATCTTCTTTGCAATTGGAGCTACTTTGGCTTCTGCTCTTATGTCGTCATTTCTTTGTCTGTCCCACAATGTGCATCCTACCACCCTTCTCAGGCACTTCATTTCCATCACCTCTAGCTTCTTCAACTGTTCTGCCTTTACTGCCCAGGTTTCTGTACCATACAGTAGTATTGGTCACACCACTGTTTGTACACCTTACTTTTCAGATTCTTTGGCATTCTTCTGTCATAGACTGCACCTGACATTCTGCGCCAGTTGGCTGCAGCCCCTCTGATTCTAGCTTTGACCTCTTCATTCAGATTTCCCTTTTCCTCAACCACCCCTCCCAGATACTTGAAACTGTTTACCTGTTCCACTATATTCTCTTCTATCTCTATTCTCAGATTCTTTTGATTTCCCCAATTTGCTGCCATTGCCACTGTCTTGTTTGTGCTTAGTTTCATCCTATGTGCCTTTAGTTTTGCATTCCATTCTCCTATCCTTTGTTGAAGTTCTTGCTCAGAGTCGGCCTGTAATGCTACATCGTCTGCATACAGCAACTTTGTTGATATGTCCCCTATGACTTGTTTGCTAATGTAGTACATCACCATTATGTACAGCAGTGGGCTCAGAGCTGAACCCTGGTGTACACCCACTCCCACTGGGAACCCCTCTGTAGGCTGAACACTGTTCGTACTTGAGTCATTGGATCCTTGTACATAGCCTGTTCTAATTCTACCAATGTTTCTGGGACTTCAAACCACCTCAGTACTGCCCAGATCTGCTTTCTTTGGACCTTGTCGTATGCTTTCTCCAAGTCTAGGAATGCCCAGTTAGACTCACTCCTCATCTCTAGCTTCTTCTCAAGTAACTGTCTGACTGCAAACATCAGGTCAATTGTGCTGCATCCAGATCTGAATCCAAACTACTTATCTCCCATCTTACATTCTACTACTCTGTGTATCCATTTATCAATCACCCTCTCCAGAACTTTCATGCAATGTGATAGGAGTTTCCTGTCTCTGTACTGCCCACAGTTGTGGATGTCCCTTTGTTCTTGTACACTGGCACAAGTATGCTTATTCTCCAATCATCTGGGATATGCCTTTCTCTCCACACTGCTATTAATACCCTCAGGAGCCATTTTTCCCCTGTCTCACCCAGCATCTTTATCATATCTGTTGTAACCTCATCTGAGCCTGCTGCTTTCCCTGACTTCATTTTCCTCAGTGCTGTTCTTACTTCTTCTAGGGTGGGCTCCTCTTCTTCTCTCATTGTAGGCTCTTTCTGGGCAGAACAGCTTCTGTGGGGTTTTCTTCATTCAAAAGCTGCTGGAAATACTCCTTACATCTGCCTTTGATGTCCTGTGGACTGGTGAGCAGGTTGTAGCTGGCATTCCTTATGAAGGGTGTCTGACTATTGTCTTTATCTTTCTTTCTTAGCCTTGCAACCTGATATAGTTTCTTTGTGCCACTTACTGATTCATTTTCCAGAAGTTGGTAAAGTGCCTCCAATGCCCTGTTCTTTGCTATTGCAACTTCCTTCTTAGCATCTTTGTTAGCCAACCAGTAGCCCTTCCTAGCTTGGTCAGTCTTTTCTATCTTCCACTTCGTCCTGCACTACTTCTTTTTTTGATGACTTCCTGGACGTCTGCATTCCATTACCATCTTTCCTTATGTACCTTATTTCCATACCTGCCTCGGCCACATATCTTTTCTGTAGTCCTAACACATGCTGTTCTTAGGTGCTGCCATTCTTGTTCACCTCCACCTATTTCCTCCTCTTCTTGGGGTGCTAGAGCCCCAAGTAATTCCTTTAACGCAGTCAACTTCAAGGTCTTCAGCCTGGTCTCTGTTGACCTTAGAGCCTTCTCTGACCACTGCTTGAGTGTGGCAACTAGTGGTTTATGCTGTGAGCCAACTGTTTCACTGGGGATGACTTTGCAGTCATGGATTCTACCCCAGTGCCTTTTCCTTACTAGGAGGAAGTTTATCTGAGTTGCATGTTGGCTACTCTTGTATGTGATCTTGTGACTGTCTCTCTTTCTGAACCATGTGTTGGCTACTATTAAGCCATTTGCCAGACAGAAGTCTAGAATGGCTTCTCCTTCTTTATCCCTGTTGCCCCAACCATGTGATCCCAGGCAGTCCTCATATCCTGTTCTGTCTGTCCTGATATGTGCATTCAAGTCACCCATTATCAACACCAACTGCTGTTGTCCTGCTTTATTTAGTAGATTCTGCAACTGCTGTCTGAATGCACTCTTTTCCTCACTATGACAACCCTGTTGTGGGGCATAGGTTGAGATTATGAATACTACACTATCATTACACTGGAGTCTGATTGCCATGAATCTATCATTAATTCTGATAATATCCCTCACTGCCTTCTGAAGCCTCTCTCTCACCACAATTCCTACACCATTTCTAGTCTGTTCCTCTCCTGAGTAGTAGAGTCTGAATCCCAAGCCAAGTGGCTTTGCTGTGCTGCCCTTTCATCTTGCATCTTGTATAGATAGGATGTCCAGCCTCCTCTGTTTCATCATGTCATCCACTTCCAAGCTGCGTCCTGTCAGTGAACCTACATTAAACATAGCAATTCTCATTGAAAACTTATTATATTGTAAATATTGATCACTGCTGCAGTAGCCTGAGCTATATGGGCTTTATCCTGATAAGGATAAGGATATAACAGTCAGCCATCTTCCAAAGGTTCAGGGTACCTTACATATACCCAAATCATCAGGCAGCTCAAGGTGAGCTGACTAAAAGATAGGTTTGGGCACTAAGCCTGTATCAGCTTTTCTGCTGCTGAAGAAAGCATTCCTTTGCAGGCTTTTGGGCACTGGCAATCGTCTTGTACTGCTCCATTGCTGGGCAGGTAAATTTTATTTGGGGGGAAAAAACTTCCACATTTTATATTTATGTGTGGGCAGCTGCGGTGGTGCAGTGGTTAGCATTGCCACCTCACAGCAAGAGGTTCTTCAGTTTGATCCTCAGCTGGGATGCCTTCTGTGCGGAGTCTGCATGTCCTCCCTATGGTCGTGTGGGTTTCCTCCGGGTACTCTGCTTTCCTCCCACATTCCAAAGACATGTTGTAGGTGGATTGGACACTCTAAATTGGCCCTAGGTGTGAGTGTGTGCATGTGTGTGCCTTCTGTGGAAGGTTGGGCACCAGGCTGGCAACTTGACACCGTAAAACTCCACTGCCAATCATGAGCGGATGGGTGATCCACTGTGGCGACCCCTAACTGGGAAAAGAAGAAGAAGAAAAACGTTTAAACTTAATTTCATGATTAGGAAACTATTTTAAAACTAGAAATATGTGTTTTTGCTGAATGTTATGCAACTTCATTGTACATTAAATTGGAGCACACTTTTGTTTCTGACAGTTTGAAAGCTATTAAAAACATTCTAAAACTATTTTTTTCTGTGGGGTAACTGTGTTTAGCTTCCGTTTGGGGCTGGAAATTGTATTTAAATGCTTTTTATTGTGTTTTGAAGACAAAAAGTTGCTTTTAAATATTTTTTAATTTTTTTTTATCATTTTGAGCTATTTAACTTCAAGAATACAAAAACACAATGTGGGAAACTGAAGTGTGTGAAAACCACAAGTAACCAGTAAAACACTTTGGTAATAGCTTCTCTCAAATAAATTCAAGCAGGATAATTTCAAGAAATTATAATTTATTTGAGGGGAGCCATCACTGAAATGTTTTACTGGTTACTTGCTGCTTAACTTCCCCAGGAAACAAGCATCACTTGGTAATCTCCAAACTCTGGACCCCACCCAGTTCAGGTTTGTAAAAAGGAGATCATGTGTCCTAAACCTGATTGACTTCTTTAAAGCAGTCACCAAAGCCGTAGATGAGGGTAAGGTGGTTCACACAGCCTATCTAGATCTTACCAAGGCTTTTAACACCATCCCCCACTCTGGAATTATAGATAAACTCACTAAACTAGGTGTAAATCCCTATGTCACAAGATGGGTTGCCAACTGGCTCACTGACAGAACCCACACTGTGAAAGTAGCAGATTCCAAATCCGACTTCAGACTAGTGATAAGTGGAGTACCACAGGGTTCAGTCCTGGGTCCTCTCCTGTTTGGTATCTACTTTTCTGAAGTACAGGCTAACATAGAAAGTCTTTAGCTAACGAAGTTTGCAGATGACTACAAACTAGGAGCCATAATTGAAACTCCTAATGATGTGGATATCTACAAAAGGGCCTCACTGAGACAGATGCCTGGTGTCAAAGCCATGGCCTCAAGCTCAATGCCAAAAAGTGCATTGTCATCCCCTTTGGTAAAAACTCTGTACCCATGAGCTACCACATAGGTGGTAGTCTACTTAACATGGAAAGTGTGATAAGAGACCTTGGGACACAGGTGGACAGTAGTCTCTCCTTTGATAATCACATCGCCACAGTAGTCAGGAAATCCTTCTGTGGCAAAAAAGGTTTCTCATCTAGGAAAAAAGAGGTCTTGTTCCCCTCTACTCGTCACTCATTAGACCCATTATAGAGTACAACGCCCCTTTTAGTATGTACCTCACAAGACATCTACAACAACTGGAAAGGCCACAGAAATACCTCACAAAGAGGATTACTGGCCTCAAACAGATGCCCTACGCAGACCGTCTCAGAAAACTACAGCTTTACTCCATCGCATATCGCCTACTCAGAGGTGATCTCTGCCTAACATACAAAGCTATGTCAAACCCAGAGCTGTTGGACATGCTCCACTTAAAGAAATCCCAATCCCTCTGAGCTACATGCTCTAGGGACCTAAACCTTGTCACCACAATCCATGCTGGAGGGATAGATTCCTGTCCCAGAGACTTCCCATACTCTGGAACAAACTACCTATCTATATCAAACAAAGCTCCTCATTAGCACTTTTCAAGAAAAATCTTGTTGATTGGATGGGAAATAGGAAATTCACCCCAGGGATCACCTCTGTGGCTCTGCTTGACAGGGGCACAGGAAAATAATTTTCTTGGGTGGTGAAAGCCAGGTTACCTTTTTGGCTAGGCTTGTATACGCCCTAGGGCCGATAGCCTAGTACCTACCTATGAACCTATGAACTTTCAGCTTGACATGGAACAAACACCACTCCCTTGTCAGTCCTTCTTCCAGCCACAACCACAAAATGAAAAAATAACCTTTGTCACCACAGCAGACTACTAGTTTGCCTCACCTGCAGGTAAGTGACTCTGCTGTGGCCAAAGCTTGTTCCTCAGACAAGTCATGTTTCTCTGTGGGTCCCTCTGGTGTTGTTTATACAGCCATTATAGATTGGGATTAGTCATGTCATCTGTGGCTTTTGGTGTCCCCTTAGTGGGCAAGGGAGAGCCACTATTGTAGATCTTGGGAGAAGGGGCAGGGAAGGTGCTTCTGCTTAACCAGAATGCTGTGCCCATCTGTTGGGAAGCTGCTGAAACCATTAACAAACCTATTTGTCCCAAATTTCCTGTTGAAAAGAAACAGAAAACTAAATGTTTAGCTTCACCTGCACCAGTTCCACTGGACAGGCATAGTTTATTAGGTCTGGTTCAGGGTCTTTTACAGTCTATTGACCTTTGTTATAAGTTGGTTTATGGTAAAAGAAAAAGGGATTCATATTTTCCTGAAGAGATTCTAGACAATGAATCTATAGAAGAATGTGATAGGACATTGCTATGTGCTAGGGACGGCTTGCACCTGTCACCACTGGGCTTTCAGATATTGGCAAAGGCTCTTGCCACCCCCATAGTGCCTTTTTTAGGTAAGGCTCAAAAGTCAAACCCACCCCCATAGACAGCACAAGGAACAAGAAACCTAGGGTAATGCTGCTTAACGCCAGAAGTCTTAACCTCAAGATGCACGCACTCAAAGCTCTCCTCAGTATGGAGAACATCGATATCTGTGCAGTGACAGAAACCTGGTTCAAGGCTCCAGAGAGCACCCCAGCACTACCAGGCTATACCTCATATCATGCTTTTCGGCCCCAAAACCCGGACCGAACCACAAAAGGAGGGGGAGTTTCCATATTTATCAAGGATATCCACACCTCCAGGTTAGTGGCATTGCACGAAGTATCAGAGACCATCCATGTGCAACTAACAGTGGGCAAGACTGCTTTTCAGTTTATAGCATCCTACAGACCACCCTCTCAAAGTCAGGAATCCCACTCGGCTTTCCTGAAAACATTGGAGAACATGAAGATCTGTCCGAACACCATTATATTGGGTGACTTCAACTACCCAAACATTGACTAGGAGCACTACTCAAGCCCCAGCACCTTAGCCCAAAGGTTCCTGGAAATTATAAACTCAAATGCTATGGAACAACTAGTCACCACTCCCACAAGAGGGAACAACATACTAGACCTGATCATTACCAACATGGGGACTCTATGCTCCACACCAGAAGTATATCCCTCATTGGTAAGATCAGACCATAAATTAATTTCACTGGATGTCCACATACCGACCCCACCCCCAGCCCAGAAAACCACAGTGAAAATCTTCTCAAAAGTGAACTTCTCACTTCTCAAAACCAAAGTGGAATCCTTCAAGGCCCCAGGGCCAGTGGAAACTACAGCCCAAACTGCAGAATCCTATATAAATGCATTCTACGGACATCTCCAGGAATGCATGGATCATGCTATCCCAAACAAAACCAAGATCCAATCATCCAAAGGCAGGCGTCCAGTCTGGTGGACCCCTGCCATAAATAAACTGTACAACAGAAGGAGGAAGCTACTACATGATAGAGCAAAATCCCTAATAGGGAAGGCATCTCTGATCAGTACTAGCAAAAAATTACGATCCTTCATAAAATCCTCCAAGGCCAGCTTCGAGAGAAAAATTGCACAGGACACCAAAGACAATCATAAGGCTTTTTTCAGTTATGTTAGGAACCTGGGATGCAACTCCCAGACTTGTTCTGAGTTGATTCTAAATGACAAAAAATACACTGAACCCACAGACATCGCCAATATCCTGGCAGACAGGTTCAGTGCAAACACCCCCCCCCAAAAAGAGCAAGTATCTATCCCGGCAGAGGGCTGCCTCCCAAACATCTCTGATGCTCAGGTGAAGGTTGCCCTCTCCAAAGCAAAAAACACTGCTTCCATGGGACCAGATGGTGTCCCAGGTTGCGTTCTACATGAACTCCAAGAGGAACTAATCCCTCAAATAAAACAGCTATACAATCTCAGCCTCACTACAGGATATGTGCCCACAGAATGGCGTACAGCAACAGTGATCCCACTCCACAAAGGTGGAGCCACTACGGACCCTGAAAACTATCGCCCCATAAGCCTGACTAGCTTAGTCTGCAAGGCTATGGAGAGGATCATCATGGAGCTCATAAACAAAGACATTGGGGACCTACAGACACTAGATCCTTCCCAGTTCGGCTTTGTCAAGGGCAGATCCTGCCTTTTGAACCTGGTTGACTTCTTCAAAACAGTCACCAAAGCCATAGATGAAGGGAAGGTAGTCCACACAGCCTATCTGGACCTTGCAAAGGCATTTGACACAATACCCCACTCGGGCATCATCCAGCTTAAATATAAACCCCTATGTCACAAGATGGGTCGCAAACTGGCTCAAAGACAGAACCCACAAAGTGAGAGTTGCTGGAGCCATGTCAGACTCGAAACCGGTCACAAGTGGTGTCCCACAGGGTTCTGTCCTGGGACCACTCTTGTTCGGTATATACTTTTCCGAGGTACAGGCAAACGTGGAAGGACTATGGCTCACCAAGTCTGCAGACGACTGCAAACTGGGTGCCATAATCGACTTTCCAGCTGACACAAACATCCTTCAAAAAGGTCTCACAGAGACAGATAACTGGTGCCAGTGCCATGGTTTAAAGCTAAATGCCAAAAAATGTATAGTCATACCCTTTGGCAAAAACAATGTGCCCACAAATTACCACATAGGCAGAAACCCATTAAGTACAGAGAAAGTTATTTGGGACCTGGGGACCCAAGTTGATAGCAATCTCTCCTTTGAAAACCACATTGCCAAAGTGGTTAGAAAGACCTTCTATATAGCCCACCTCATCACGAAGGGTTTCACATCTAGATCAAGAGAGGTAATCGTGCCCCTTTATTCATCCCTCATCAGGCCCATCATAGAATACAATGCCCCTTTTGGGATGTACCTTACCCGACACCTGCAGCAATTAGAGAGACCCCAAAAGTATTTCACCAAGAGGATCAAGGGTCTCAAACAGATGCCATATGCTGCTCGGTTAACAAAACTCCAGCTCTACTCAGTTGCATACCGCCTACTTAGAGGCGATCTATGCCTGACATACAAAGCTATGTCAAATCCAGAATTAATGGACATGCTCCACCTCAGTAAATCTAAATCCCTTAGAGCCACACGCTCGAGGGACTTGAACCTCAGCACAGAAATAAATAGAACTTGCTGGAGGGACAGGTTCATAACCCAGAGGCTCCCTTCGCTCTGGAATAGAATTCCAGTTCATGTGAGGCAGAGCACCTCACTGAATCTCTTCAAGAAGAATCTCGATAGGTGGATGGGGGATCGTAGGTTTGTCCCAGGGATTACTCCTGTGTCACTACTAGACAGAGGCACAGTAAACTAAACCTTAAAAAGGGCACAGTATACTCAAATCAAGGGGTGGCGTAAGCCATACAGAATCGGGCTAGGCTTATAATTGCCCCAGGGCAGATAGCCTAGTATGAACCTATGAAACCTATTGCTGGCTTTTCTCCTCAGATTTCTGATTCAGATTCAAAGGAGCGCATGGTATTTGAATCTTCCTGTGAGGAATTCTTTTTCTCTATGACTATTTCCAGAATGTGCCAGTGTTTTCAGTGGGAGAACACTGAGATTTCTCAGTCTCTCAGAAAATACTATGGTTTGTTAGAAGTGAAGTTCCCAGAACCGTCACCCATCCCCCCACTGCTGTCAGTATTGGAGGGCATGTTTGTCACAGACAGTAGTTTCCCTGACAGCCAGTCTGCTGCACCTAAGAAAGCAGATAGAATGTACAAAATTCCTAAGTCTTTCAAGTTTTTATACACTCATCCCAGACCTGAACCAGCAGCTATAGCTTAAATTAATCCAGCTGCTGCCAAGCATTTTGTTAATTCTAACCCTTCTCCTTCATACAAGAATGCTTAAAAAAACTGACAAGCTTGGGGGGAAAGCGTATACTTTTGCAACTTTAATTTTTAGACTGTTGAACTGTCAGGCAAAAGTTTATGCTGACTAACTGTGAAAGCACGAGGAAAGTTTTATTTGTAGTTTCCTCCTGTGAGGAAAAATCTGCTTTGTGTGGTTTAGTTTCTTCCATTTCTCAGACACTACTAATTTTTAAATTGTGTATTGAATTTGTTTTTCTTTATTTAAGAATGTTTTTGGTGCCAAAGAAAGAAAAATCATGGAAACCAGTTCTGGTCCATTCTTTCCTAAACTAGAATGTGATAGTGCCCAAGTTGAAGATGCTTTGACTTCACAACCCATTAAACTTGCTTCCTCATTTAAGTTTTTTTTTTTTTTTTTTGGTAACCCTAGATTGAAATATGCTTATCATCACATTTCTATTCATCCAGATTTTTGTCACTTCTTAATGTTTTGTGCACCTGGATCATGTTATCAGTTCTCTGCCTCTCCCTTTGGGGTATCCACTGCTACAAGAGTGTTCACAAAATGTCTTGGTCCTGTCATAGGCCATTGTAGGGAACAGGGTAGCCACATTTTCCATATTTAGATGACTTGCTTATCTTTGCAGAGTCTTTTTGAAACTATCAGGAATCTCTCACTTGGTAGAATTAGGTCAGAGCAATTTTCATAAGCTTCCTCACAGGCTGTATCTACTCACACAAAATCAGGGCTGATACATCCTAATTTCCAACAACTTCAATGGACTGATGGATGGTAGGGTCTTAATACCTTTAAGTAGCTGTTTACTGAGGACATGCAGCATGTACTAACAGAGGCAAGAAAGTCTGTTTCTAGAAAATTATAGATAGTTAAATGAAAAACATTTTCTAGTTGGTGCCAACAAAATAATCAGCACCTATTGAGGGCTAGTGTTTCTCTGGTTTTGCAATATTTGTGCAAGTTATTTTCCTATGGCCTGTCTTACTCCTCTATGAAGGTTCATTTTTCAGATATTTCAGAATGTCTGCCTGTGGATCTTCCTCTGTCAATGAATTCTCATGTCAAAATGTTTTTGAAATGGGCATTCCGTAGGAGATCTCCCCAGAAATGGTGGCTCCTTCTTGGGATCATAATTCTGTGCTAGAGAAGCTAACATTTGCTCCATCTGAACCAGCTTATCTGTCTGGCTTAAGGTTCTTAACATAGAAAACAGTTTTACTGGCTGCACAGTTCTCTGCAAGAAGAGTAACTGAGTTTAAGTTTTAATGGTGGGTCAGCCATATTCACCAAGGAAGAAAAGAATAAAAACTATAACTGCCCCTTGGCTAACCAAAGAAACAAAGCAAATTATGCATCAAAGAGACAAATTCTGGAAGTTATAACAAAAGAATAAACTTCCCGAAACCCTTCTCCAATATACACAGCTCCGAACTTTGCAAAAAAAAAACAAATCTTCAAAGACAGAAAATCCTACTACACTAAGCTCCAGTCCAACCATCCCCAAAACCCTAGGCTTTTTTGGAACTCCATAAACTCACTCCTCAACCCAGGCTCCAAAAATAACCCCTGTCCAGACCCAAGTAAATCTGCCTCGAATTAGCCTCACTATTCAACTCTTTCTTTATAAAGTCAATATCCGATCTAACAAAAACTTTTCTCAACAATGACCCATCTTCCTACATTCCGCCTCATCTAAGTCCCCAAATAATGCCCCCCCCTATGTTTGAGCTTAAACCTGTCTCCACTAACTACATAAAAAGACTTCTATCCAAACTTAAACCCTGCTCCAATGCACCTGACAACATCCCTTCTTCCTTTCTCAAGTCTGCTGCCGATGGTAACAGATCCATAAAGGAATTCTATGTCCCTAAACTATGGTGTTCCGCCTTTATTCTTCCTATCCACAAGGGAGGCAAAAACACTAACATTTCAAACTTCTGCCCTATAGCTCTTCTCTCTCCAATCTCCAAAAATTCTAGAAAAATGCATCCACCTCCAACTTATGCCTTTTCTGACTCAAAACCAACTTCTTACCCCTACCCAACATGGCTTCTGACCAGGACATTGGACCATAACAGCTCTACTCTCATTCTTAGAAACTGTCAATCCTGAGCCCAAGATTCTGGGAACTTAGTATCCACAGGGCTCCCAGTTCTTTCTAAAGCATTTGATACTGTTTCCCATAAGCACCTTCTAAATCACCTCTCAAACCAAAATCTCTCCCAAAACACTCTTTTCTGGTTCTCAAGCTATATGTCAGATAGATGTCAGGCTGTAAAATGGAAGAAAGGCACCTCACCTTCCTTACCCACCCCTATCAGAGTATGACAGGGGTCCATCCTTGGACCAATGCTGTTTAATATCTTTATCAATAACTTTCACTCTGCTATTCATAATGCCAAAGTCATCCAATATGCAGATGACTCTATACTTGTCTGCTCTGCCTGTAACCTCCCTGAACTCCTATCCAAAACTCAGACTGCCTTCTCAAGTACTGAGATCTGGATGCGCTAAAATCACCTTTCTCTCTGTGCTAACAAATCTAAAATACTACTATTCACACCCCTCAAAATCTTTCTCTTTTGATAAAAATTCCTTCCAAGTCCTTAGCCAAAGCAACTCTCCGAACAAAGTTGTTCCCTTTGCCAAACTACTTGGTGTAACTATAGATGAACACCTCAAGTTTGACATCCATATTCAGCAAAATATAAAGAAAACCCATCATAAAATAGGTATGCTATACAAGAACAACGCATACTCTGGCCTCCTCTTACCTCCTTCCCCCCCCTTCTGTATGGTGCCCCACTGCTAACTAACCTATCCTCTTCCGTCACTTCCAAACTTGAAAGCTGTTATAACAAAATTTCTAAATTTGCCTCCAAAGCTAAACATTCCACTCATCACTGTGTTACCCTCCAATCCCTCAACTGATTAGAATTCACAAATTACCTGAACTTCCTCCACCTCACTACAGCACATAAACAAATATTTAATCCAACCAAATGCCCCGCTCTAACATCTTTCCCCCATACACCCCAAATAGAAATCCCAGATCTGAACACCAAAACTTAATTACTGTCCACAAACCTAAATGTCCTGCTGGACAACTTCTCCTCTCCTTCTCCTTAAGTAAGAAATGGAACTCTCTCCCTTCCACACTAAGGACAATGTCAAACACAAACAACTTCAAAACTCAGCTTTACACCTACCTCTCCTCCAAATGGAAATGTAACTGCATTCTCCCTACCTAGAACTCTTCAGCAAAAGCCCCTGGGAGGGTATCCTCCTGAGTTCCTAAGCACCTTATAGCTAGCAATAACCTTCTATAGCTAATTCCCATACGATCTCTCACACTCTGTAAATATTGTAAATAGCTTTTGACTTTTGACTTTAACTGTGTGAATTTGTTAAAATGTATCTGCATGATATTTTTCTACTATGGGCAATATTGCTCACGCTTTGTATTATTTTATATGTATTTATACTTGTACTTTTATTTTTATTGAATGCTATCTTTACTGTATTCTGCCTCTTGGAGCTTTTCTCCCCAGGCCCCACTGAAAACAGGCTCTCTAGGCCCAGTGGACTTCCCTGGTACTGGAAATAAATAAAATAATAACTAAATAAATAATATTTTCTACAAAAACTCCATCTTTTATGCCTAAAGTGGTATCTGAGTTTACTTTAAGTGAAACTGTCTATCTCCTTGTGTTCTTTCCTGAACCCAAACATGAGGGGAAAAAGAATACTTCATACCTTGAGTGTTTGCAGACAACTCAGATACTATTTTGACAGAACCAAACCTTGCAGTACATCCAATCAGGTATTAATTTCTGCTGAAGGCAAGAAGAAAGGATGATCTTTGTCAAAGCAAACTATTTACAAATGGTTGTCTCAGGCTATTGCCTTTGGTTATTTTAACCACAACAAACTTATTCCAGGCATGGTCAAGGCTCACTCTATTAGGACATTGACTTCATCTATGGCTTTTTGGAAAGGGTTGGACAGTAGAAGCATTCTTGAAGCAGCAGCTTGGTCCTCTGTACATACTTTTTGCAAAGCACCACAAGCTAGATTCCTTCTCTAGGTCTATGTTAGGCTTTGCTAGGGCGATCCTCCTGGGGCTCCTAGACCCTTCCATCTCCCATATCTTCTAAGTTATGGTAATCTATCCATATAGCTTTGACTACTGAAGCGGTGACAGACATGATGAACACAGTACTGTTGTGTAAGTAAACTTACCACAACAGTAGATGTTCGAATGATCCTTTTGCTGCTCCCTCCCTGCCCATCCCCTCTTTTTTGTGTGTTGTTTTATGTCAGAGTGTGGACATTTATTTTTTTGTTTTTCCTAGCTATGTCCTCTCAGGGCTTAACCTCTCTATCTCAGTTGGCATTAAACTTCTGAAGGTCTTGGTGCCCAAACATGTATTTTAGCCAGCTCAGTGCAAACTATCTAATGGCTTAGGTTCATGGAAGATGCCCTGAAGCTTTGGAAGCTGGCTGGCTTTTATATCCTTAGCAGGATATAACCCATATAGCTTAGGATACTGCAGCAGTTATCATTCAAACATCTACTGTTATGGTAAGTTTAAATAAACAATTGTACTTTCTTTTTTCTTAATATTTTATTAAATTTCATTAGTTGTATACACATACAGAGCACAAGCTAGAAAACAAGTATTTCATAAAGTTACTTTACAAGTGCTTTCACATACAAATCTGATATCAGTAAAGGAGTTGAAAACAAGGATTCACTCATGCATTGCATAAGACTACTTAACATAAAGGGCTATTGCCTTGTCACTCTTTTCAAATCCCTTTCCATTACACAGCTCTATTTCATTTGCAACGTCAGTAAGTTATTTCTGTGGACCCCCTGTCACCAGTGATTCATGTTGATCAATCAACAACTAATTCATCAGCTGAAACAACTATCAGTGAACCTCCCAGGTAAGTTCTATGCAGGTGAACAGCCCCTCCTGCACCCCCATGTATGTGGATACAGGCTACACCCCCCAAAAAAAACTTAAATATATCTACTCTAATGTCACACAACAGTGGGGAAAAAAAGAAAACTCTTCTGGCAAAAGTTGTTTAGCTCACATTTCTTTGATTGCTCAGCACTTGCTGAAAGGGCTGTTGATTGGAGGATGCATTCTTGTCAACTGTCCATATCCATTTTGCCACACTGCCTGCTTAACTCTATCCTTTTGCCCCCCTTAATCCACTCCACCTTTGATCAGGAGATGTGGCATCTCCAGAAGTGATATAAGACCATATGAAGCTTAGGTAAGAGGATCTCACACAGTAGTGATATTACTGCAAGAGAGCACAACAGTTATGAAAGGGTACAGTTCAAAGCTAGGAGATGAAAGTGTTGAGGTGATGCATTCCTGTCACCTGTCCATATCTATCTTGCCACACTGTCTATTTGCCATCATCTTTTTGCCCCATTTAATCCACTCTAGCATTATACACCCCCTGCAACAATAAATGAATCTTAAGTCGTCCAACAGTCTCTCAATCGTGTCATAATTCTCCCCCCACTTAACATTCTGTCCACACATGATTATTCCCAAGCCAGAATAGAGATCTTTCCTTTTCTCTGCAGTTCACTTCTATAAGCAGCCTACCATCAACATACATCATACAGTCCTGGGACCTCATCTCTTCTGCTCCTTCCCACATAATTGCCACTTCCAACTCAGATCAACACTTTCACCTCCTAGCTTTGAACTGTACTCTTCCATAACCATTGTGCTGTCTTACAGTAATGTCACTACTGAGTGAGATCCTCTTATCTAAGCTTCATGTTGTCTTATATCACTTCTGGAAATGCCACATCTGCTGATCAAAGATGGGACTCATAATAGTAATGGCCTGATATACTATCTACATTTCCTCTTTCCAGCTTCCCTGTCCCCAGTCTTTATTTTCTTCTTTCCTCCAGCTGCTCCTCATCTCTTCCCAGTTCTTTAAGCATAACTAACTATAGCTTATCCCTGACTTTACTGATCACTTTTTGATTGTTTTCCTCCAAAGGCTTTGTGGTCCTCTACCAGGCCTTCCCTCCTTGACCCTGGGAAAGATGCACTCATGAAGTCTCTGACTTCCTTACTCTGTGGCAGGTACTTACAACCCAGTTTCAAGTATGTTAGTACTTTAGTCATCTTCAGGCAAAAAAAAAAAAAAAAAAAAAACAAGCATCTTGCATTCCTTTGTGATGACAGGTAGGGAGAGTTATTCTTGAAATCGACAATTGCTTTATTTGCATATCATCTGTAATAAGTGCCTGTAATTCATCAGAGCAGGAATATTTGGCAGGGTCTTTCAATGGTGCAGAATCAGTGTAGCAGGTTCACTATAACTAAAATGTTCATTTTAGACATAAATCCTCCATCTGTTATGAGATCTTCTCATTGTTCTCTTTATGTACAAACGTATAAACACTGCTGTTGTGGTAATTACAATATAAAGCAACTCTTCTTTTACCCCAAAGTGTAACAGAACAATTAATTTACAGTGTATTTCTTTTTCTTTCTTTCGTTTTCTTTCTTTCTTCAAGTAAGAGAACTGATCATCATGAACTCTTTGACAGAAAGGAAAGTGTGAATATATTATATATTTTTACTTTAGAGTACCTGATCAATCAGCATATTTTTTTGGAATGAGGGAGTAAACTAGAGTACCTACAGAAAATAGAAGGAAGAAATTACAGTTGTGTATGTAAAACTACCATAACAGTAGATGCTGGAATGATCACTGCTGCATAGCCTTAGCTATATGAGTTATATCCTGCCAAGGATATAACAGCTGGCCAGTTTCCAAAGCTTCAGGACACCTCCCATCTACCCAAACTGTCAGGTAGTGCAAACCAAGCTGATTAAATTACATGTTTGGATGCCAAGCCCTTCACAGCTTTCCTGTCAAGACAGGCAGGGAAACTAAGCCCTGAAAGAATAATGCTAGGAAGAACAAAAAATAAATAGCCATAGCTAGGCATTAACAACATACCAAAAAACAGGAGGGGGGGTGGGAAGGAACAGCTACTGCAATAGTGATCATTAAAACATCTACTGTTATAGTAAGTTTACTTACACAACTGTACTGTAAGCCGCGGTGGTGCAGCGGTTAGCATTGTTGCCTCACATTAAGAGGTTCTCCCATTCGATTCTCAGCTGGTGCGCCTTCTGTGTGGAGTTTGCATGCCCTCCCTGCGGTCAAGTGATGTTAAAGGCATGCAGGGAGGTTTGAGCATGAATGGGCATGCCTTCGTTGAAGGTTGGGAGTCAGGCTGGCAACTCGGCACCGTAAAATGCACTGCCAATCAGGAGTGGACCGGAGTTCCACTGTGGAGACCCCTAACCGAGAAAAGCCGAAAGACATACATACTAACACAACTGTACTATGTTCATCATATTGATCACTGCTGCAGTAGCCTTAGCTATATGGGTAGATTACTGTAGCTAACTACATTTGAGAGATGTAAGGAGGACAGTCCAGGACTTTCTGCAGAACGGTCCTTGCAAAGCCTGATCTAGACCTAGAGCACTAATCAAGCTTATAGTGCTTTGTAGAAGTATGTTCAGAGGATCAAGTTGATGCTTCTAGAATATTTCTAGAATGCAACCATTTCTAAAAAGCCATAGATGAAGCTAAGGCCATGACTCTGCCTAGAATCTTTTTGTTCTGGTGACTGCAACAAAAGGTAATAAATAGCCTTACACAACCATTTTGAAGATCTAAAAGATTTAGTTCTGCCAAGATAACACAAAATTAAGATTCCACACCAATTTTCTTGGAGGCCTCTTACGAAAAACCCCTTTCAAAATCATTTTGACATGAGACTGTATTGAAAGAGGATGATCCATGTGCAGGCATTCTATAATGGCTGACAAATTAACCTTGATAGAGGAATAAGAGAGATTATAGGATAGTAACTCACATAGATATTGTAAAACCAGAGAAAAACTAGCCTTGAATGGATGCTGGTTATGTTGTTGGCAACAACTAGAAAACCTTTTCCATTTCCAAATATATGATTTTCTAGTAAGAGTTTTTTTTGTGAGTAGATCCGGTTTGTGAGTAAGCTTATGGTAATTGCCCCTGGCCATTTCCAAAAGAAGGGAAAACCACAGTTGTCTTGGCCAGAAGGTAGTCACAACAATGATCTTGGGGGATTCCTTGAGAGATTCCTTCTAAATCTTCAGAAATATCCTGGATATTAGTGGAAAGGGTGAAAAAGAATTCAGGAACATATCTTTCCAAGGAAAATAAAAGGCATCTTTCTAACAGGCCTTCTTACATTGAGTCCTGGAGCAGAATCTTAAAGGGTAATTGTTCAGAAAGGAAGGAATGAGGTCTACTTGAGGGACTCCCTACAAATGGATCAAATCTTGGAAGACCCCCTGATTTAGTTTCCATTTGTTAGGGTCTGCCCTGTCTACCACACAGTTTTGTTCTGATGGAATATAGGATGCATGTAGCATGAAATTGTGCAGTGAAGCTATATCTCAAGTTAACATGACTAGCCTGCAAAGGGGGCAAGACCCGGTTCCCATTTGCTTGTCGATGTACCACATGACTGTGGTATTGTCTGTAACAACTTGAAGAGGTCCTGGGGACAAAGATGATTCAGAGAGTTGAGTGCTTTGATAAGGGCAGGCATCTGTTTTATATGTATGTGCCTGCATATATCCTAGGTATTCCACACACCTTGCATTTTTATCCCTGCTGAAACTGCTCCCCAAGCAAAGTCCAAGGTGTCTGTGGTGAATGACTGCTTTGGAACAGGAAGGGAGAAGGGGAGACCTGGATTTAAGGATATCTGTTTTCTCCACCAAGTAATTTATCTTTTGGTAAAACCAAGCACTGGGATTAGAAAAAACAAAGGGTGTTGGTGCTGGGAATAAAGAGACTCCAAATACTACTGTAACTCATGTGGAGTCTTGCTAGGGGCATCATGAGAATCACAGAAGCCATGAGAGTCAAAGTCCTGAGGTATTCCTTCGCAGTGACTGAAGTTTGCTTGTAAAACCCTAGAACTACATTTAGATATAGATACATTTTTTCCGCTGGAAGAAAAACTCTTTAAAAAGTGGTATCTAGTTGACATCCTAGAAACACAATCCTGTGAGAAAGAGTCACAATAGACTTTTGGATGTTCTCTTGGACTCTCCGCTTGTGTAAGAAATCTGTCACCAAGAGGTAGATTCCTGACACTGGGAACAAGACTATGCAAATTTAAGCAAGTCTACTAAATATGGAAAAATGTGGAAACCCTGTATCTTGCAATGCAGCCTGCAGCTGTAACTAGTCACTTAAGTATCCATTCTAGCTCAATGGACTGTCCTTGCTTTTGGAAGTTTCCAGAATTCTTCTTGAAGGCCCTTACCATTTCTTCTTAAATGTCTGTTTACCTGCATTTTTTGAGACTGCTTACTTTGTCTCTTACCAAAATCAGATGAGGAGTTAGAGAATCCCTTGGAAAATCTGGAAAACAGGGCTGAAAAATCTTAACAATTTTATGTATCAGCTTACTCCTTTCATCACACTTTTTGATCACTTCTGCATCAGAGGGGCCAAAAACTAAACCTCTATCCAAAGCAGAATTAAAAAAATCTAATTTTTAACATCATCTGGGAGGTTGTGAGAATGCAGCCATGCATATCTCCTCAAAACAGTGCTAGTGGCCATAGCCCTTGAAGAAGTATTAAGAATCATATATTTACTGTATACTATGAGTACAGACTTGAACAATGGAAGAAATTTAATTATTTAAAGCAGATTTTTTCCTCAGAAGAGGAAACTGCAGACAAAATATTCCTCACACTTTCACAATTAGGACAAACCTTAACATAAAAGCCTAACAATTCAAAATTCTGAAATCAAAGTTGTAGAAGCATACAGTTTTTTACACATACTTATCAATAATCTTCCCATCTTTGTCAGAAATAGTAGGATTGGAATTAACTAATTGTTTATCAGATGAAGGATTAACTAAACCTATCACTGCTAGATCATGTTTGGGAAGAGTGTATAAAAACTTAAAAGACTGAGGAACTTTATAAACCCTATCTGCCTTTTTAGGAGCAGCTGGCTGACTGTAAGTAAAACTATAGGCAGTGACACTCATAAAATTAATAAGTTTATAGTTTGTTTCTAGGTTAACGACCACTAGAGCCCTTACAAGTTTAGCTGCACACCCAAAACCATTTGGTCCTGAGTATCATGAGCATCTATACAGGAAAGAGAGGGCATGTTAGTAGTTGTGAGGTAACCAAGGATTTGTGAGGGGGTGTTAATTAGGATAACATTTTTTCTTGTTGACAGCCACTGTCCATAAGGGGCATGGGGATGATACCAAAAGTAAATTTACAATTTACCATCCAATTGTCAATGTTTTGTTTGAGTAGAGTCAGAGATGAACTCTGTTTTACACAGAGGGGAGCCTATTCCATAATGCAGGGATCCTTTGGGACACATATAAGTCTCCCCAGCATGTTCTGTTTATGTCACAAGCAAAGTTCAGATACCTGAATCTAGTGTTTCTGGTGCTGTTTGTGTTGCATATGTGCAACAGATCCATCAGGGCTGGGTCTGAGGAAGTCTGTGTGAATACAGAGGCAGAGCCTTTATGTGATTAGTGTAGGATGGGATATTTAAGTCCTAAATTCTCCTGGTGAGAACTGTTGCAAGTGTCTGGTTAGATACATGCCAAAGGGAGTATTGTATTCAATGATGGGTCTAATAAGGGACAAGTAGAGAGATACTATAGCTTCCTTTGACCTGGATGCTATACCCCTGCTTATGAGTTGAGCGATATAAATGATTTTCTTACTGTCTTAACTACATACCAGTCGAAGGCCAGATTACTGTCTACATGTGTTCCAAAATCCTTCACTACATGATCGGATCTTAGTGGTGGTTTATTGTTCAAGTTATTAACTTGGGTTGACAGTTTCCCAAAGGGCTTTCTAATACATTTTTGGCCTTGAGTTTAAGACCTTGGCTTTGGCATCAGTCATTTTTCTGTGTTAAACCCTCTAGCAAGATGTTGTTGTCTTGAGGGGAATCTATAATAGCTCCCAATTTACAGTCATCTTCAAACTTGGTGAGCCAGAGGCCTTGATCATTAGCCTTGACTTCCTAGAAGTACATGCCAAACAGAAGTGGGCCCAGCACAGAGCCCTGGGGTATTCCGCTTGTGACCAATCTCTTGGTGGAGGTGGTCTCACCAATCTTGCCTTCTTGGGTTTTGTCTCTGAGTCAGCCAGCAATCCAGTGAGTTATACAGTTATTTATACCTAGTTCTGAGAGATTTTCAGCAATGCCTGAGTAGAGCATTATATTGAATGCCTTAGCTTGATCAAGATATGCAGTATACACTGTTTTAACCTTGTCCATTGCCTTAGTGATCCTCTCAAAGAAGTCTACCAGGTTAAGTAAGCATGACCTTCCTTTAACAAACCCAAATTGGGATGGATCCAGTGTCATTTTGCCAATGTCCTTTTTTATCATTTCCATGCTAATTCATTCCATGGCTTTGCATATTAGGCTTGTTAGACTGATGGGTGTGTAGTTTCTTGGGCCAGTTGATGGTCAGCTATTGTGGAGGGGAATGACTATTGTAGTCCTCCATTCACTTGGAACATAGTCTGTTTAAAGGCCATAGCTGAAGAGTGGCTAAAATGGTACTGATAGGTCATGTTTTACAGTATTCAGGAGGCAACTAGGGATGTTGTTGGGAGGGACCCATGGAGGCAGTATTCCTGGCTTTAGTGAGTACTGCCAGCATCTGGTCCCTGCTAATATTTGGGGGAAATATGTTGAAGGGGATTTTACCTGGTGTAGCTGGGGGGATTGGGGGTGAAGTTTGAGTTGTATTTATCAGCCAGTAATTTTGCTATGTCACCCTGAAGGTGGTTCTGTTCACCACCAGTTCAGCACACTGCTGTGTGTTACCATTAACATTTCAGACATAACTGAAGAAGGCCTTATAATTGTCCTTAGCCTGTGAGACTATCCTGACCTCATAGTTGGTCTTGTTGGACTTAATTAGACCTTTTAGTTTATTATTCAGTTGTATAAGAGAACAATTGTCTTTAAAGGAGTTACTCTTCCCGGTTTTGGCCATGAGTTTTTGGTTTTATTATATACCCTGTTTAGGTAAGGATTTCTCCAAAGGGGTTTGTTTTTTGTGTTTGTTTTGGGTTTATTTCTGGTAGGTCTGGCAGTCTCTATTCAGTCATTCACATGTTTGTATAGGAACTGTGAATAATTCTGTAGGTAGCTGTGGTCATGGGGTTATGGAGAGCCTTGAATTTTGAAAAACTGTCATTTAATAGGATGTAGTTTGCTTTAAAATAGTTTCTGTTACTAGTTTAGCTAGGTTTTCTGCATTCATTTTTAATACAAAGTAGGCAGCTTTGTGATGCACCCTCACTACTGAGGACGAAATACAGGGTTGGGGGTGCAATTGTCTTCCATATTGATGAGTACCAGACCCAGTATGTTTGATCTTCTTGTTGGAGTGTGCAGTGTCTGTTACATGGTGTTTGTGTTAATAAAGTCCATGAAATGTTCTGCTTGTGAGTTTGAGACAGTGTATGTTTCCCAGTCTAGAGACTGATTTTTAGAGTCACCAATGAATTGGGTATTTGATTGAATGGTGTGTGCCTCTAGTAAGTTTAGAAAAGAGTTGTGAGACTCTAGGGGTATAGATGGTGATGCATAGCTAACTGTGATGTGGTGAGGAACCTTACCTATGGTGACTTCCACATGGATGAGCTCCATGGTATCATCCTGTTTGACCAAGCTAGAGGTATGTTTGTTGTTAATGTAGATCGAGACACAAGGCAGACAAAATGGAAGAATGGGTGAAGTTTCTGGAAATTTCTTCTGTAACAACTCACAGTTTTTTCTGAGGGACTGAGAAAACTCAGTTTTCTCCTAGTGAAAACAATGGCAAATTCTAGAAACAGTCTCAGAGAAAGAGAAAACTCCACAAGGAGAATTAGAAACTGAGCTGTCCTCTGAATCTGAATCAGAAATCTGAGGATAAAACTCTGACTCTCCCAGTATCTTTCTGTTCAGATTCAGAATCATGAATCTCTTTAGGAAAGGAAGTATCCCTCTTTTTTACCAGAAGCTTTCTTACAAGAAAGATCAATAACCTAAATTATAACCTGAGCTAGACCCAGTAAACCACTCCTGTCTAAGGAATTTTGAGGAGGAGTAGATACATGTTTAATTTTCTGCTTCTTTTTATAGGAAAAATGGTTCCAACAGTGTTATTAGTGGCAACAGCACCAGCTTCCCTAGGGATGGGCACCATATTCTAACAAAACAGGGAAGCCTTCAATGCTCCCTTTCAATGGACCAATAAGAGTGGTTCTCCCCTACCCACTGAGGGGACCCCAGAAGCTGCAGGTGACGTCAATAACCCCTGGTCCATAGTGGTTGTAGGTGTTACGTCAGAGAGATTTGGGGTAAAAGATAAATGGTCTCAGGAGCCACTACTGTCCACAGCAGAATCACCCACCTGTGGCTGAGGCAAATTGCTAGCCTGTAGTGGTGGCAAAGGCTGTTTGCTTAACTTTTTCTTTTATGGTTGGAAGAAGGACCAATTCCAGGATTGACAGTTTGTTCTATTTTTAAGCCATAAATGGTGCCTCTTTCCCTAGGAAAACAAGCAGCAAATGCTAGTAAAAATAAAAAAGTCTTTAAAAAACACTTTTTACCAGACAAACACAGCAAAAAGCACTTTAAAACAGTGTTCCAGACCAACAAAGTAAAACAAACACAATTATCCACAGAAAAATTGTTTATAGTTAGTTACTTTAAATGACTTTTTAAACTGACAGGAAAAAAGGACGCTTCTGCTTAAAAGTATATAATGGTATAGTCTTATGACAGTCCATTAAAACACAAACTCCTAGCTTTAAAGTAACTCTCCTGAAGGAGAAAGTATAAATAATGAGCAAAATTATTAAGTGGAAGGATTTCTTCCAAAAGTGAATTTATCTGCCCAGCAAAGGAACAGCTCAAGCCAACCATTGATCCTCAGAGGAGCATCCTGTTCAATGGCAGTAATGCTCTGAATGGCTTGGCACCCAGACTTGTCTTTAGTCACCTCAGCTCAAGCTGCCTGACAGTTTGGGTGCGTGGAAGGTACCCTGAAGCTTTGGAAACTGTCCGTCTGTTATACCCTTGGCAGGATATAATCCATATAGCTAAGACTAATGCAACAGTGATCAATATGGCAAACATCATAAACCCTCCACTCTTAAAGTGACTTTTGATTAGAACAGAATCCTCAAGCTTTCAGGCACAGATTTAACCACTGATCCACCCTGCTCTCTATAGCTGCATTTCACTTCTTTACCAGATGATAATTCACGCAAGTCTGTACTTTTATAAACGAACATTCAGAAAATGTTTTTTTTTTTTTTTTCCTGGGCAGCAGGAAATCTGATTTGTGCATCACTTCATAATAACCTAGCATTTTTTCTGTTTTTCAAACAATTGTTTGTACTCTTTTTTCAGTTGAGAGTGTACCTATCCAATCCTTTTTCAACAGCATTGTTGTACTTCTCTGTAGCTGCACATGAGACTACATGATGAAAACTTTTCTATAAAAATGAAAATGCATAGAATTATATCTATCCTTGTATTCTATTTATACTATAGTCACACATAGATGTGCCCGTTATGTTTGTGAACAAACACCATGGACCCATATTCATTTTACTTGGCACTGTATGAATGCTGTAGACAATAAAGATGGCATTTAAGGCACAGGAAGAGTAGAATGAGGGGGTTCAACAATGTGAATCTATAGAGTAAACCCAATGGAAGATACAAAAAAATATTGTGTGCATTCTATCAACACATTTATTCAAATGTTTGTGGTTTTCATTTATTTTTTACATCTGCATTAAAGTATGAAGGAATTATCTCCTATTTACTTTTCTCGACAGGATAAATTCAGATATTATAAGAAATTCTTATTTTCTCCCATCCAACTACTAAGCAGGCTCGACCCTGCTTAGCTTCCGAGATCAGATGAGATTGGCCGCATTCAGGGTGGTATGGCCATAGGCGAAATGCTCATTTTCTGTGTGGAAGTTAATATATAGTAAAATTGTATAGGACATGTCATTCCTTTTTCTCTAATAACTCATGAGTGAAACCACTGAGTATTTCCTTGTTGTCATTTCAACAGATGCCATTCAACATACTAAATAAAATGCACCACATAGGCTTCAGATTCTGGACACTTATTGCATGGCAGAAGACTTTTTTTAGAAGGTCACTGTTTGCTAAATATGCTGCCTTGTCCTCCTTAACCACTGTAGTATATATTATTTAACTATTTTTTAGTGAAGAGATTTATATTACTTTTTATCTCATGCTATGTGCAATGCATATTTATGTTGATGTAGTGCTGTGTTTTACATTAATCAACATTATTATTATTTCATTATGCACTTATAAATGGACAACGTGCAGTGCTACAGTTGATATGTAACACAAATGCACCATTGTTTGAAGTGTGGCACAAAGGATACATATTATTCTTTAAGCTGAAAAGGGTCAAACTTATGCAGCAATGACTAGCAAATGCTCTTTGAACCTTGAAGTTGAACACTGTCTCTCATTTTGGAAGCAGTCTTTGAATGACACCGGGAGTGTATCAAGCATTTCAATCTGACATCCAAATTACACTTCCGACTTCATAAAGGCCAGAAAAAGAAAATAATTGCAGTCATGTTTGACATGTACTGTTTCATAAAGGAAAGCACACTTGTACTTACTAGCCTTAGCTATGATAAGCATCACTGGTCAGAGTTATCCTTACAGACGGGAAGAGCAGTCATGTATTGTGCTTGGTAAGGCAATATATAGACTTCAGAATAAATATGGAGACCTCCTGAAATCATTAATTAATTCCGCATACATTTTTAGAGCTGAAACTGCTGTGTTCTACACTAAATAAATATTGTATTGTCTTGTCTATAGTATTAGTCATCATTGCATGTGCTTTAGCTTATATTTTCTAGTTTCTACAGAACAGTGCAGCCTAAAAGGATGCATGTCAAAACAAGGAATGCATATAAACACTGCATTACATAGCAATGAACAAGGAATGACAGCAAGACTCAAATGCTGATTTCAATAAAACACAGTAAACATATGTTTTAGTAGAAGTAAACCCCACTACACTCCAACAGCTCTGAAATATTAACTCTAGGGTCACTATGCTTCAGGGGCAACAGAATGCCCTCTTCCACTGAAGGAGCAACAACTTAAAGCACAGCATACCTGTAATGTTCCATGAAAGTGGTCTCACCGTAATATAAGGGAATAAGTGCAGTTGAAGCTTAGTGAAACTATATTCTCTTCCTCTTCAAAAGGCAAATATATTTGTGTATTTTTGTTTACTATCTGTTGGCGGTATCATCTTAAGGGTAAGAAAGTCGGGTTAGACATACATTTACAGAGGAAAATAAACACACATGAAGGCAATCAATCTGGTTAAAAATGGAAAAGGGGAACAACCCTCGCTTCCTCCTTTATTATAAAGCACATGGTCATGTGACCTCTCTTGACCTCTCCACACCAACAACGTCAGTGTAAGAGCACACATACGATCATTCACTCTCTTTATTATTATCAGCCAACACTCTCACTTGCTCTTATGCTGTACACAAAATACATTTTAAGAACATATTCTTGGATAACTTTTCCTTCACATTCCAAATACATAATACATGAACTTTTCAATCTTCGATTTCATAGCAGGTTTAGTAAAGACATCTTTAACCATGTCTGTTGTGGGGCAATATTCAATGCTTATTTTGTCATCATTAAGTGCTGACCTGACAAAATGATACTCAATGTCAACATGTTTACATCTCTGTCGGCTTACTGGATTCTTCGACAAAGCGATTGCTCCTTGATTGTCCTCAAATATTGTTACTGGCACATACTTGCACTCTCCATCCATTCCACTCAACAGCTGCACAAGGTACAAACTCTCCTGTGTTGTCGCTGCCAATGCCATGTACTCTGCCTCACATGTAGATAAAGCTAGTGTTTGTTGCTTCTTTGATTTCCACGAAATAATAGGCCCGTCTCTATTGAGGCTAAAGTAATAACCTGTTGTACTACATCTATCGTTTTGATCTGTTGCCCAATCTGCATCACTGTATGCTATAAGCTGAAGTTTCCCTTCACTTTTCTTGTAACACAGCTCTCTGTCCAATGTGCCTTTCAAGTATCTTAACACGTTTGGCTAGTGTTAAATGAGATTCACTCAGTTGTGACAAATATTGCGAAAGTTTGCTTACAATCCAGCTAAGATCAGGTCTCGTGCTTGTCATAACATATATCAACCTACCACAAGCTCACAATATTTTCTTGGATCTGTAAATTCACTGTCACCCTCAAAGTTTGTTTTCTGTTCGGAGGGGGTACTTCTTGCTTTACAATTAGACATACCAAATTTCTCAAGAATTTTCATAATGTACCTCTTTTGGTTCATCTTTACTTCACCTCTATTCTGGGTAAAATCAATGCCTAGAAAATGTCTTAGCTTTCCCAGATCTTTCATTTTAAATTTATCCTTGAGCATTTCCTTTACATTGTTTAGTGATTCAGGATTTGGTTTAGCTGCTATAATAAGATCGTCAACCCATATAATTAGAACTGTTTTCTCATTTTCAGCCTGTCTAGTGTATACACAATGGTCTGTGGGGTTTTGGATAAAACTATTTTCACAGAGATAATCATGCAATATTTTGTTCCAGTTACACCCTGATTGTTTCAGTCCATTTAATGACTTACTCACTTTACAAACTAATTTTTCATCATTATTTGATTTCTTTTCGAAACCTTCAGGTTGCTCCATATACACCTCAGAGTCTATAGGAGCATGTAAATAAGCTGTTTGTACATCCATCTGGTGCAATTCTAAATCATACTGAGCTGCCATCTGCATTAGACTTCCTACAGATGTCATACTCTCAGTTGGTGCAAATGTTTCATTATAATCTATACCAGTGACTTGACTGTAGCCTTTAGCTACATATCTAGCTTTGTAAGTCTCTGTATTATCTGCATTGTCTTTTACCATGAAAAGCCACCTACCCCCCACTGCATTTTTATCTTCTGGCAGTGTGGTGAGTGTAAATGTGTTGTTTTCCTTTAAAGACTTAAGTTCCTCCTTAATGGCTTTGATCCACTTTCCCGAGTTAAACAAAGTCATGGCTTCCTTAAAGCTCTGCAGTGTGTTGCATATTAGTCGGTAACAATAGTCAACATTAACTGTCACATAATCGTCTTTTTAACTCTACACTCATAGTCTTTCAAGTATGCAGGTGGTTTTCTCTCTCTTTTAGAGTAGTGTGTATCCTGCCTTTCCTCTTCTTGCCTTACTATTGTGTCTTGACTGTCAGCTTTTGATTCTGACTTAACACGAACACTTCTTCTGGTATTAAGATCTTCATCTATCACTTCTGGGTCTGTCTAAATCTGGCATTCAGCTACATTCTTAGTAAAGAACTTGACTAACCTGTGTCTAAGGACCCTTCCTGTGTCAGGATAATAGGCCAGATATGATGGGCTGTTTTATCATATCCGACAAAGATCCCCTTATCACATCTTGGGTCTAACTTCTTTTTATCTTGTCCGTATGCATAACACACTGATCCAAATTCTCTCATTATTGAAAGATCAGGTTTCTTTCCTGTTAGCATAAAGAATGGGGTCTGCCCCACATGCCTGTTATAACATATGTTGCAAATAAAAGCAGCAGTCATTACTGCATATGTCCACAACTCTTTAGGTAAGTCACTCTCTATCAACATACACCTTGCCATTTCGAACAGTGTTCTCCAATTTCTCTCTGCTGTCCCATTCTGAGGTGAGTAAGGTGCGGACATTTTATGTCTTATAACATTTTTACTCAATAGTGACTGAAAGTCTCTAGACATGAACTCAGTACCATTATCTGATCTGATACACTTCACCTTCCCATAAGGAGCTGAATCTGCAATAAACTTTTCAGTCGCCGTGACTGTATCACTCTTGGCTTTTAGAAAGTAGACAAATGTTACACCCAAGTAATCATCAGTAAATGCTAAAGTGTACTTAAAACCATCTTTTGCTACTGGCTCAACTGGGCTTGCCAAATCAGTACGGACTAGTCCAAACACAACTTTTGCTCTTGCATCTGGTTCTCTGTTTCTGCTCTGTACAAATTTCCCTTGCATACAGGTTTCACAATTTAGGTTAGGTCTCTCAACTTTACCTTTAATTTTCATTCCTTTTACCACTTTTTCTAATTCTGACACATCTTCGAAATTACAGTGACCCAGCATTTTATGCCATGCTTGAATGTCATAACAGCTCTGAGATGCATCATAATGTATCTCACCATCGTTTTCTTCATCATATGTGTCTAAATAATAGAGTCTATCACACTCAATTATGTCAAACCTGGTGCCATTTTTATATGTGTCTAAATAATAGAGTCTATCACACTCAATTATGTCAAACCTGGTGTAGTTTTTGTAGATGAGTTGGCCCTGGCCTTGTTTAAAGTTGATCGAGGCCCCCTTGGATGTTGCTGCCTTAACAGAAAAAATGCTTTGTGGATACGTGGGGATATACAGCGCCTGAGTTATCATCACCTTTACTTTGCACCCCTCTGTGTTTAGCAGCCATACCTCCGCATTACCTCTCTTCTGTGCGACCCCATAGGTTCTAATCCCATCTGCTAATTCCACAATGCGTTCCTCCGGTTGGAAAGTTGCATCAAAACATTTAAACGTTTTCAGGTCGTTAATTAGGTGTGACGTGGCACCAGTGTCCACCATTAATCCCTTCTGTTTTAACTCACGAATTTGATGCTCATTTATTCTGAAGACAAATGTGTGATCATCCACATCAGTTGCTTATTTCACATTGTCTTTCTTCTTTCGTCTGCAGTTACTGTCCCTGTGGCTAGAGTTTTTACACAAACTACACCACTGTCTCTGGCCTTCATAGTCTCTCTGGCATTCTCATGCCTTATGTCCCTTTTGGCCACAACCATAGCATATAATCTCTGCTTTTACTCTTTCCCCAAAGCCACTTGCTTTTATCACATTATCATTACTTATGTTGGCATTAAAGTTCCCGGTATGTTCATAGCTTCTCAACCTTGTTTTGAACTCACCAAAGCCCAACCTATCATCATCTTGCGTGATGTGTACTGCAAATGGTTTAAAAGTTTCAGGCAACCCTTTTATGATCATCGCAATTAGTAATCCATCACTTAGCTTCTCCCCAGCATTTATAAGTCTGTAATGGCTGTCTTAGCCCTAATAATATAGTCCGTCACACTTTCACTGATGGCCTTCTGGAGGCTTGTTAATTCAGTGTATAGGCTAATTACCCTTGGCTTCCCTTTCCCGGCATAATGGTCTTGCTGCACATTTCGCAAAATGGAGTCTTTCAGCCCTAGCAAACGCAGGTGCCCCAGAAGCTTTGTCTCCCACAACTCGTAATTCTTCTTATTTCCATCGAAACATAGTCTGTGCCATTAGCTTCCTACTTCCCTCCTGGGCCCATAACCTGAAGGTGGCATCATCTTAAGGGTAAGAAAGTCGTGTTAGACATACATTTACAGAGGAAAATAAACACACATGAAGGCAATCAATCTGGTTAAAAACGAAAGAGGGGAACAACCCTCACTTCCTCCTTTATTATAAAGCACATGGTCATGTGACCTCACTTGACCTCTCCACACCAATGACGTCGGTGTAAGAGCACACATACGATCATTCACTCTCTTTATTATTATCAGCCAACACTATCGTTATCTTTATGAACAGAGCAGACCACTTTGAAATGGAAAACATAGATGCTGTCCATAATATACATTATTTTATCATTCCTATTGCTCCATCTTCCTAAAAATAGAGAGTCATATCCTAAACTTGGCTGGACTATCTTTTAGAAGAGTGAGACTCACTTTAGCAAAAGTGCACTTAACCAAAAGTGCACTTTCGTGTAACTCACTTTACCGATCTCGGACTGCGATCTTGCACTTAGTATATACAAATAGTGAGGGTCTGTTCCACTAAACAAAAACATATTTTAGCTGCGCCCCCCACACCCCACTACTTATATATACTAACTCTGAGATCACACTATAGTGGGGAAAAGGTATATTTCCTTGTCCCTACTGTACTGTGGCTCAGTAAAGTGAGTTTTGTAAAAGTGTACTTTCAGTTAAGTGCACTTTCGCTAAAGTGGGTCTCTGTCTTCTCTTGTTTGAAGAAGTGCAATTTGGAACAAGAGAAGTAGACCCATATATATATATATATATATATATATATATATATATATATATATATATATATATATATATATATATATATATATATATATATATATATATATATATATATATATATATATATATGTATATGGTTTACTATCAAAATGTGGAAATGCAGTTAGACAAAAACAGGTTGGTTGAACATGTGTTCTACCGATGCCGGTAATGTCAAACTGACAATATATGACTTCATATTAGTGAAAGGGAGTACATATTTGGATCTACTTTTAAATCATGAAATTTCACTAGATTGAACTTCATAAGATCGAGACGAAAGCACAGAATGGTTTGAATCCTGAAAGTTTAAATACTGGAGCTTCACATTTTCGAGTGTATACTGAAATTCAAAATATTGAAAAATGGGCTGCAGAGATTGCCTTCCTGTTTCTCCTCTACTTAACTTTAACAAGTAACGTCAACAATCAAAATATACAACAAAAATTGTACTTCTCCTTTCTGTGCTAATACACATTTCTGTTACAACACATCATCTGTACATATCTACATACTTATGTTTCTGCCTTAATCAAAAATACAATGCGTACATTTAAATTCATACACCATGTTCAGCATAAGTTTCGACTGACTAACTCATGATTTAATGCTTTGGTAACAGCTATACATTATGAATACATCTCTAACAACAGCAGCAGCAAACTTCCTATATTTTTAAACTGTTTTCAAGGGATGATTAAACTTGCAGTAATAAACTCTATCATAACTCTTAACATATCGTAATTGCATGCAACGTTGGTACAAGTCCTGTAGCATGAAACATAATGACCGACATTTGCCTAAGGACGTACTCCATACATTTAAAGAGGTAGTCATGTGTTTAGACATTTGTAGACTTAGTCCTGTACCACAGGGACAAAAAGTAAAGTATGATCACTGGATGATGAAAAGTGATAAAGTCTGTTGCAGCTCTAGGATGGAACTGATTAAAAATGCTTTAAACACTAAAATATGGGATCTCAGAAATATTGGAATTCAGTGTCCAAGAGAGCGAAGCTCCAACCAAATACAAAAGGATAGTCGGGCACTAGGAACCACACCAGCGAGTAACCAACACTTAAATTATTGTCCACATAAAACAACAATATCAAACAGATTAAACGCTTAACTTTTTCACCACATTTTTCGTTCGCAATAGAACTTCTTCGGATACATTAAAACATACAAACCCATTCTACCCCTTAAATATCCTCAATTAAACCTCATTATCCAATAAAAAACATTTAAAGCATTTAAAATCACATCCTACAAAAATAATAAAAAAATGTGAATATAAATATAAATACAGATCTCAAATATGAGATGCTGAAATATAATAATTTGTAGATATTGTCTTTTGTAGTTAATCACATATGTATTGTTCCTGTACATTGTATTTCATATTCTGTTTGAGATTAAGAAACATCATACTAAAACATTTCAGATGAACTTGTGCCATCTCTCCTCCTGGTGAAGGGGGAATTTTGAAGGGAAGATGTTCAAGCAAATGGCCACTGTGCATGGTCACATGATCAAATAGCAGGAGTTGGGATTAGCTTCAATGTGGCAAGGCTGTAATGAGGTTTATATCACTAGTGGGAGCAGGTGACACCCACTGGAAATCAAAACACTGAGCATGTCACTGGGCATACTCAGTGTGCTTAGGGCTCTAAACTGGCTAAAATTTCAACAATCCCATATGTCTTCTTCAGTGATGGCTCCTTTTTTTTGGCTGTTGACTTGGTGCATGCAGAACAACCCTTAATTGTGTGTTATTTTCATTTTGTCTATCGAATTTCTGATGTTTTGGGAAGCATCTTTTTATTTGTTTTCTACATTCTCAATATTTGCATTACGTAGTATTTTCCTAGTCCCTTGTTCTGCACATTTACCTGCTCATCAGCAGACTTAACAAACAAATAATAAATAAATGCTAGTCGCTTTCTTCTTCCCTTCCTTCCATAGTAAGTCATTATGAGGAACATTCTATATTTTAGGTTTTAAATATTTCATATTCAATGCTGCTCCACATTGAATGAGTATGTCATGCATTCATTGTATTTTTTTTACAAATATGCATGGTATGTAATAATAAATCATATCATATCATCAAAATATCTTTTGTGGGTATACAGAAACAGTTATTAACTATTCTGCTAGATTTGTAGTTGAAGTGTTATTTATAGGTTCATAGGATCATAGATTAAGTACAAGGTAGGCTAACTGCCCTTGTGGGCTATTTTAAGCCAAGGCAATTACCCCATGTAAGAATTAAACCCTGCATCTTGTGTCTGTAAGGTAAACATCTTAACCATTATGCCAGCCTCCCACCCAAATGAACACCTCTGCCAAGTTTCAAACCCAGGTCCTCTCACCTACACCCCACTGCATTAACCCACCACACCGATCTAAAATAATCACTCCTACTAATTCTCAAATGCAGGCCCCTGTCAACTACAGCATAGTGCATTAGAGCACTAGGCCACTCAGCTCTAATTTAAGTGCTCCACATTTTATTAATTTTTCTATATTGTTAGAGGTAGTGTTCTGCATATTGAAGACAGAAGTTTGAGAGTTGTGGGGTAATATGGGGTGGGAGTGCTCTAATCAGGGTTATTAAAGAAAGCTTTTCTTATTTTAAGAATTGTGATTGTGAATGTGTGTGCTTCATACCAGGTATAATATGAACAAAAAGAGATTAAGAAGACCTTCCCTACTGAGTAGGATGAACTTAATAATGTCCACCTCAGAATACTCGAATAGTTAGTCCCATCCTCATTTTCAGACAATACTTTAGCATATTGACGGTAGCGTTGTCGCCTCACAGTAAGACGTTGTCCTGTTCGATTCTCAACTAGAGCGTCTTCTGTGTGGAGACATGCATGAATGGGTGTACCTTCGTTGAAGGCTGTGCATCAGAGCTGGCAACTCAGCACGTAAAAATCTACTGCCAATCATTAGTGGACCGGAGTTCCGCTGTGGCGACCCCTAACTGGGAAAAGCCGAAAGATACACACACACTTTTGCAGCTCTAGGATGGTCCTGATTAAAAATGCTTTAAACACTAAAATATGGGATCTCAGAAATATTAGAATTCAATGTCCAAGAGAGCGAAGCTCCAATCAAATACAAAAGGATAGTCAGGCACTAGGAACCACACCAGCGAGTAACCAACACTGAATTTATTGTCCACATAAAACAGCAATATCAAACAGATTAAACGCTTAACTTTTTCACCACAGTTTTCATTCGCAATAGAACTTCTTCAGATACATTAAAACATACAAACCCATTCTACCCCTTAAATATCCTCAATTAAACCTCATTATCCAATAAAAAACATTTAAAGCATTTAAAATCACATCCTACAAAAATAATAAAAAAATGTGAATATAAATATAAATACAGATCTCAAATATGAGATGCTGAAATATAATAATTTGTAGATATTGTCTTTTGTAGTTAATCACATATGTATTGTTCCTGTACATTGTATTTCATATTCTGTTTGAGATTAAGAAACATCATACTAAAACATTTCAGATGAACTTGTGCCATCTCTCCTCCTGGTGAAGGGGGAATTTTGAAGGGAAGATGTTCGAGCAAATGGCCACTGTGCATGGTCACATGATCAAATAGCAGGAGCTGGGATTAGCTTCAATGTGGCAAGGCTGTAATGAGGTTTATATCACTAGTGGGAGCAGGTGACACCCACTTCAAATCAAAACACTGAGCATGTCACTGGGCATACTAAGTGTGCTTAGGGCTCTAAACTGGCTAAAATTTCAACAATCCCATATGTCTTCTTCAGTGATGGCTCCTTTTTTTTTGGCTGTTGACTTGGTGCATGCAGAACAACCCTTAATTGTGTGTTATTTTCATTTTGTTTATCGAATTTCTGATGTTTTGGGAAGCATCTTTTTATTTGTTTTCTACATTCTCAATATTTGCATTACATAGTATTTTCCTAGTCCCTTGTTCTGCACATTTACCTGCTCATCAGCACACTTAACAAACAAATAATAAATAAATGCTAGTCGCTTTCTTCTTTCCTTCCTTCCATAGTAAGTCATTATGAGGAACATTCTATATTTTAGTTTTTAAATATTTCATATTCAATGCTGCTCCACATTGAATGAGTATGTCATGCATTCATTGTATTTTTTTTACAAATATGCATGGTATGTAATAATGAATCATATCATATCATCAAAATATCTTTTGTGGGTATACAGAAACAGTTATTAACTATTCTGCTAGATTTGTAGTTGAAGTGTTATTTATAGGTTCATAGGATCATAGATTAAGTACAAGGTAGGCTAACTGCCCTTGTGGGCTATTTTAAGCCAAGGCAATTACCCCATGTAAGAATTAAACCCTGCATCTTGTGTCTGTAAGGTAAACATTTTAACCATTATGCCAGCCTCCCACCCAAATGAACACCTCTGCCAAGTTTCAAATCCAGGTCCTCTCACCTACACCCCACTGCATTAACCCACCACACCGATCTAAAATAATCACCCCTACTAATTCTCAAATGCAGGCCCCTGTCAACTACAGCATAGTGCATTAGAGCACTAGGCCACTCAGCTCTAATTTAAGTGCTCCACATTTTACTAATTTTTCTATATTGTTAGAGGTAGTGTTCTGCATATTGAAGACAGAAGTTTGAGAGTTGTGGGGTAATATGGGGTGGGAGTGCTCTAATCAGGGTTATTAAAGAAAGCTTTTCTTGTATTAAGAATTGTGATTGTGAATGTGTGTGCTTCGTACCAGGTATAATATGAACAAAAAGAGATTAAGAAGAACTTCCCTACTGGGTAGGATGAACTTAATAATGTCCACCTCAGAATACTCGAATAGTTAGTCCCATCCTCATTTTCAGACAATACTTTAGCATATTGACGGTAGCGTTGTCGCCTCACAGTAAGACGTTGTCCTGTTCGATTCTCAACTAGAGCGTCTTCTGTGTGGAGACATGCGTGAATGGGCATACCTTCATTGAAGACTGTGCATCAGAGCTGGCAACTCGGCACGTAAAAATCTACTGCCAACCATTAGCGGACCGGAGTTCCACTGTGGCGACCCCTAACCGGGAAAAGCCGAAAGACACACACACACTTTAGCATATTGACAATTTCTGTGCCTTAAGCAGCTACTTTCTTGCAGAATTTCTTGATACACAGGCAGTTCAAATCTACTTTTGGCAGAAACTCCATGGTAAGAGACTAGAACAGCTGGTAACTTGTTTTTATAATTAGTGTAAATGAACTCAGCAAGAAGACCAGTAATTGCTGCTTCTTCATCTCTGATTGAGGGGTTTAATTTATTAAATGTGAAGAAAATATCTACAATGGCTTTAAATTCTGTGCATCTGGCATACCACAGCACTGCCTGTTAGAGTCAGTTCCAATTGACAACCACTGATTAACAGAATACCATGTTCATGTCATGTCTGGCTCTTTAGGTATAATATCTGACTTACTGTATGAGCTTGTCAAGATTTGCACCTGCAATAAGGAAACAATCAGGAAGCTGTAATGCAGTGAATGAGAGTGCAACTTCTTGGGCATGAACACGCTAACTACTGAGCTATCCACCTAACTGTGCTTTCAAACTGATCTGCAGTTTTGGGTATCATTAGTCTGATTGCAATCTCGTTAGGTCTCCTTTCCAGTACAAACATTTACAAAATGCTCCAGCTAAACAAAAGCCTAATAAAATGCATTCAAGAGACAGTGGTGACTATGGCCATGGTGATACCATGAAATGTGTATAAGGTGACAGCATGCAGTGCTTAGTTTTTAGAGTGTCATATGCTGAGCTAGGGAGACCTTTGGATGGTAGAATGATTCAGAAGAAGATCTACACAAGACTATCTCACATTTAAGAAAAATGAGCAATTACGTCATTTTGTGGAACATGGAGGAGGAGGAGGAAATATTTAGAATTTGTTGACTAATAAGGCAAACATTGTTCAGGATAGACAAATTGCTCATGTTGTTCTGTATGAATAATGTTTTCAGGCTTTAGGTGCTGTCTTCTAACTGCCATCTGGGGACATGCCAAACATTTTGGCAATGAGATCTTTGGGCATTTCATCGAGAAGTTGTGCCATCCTATAGTTAGAGCATTGTGCTGCAAAGAAACTGAATTTAAGTGTTCCTACATTTTGTTTTTTTTAGTTTGTAAACTATTAATTCTTGTGTTCCTACATTTTGTTTTTTTAGTTTGTAAACTGTTAGTTCTTAAGTGTTCCTACATTTTGTTTTTTTAGTTTGTAAACTATTAATTCTTAAGTGTTCCTACATTTTGTTTTTTTAGTTTGTAAACTATTAATTCTTAAGTGTTCCTACCTTTTTTTTTAGTTTGTAAACTATTAATTCGTAAGTGTTCCTACATTTTGTCTTTTTAGTTTGTAAACTATTAATTCTTAAGTGTTCCTACATTTTGTTTTTTAAGTTTGTAAACGATTAATTCTTAAATGTTCCTACATTTTGTTTTTTTAGTTTGTAAACTATTAATTCTTAAGTGTTCCTATATTTTGTTTTTTTAGTTTGTAAACTATTAATTCTGAGAATCAGTCAAAGGACTCAAATAAGACTTAGTCATAATACTCAAGATCACAGATCTCAACCGCTATTTGTTCAACAACAAAATAAATGCCAGTGTTGTTGGATGGCAACAAGTACAGGGCATGAAAAGGAGACACACAGCCTTCTTTGTCTTGTTCTTTGGCAGAGACAGATATGACTAAAGCCTTCATTAACCAAGAATGCTACATTTTTGATAAAGTTTTTTTTCTTAAGCTTAACTTGAATGAATCAGATAAACTAAAGTAGGCTGCAGCTTTCCAGAAAGTGCCAGTGGAACAGATCCAGGGTCTTTAAGGTATGTGATCTAAAAAGAGCTGCAGAGTGGGTATGAACAATGAATCCTTCAGTGGAAAACATATCCTGAGTTGCTTCACAAGGAATGAATGCAACCCAAATATGTTACTTTTTGTGGGGGATACGGTTTGTTCTCCTGGCTTTCAGAAATCATTTAATAGGATCTGTTGCTGCTGATTATTAAAACTACATAGGAAGCTGGAGTTTTGAGTGTTCTTGTTTGGCTTAATAATCACAGTGTCCAATGCACAAAAATGGAAGTGCAGACAGAGGTCTGCATAACAGTGAG
The DNA here is from genome assembly GCF_019279795.1 of Protopterus annectens. Lineage (NCBI taxonomy): Eukaryota > Metazoa > Chordata > Ceratodontiformes > Protopteridae > Protopterus > Protopterus annectens. The sequence goes on from NC_056737.1 coordinate 130,380,800, forward strand.
ATTTGAACAGTACAATCTAAGAATAATTCAGGGAAAATTTTATAAGGTATCAGCAAACACAGAGCCATACTGATCGGAGATGACAGTACTTCACTATTTCCTTACAGTGCGTTGTAACTTCCTGCTTGATAACTTGGGACAATAATAACTGCTTATGCACATCTGTTATTTGAGGAACAGTAGTTTGACTCTAGAAAAGATGCTAAGGATGAAGCTGCCAGGTAACAGGAAAAGAGGAAGGCCTAAGATAAGGTTTATGGATGTGGTGAGAGAGGACATGCAGGTGGTTGGTGTGACAGAGCAAGATGCAGAGGACAGGAAGAAATGGAAACAGTTGATCTGCCTTGGCGACCCCTAATGGGAGCAGCCAAAAGAAGAAGAAGTTTGACTCTAGAAGAATGCAGTGACAGCCATAGGCTGAGATCATTATGAAATGTTTAAATAGCTATTGGATATGAAGTTTTTATGCCTCTGTTGTGTAACATTGACTGGCCTTTTGGGGTCATGTTTGAGGGAGCCAATCCAAGTTCAGAATTCAGCTTTTCTGTCATGCTGATATAATATTTTGAGACCATTTAATTAATTAAAAATTATCTGAGATACTAAATGTTGTGGCCAGCCTTACCACCTTGCAATTTTCATTTACATGTACCTTCCGAAACAACCAAGGTATTTTGAAAGCTTACTGATCATAATTCTCATCCTCTTGCACTGTTCTCCTCTTTCTTCTATATACACATCATCATGCCTTACCCAATCTCTATAGTTCTTACTCCTTTCTTCCTAATTTTTCCTCAGACATTATCACCTGCCGCTAGTCCTTACTACTAAAATATTCATTTTGTCCTTTTCTTTTTCTAATCTATTTTAAACAGGATAACTGAACACCATGCCTAAGTATACAGTACAAAATTAACATTGCAGCACACCTACTAATGATTGTTATAGCTTATCATCTTGCACACATTAGAACTGAATACTGTTATGCCCATACCATTATGTTTTTAATATATATATTTCTCTCATTACATAGTTGTAACTATGTAAAGATTTTCTTATATATTTGCCTAAATTCTTGCATTTTGTATAAAAAATTGTTTTACTGCATGTATTTGGAGCTTTTCTCCCCAGGCGCCTACTGAAAGGGACTGCTTTAACAACCTGTTTGGACTTTTCCAGTACACAAAAGGAAATATGTACATAAGTAAATAAATAAATACATTTATTTCTATCAATATTATTTGAAACAGTGCACCCAATAATTATAGTTGTGGTAAACCAAATACCTAGATAATTAACATTTTTATTTCTGGTTGTCTAAGCCTCAGTTCTCACAGGCACTATAATTCAAATCAGTTTATTATATTAGGTGCTTCAAAGTGTGATTGTTAAGGGATTTAACTATAAATGGGTTAGGAATCACAGCTCAGGTGCTGTTTTCTTTCTCAACAGATTTGTCTTGATAAGAGGGATTCATAATATAGGTACATAGATTGTAAACTATTAAATGCTTATGTACAAAGGGAATGTTGAATTTGGAGAAGATGGATAGTATACTAGGTAAAATAAGGTATTCCTAGACAAACAACTGAAAAGGGAGGGTACAGATGAACTGGAAACTAATACTAATGAGAAAAGCAAAAATGCCATAATATTATCATCTGGAAAATGTAAGTCATCTATGAATCTAAGTACCTATATTATGAATCCTTCTTATCAAGACAAATCTGGTGAGAAAGAAAACAGTGCCATTCATGTATGAGACCCAGTCTCATAATTAAACATTGTTTCTTTAAGCTTCTGTTATTTATGATAAAAATACACAGTTTCCAACCATATTTACAAAATTTCCAAACCCCATAATAAAAACTAGGGAGAGAAAAACAAAACAACATTTATGTGCTCATTAATGTAGTTTTTAGTAACTCCAGAGTCATTCTTTGTGCATAGAAAAGGGCACATATGAAGTGTTCTAAGGAACTCAAGCTATGCCAAAAATCTTTAGGAAAAAAATTTACTTTTTGTAACGATACTTTCCCTGACAATCAACTTTATCATATTTTCTAAAAGCAACAAATATATAAATGCAATAAAAATAAATGTAGAAATTTCAAACAATTTTAGAAGAAACATAAAAGATGAATTACTTATTGCATACAACAATTCCTGAGGATATCTTATGTCAGAGACTGGGTCTGAGTTATAAGACCATTTAGACTTTTCTTCACTTCACACCTTTTTTAAAATGTAACTGCCATGTACATTTGACAATCAACATATTTAGTAAGAGGAATAAAGAAAAGCATTGCACAAAGTTAAGGACTGTCAAGAAGAAAGGGATAAGGCATGGATATGGGTTTTCATGTAAGAGTAAATAAATAGTTATAAAAGATTAAGAAATAAACATTCAAGCCTATTGAAAAGGAGACAATGCAATATATGATTAAAAAACAAATTCCAAGAAAGCTTTGGGAAGTGTTGAAAAGTAACAGTTAGTTAATGACGTAAGAGAGCCAGATAGTTTTTCTGAAAAATTTTCCAGAAATACCTTATAATGTTAATGATATGACAGAAGTGAATGATTTGTTTCTGAGTTATGAACCAGTAGTAGAGTTAGCCCAGCAAAAATGTTGGAGATTACTGATTAGGGCGAAGCAGCTCTTTCTATTCCAATGAAGTACAGAAGTAAAATGTACTTATTCATTTCCACAAATTCTGCTAGATCCAAGACATAAACAAACATCTACAGAATATGCCCAAAGCTACTGATATATACCTTGCTCTTCCTTTACCAGCAATGATCACTGCTTGATTAAATGTAATGTCTTCTAGAGTCTTGGAAGCAGTGACAGTCACAGAAGAATATAAAAAGAATAATATAGCATTTAGACAGTTGCATCCCTATTCTCTTATTGTCTGTTCTTTCTAAAATTTGTGAATATCTAGTTACTAGTGAGATAAATTAATTGATTATCAAATTATTTATCAGCCTAGTCAAGAAATATATGCCATTATAATGAATTTCATGGAATCTAGTTTACTTTATAAAAAGGTTTTCAATAAAAAACATTTGCTCAAAATTAAGTAAAGCAATTTTTTCTGGTAGTGTAGTAAACAGTAATAAAACTTTGAGTAAGCAATTTCATTGCATCTCTTACAGAGTTCATCAGACTAAAACCACAAATAAGAAAATGGCTAACTCACACAGAAGAGTAGAAGGGGCCTGAATGGAGAGATGATAAATCGGCAAGCAAAGGAGACTAGTGTTGCTGAAATTGAATTCATACTTAAGTCTTGGTGAGTACCTTCATGAGGTGTTGCCCATTTTTCACAAAATCTCACCAAGATGACACTGATATATAGACTGCATTTTATACAGCATATATCATGAACAGAAGTAGGTTAAACAATAAAAAAAGATAGCTGGGTGCACAAGACTCAGGATAAATAATTGCCTAATCTTGGTAGGTGCACTGGTGCCAGGACAGGACAGTGTAGACTCCTCAAGACATGGAAACATTCCTACAATGGGGTTAAGCCAGGCCCAGGGGGAGGATAGCCCCCTTGTTGTAGAAGGAAGTAGTAATCTACAATAATCAAAAGAACTGATAGTCTAAAAAGGGGCCATAAAGATGATAAAGTGGACTATTGAGAATAAGAAAGAAAGAACGTATGTATTGTTACTATTATGCAAAAAGCCCAGAATTTCCAGGGAAAAGATATACAAAAAGATTAAGAGAGAAATTAGAGGGAAGAAAAATACTTGCAAAAGAAAAACTATCAGAAGCTTCAAATAAAAAATTGTGTTCATTACTACAACTGATTTATGAAAAACATTATATAGACCATGAAACCATGGGCCGTTAGGAAAAAGAAACAACTAAGGGATGTGTGAAAATATAAAGAACAAAATCTAGAGATTTTTGAAAAGTATAAAAAGAAATATGGACATGGGAAAGAAAGAGAGATCTGTTATGGTACAATACTTATGTAAAGGAGAAAGCCAAATTAATTAATACAAAAAAGCAGCCCCAAAGAAATTTGATGAGAAATACAGGCAAAAGCATCCAGATATGGGAAATTTTACAATACGAACAATTATCAGTAATGGAGAAGTTGAAGAGGTAGACGCTGAGGTTATGGATTGCCTGCAAAGAGAAGGATTTAGTGTAGAAGGTCTAGCTCTGATGGCATCATGACAGGATGGAGCAAGGGATTCCCAAATTAAGGAGGAAATCAAGAAGGAGCAGGAAACATCTGGTCAGTTGCCATGTGAAGAAACGTTGGAGTCTTCCACAGGAAACTAGTGCAGGGGTTCAGTTGGAGTTGCACAGCAGGGGAAGGAACATGAAACTGTCAATGTTGTGGAGTGATAGGCTAATGAGTTCCCATATGAAAGAGCAACAGATGACACAGGATGAAACGGAAGAGACTGTGGCACAGGAAGATGCTCTGAAGCTTTCTATAGAATGCCCACATGAAATAGAGAATAAGGAATGTGCTTTCAGATTAGAAGAAAATGATATAAGAGAAGATTTGCTTGATTTAATAGAGATGCACAGACACATTAAGATCAATGAAAGAAATATTTTACAGAAAGTCAATAAAACCCCAAAAGTTAGACGTCTGATAAAACAAATGAACACTAATTAGGACTGTTCATAGTGATTCATGTAATATAACATAAGTAAATAGGATATATTACTTTGCAGCTAAATTAATAACAGATAAAAGTCTTACCACAAAAACACAGGGCAGTAAGGGAAAGGAAGGGGAGAAATCAAATGCCATCATGGAAGTATCAAATTATCGAATAGAGTAAAGTATAAAGCAATTAAGACAAAAAGTGTCACTGTTAGAAGAGTATAAAAAAGGGATCAGATCAACTAAAATACTCAGAAAGATAGATTGGATAAAAGCAATGCACAGTATCAGAACCGACCAGGATCTCTCCTACACTATCACAAATAAAAAAACTAAAAATTTCAGCACAGGCAGAAAAACTTAGAAGATATGCAGATAAATATAAAGGAAAGTACAAAATAAGAAATTTAATAATAACACAAAAAGGTTTTATAGAGACTTGTGAAACAAGGCAAAAGGAATTTAAGCACCACCAAAAAAAGAGGAAATAGATACATTTTGGAGAAATATCTATGAAGATCCTGTGGAATATAGAACAGATGCTAAATGGATAGAAGAAGTAAAAGAAAGAAAGAATTAGAAGCTCAATGTACAGGATATGAAATGGGATGAAGTAGTGGCCTGAGAGATTGAAACAAAGTTAAGAAATGCTCCTAAGTGGAAAACCACAGGCCCAGATGCAGTACCTAACTTCTGGCTAAAAGTATTAACATCTTTACATGACAATTTAGCTATGAGTAAGGAGTATTTGCATGTGCACCCTGAACAGACCCCAACCTGGTTAACAACAAGAAAAACAACACTCCTACTTTTTGAGGATGTGAGGTATTGCCAGCTATCCCAGAGACAGTAGGGCAGTGCATGTGTAACATATGCCAGCATTGCTAGCTGGAGTTTTGCAAAGTTTTGTAAAATATGTCATTTGTCTATCAAACTGATGTGTATAGGTGCTTGTGTTGAAAATATATTTGCATAGCTGCTTGTGTTAACAATGTACCAACAGTGGGTCTTGCTGGAAGAAATGAAATACACCTGTGTGTCAGACTGTATTATAACTGCTGAAATGAATTTATTGTAACAGAGGATACTGGAAGAGAAGAGATTAATCTCAGTCCAGCTAACTTCAAAAAAATAGTCTGAAATTAAATTACCTGGTTTAGGCCATAAAGATTGCATTTTACAGTTCTGATTGCAGACAGAGACAAAATGTCTGCGAAAACCAGGACTAAGAATCTTACTGTATAGTCCTTAGGGGTGAACTAATTGCTACCCTGGAAGGGTGGAAGTTTTTGAAATGGTTTTATAGCTTCCAGATGCTATAAGACATCTTAGCAAAGTTCTATTTGTGTGGGTATTATGACACATATGTGCTAGATTTTGGTTCAGTTTCTAGTAAAGGGGGTAGTGTGGGAACCACAGTCAGATGACTAGATGTATGTGATGTCATTCTGTAATCCAGCACAAACATGATGTTTTAATACTAGATGAGACAGAAGTCTCAGTGCAGTCTGTTTTTGAAACCTGACAATGAAGGATCACTCACCCACTTCATCTTGCCTTGCTTTAGTAAGTAACCAGGGAATGGTAATTTTCATCTTACCTTGCTTTAGTATGTAACCAGGGAATAGTAATTCTTTAGATCAGTCAGGAAAATATAGTGAGATTAGTTAAGTACTGTTTTTCTCTATCTGTATGAATATATCCATCTATGTTATTTTTAATATTTCCTGTGTTTGAAACTCTGGTGTTTATTGCAAATAGATATTTAGTATTTTCATGTTCTTTTATTATTTATTATTAAATATATTAAACCTTTCCTTGTGACTGGTCTTTGTGAGAATATTTTAATCAGTGAGAGTACTTATATTTATTTGGTCACACTGTGACCACTTCTGAAAGCCTTGTTGCATTGGTGAAATACTACCATTTGTATTAGTATTAAGTTTACTCAGTATAATTGGGTACCTATGTAAGAGCCTTTAGAGTAGCTGTCTTTGGAGTGTTCTGGTGGCAATATATACCTTATAGTCTGGGCAGAGGGGCCATAGCTGGCATATCTGTGCCAGCCTTTCTTGTGTGTGTGTGTGTGTGTGTGTGTGTGTGTGTGTGTGTGTGTGTGTGTGTGTGTGTGTGTGTGTGTGTGTGTGTGTGTGAAAATCAGATCTTAAAGAGTGCGTGTGTCAGCTACTTGTAGCAAGGACTGAGAACACAGGTTTCACAGAGAGGGTGGTGGAGGACTTGACTTGAACACTAGGCTGAAGACTCAACTCTACAGCTGTGGTCAGTGTGGAGTCTTATTTTGGGTCTGAAGAGAGAGAGAGAGAGAGAGAGAGAGAGAGACAGAGGAAACCCAGCCTCAGGATGGGAGTATGTTCCCTGTGTGCTCTTAAGGGAAATTGTGCTTGGTGCAGAGAGCTGCATCTGGAAATACTGTATGTATCTATTTTTGTTCCAAGTGAATGCCTCTAACCAGTGTCAGTGGTAAGAATTGAGTCTCCTGGATTACTGACCCAGAGGAGTGATGTCACACTATTGACCAATAACTTGCCTTGCAATTATGTATAAACTATACATTGGAATTGATACTGATAGAGTTTATAGTCATTTAGAAGAATTCTCAGTCATGGCAATAGAATAAAAGGGTAGCAATAGAAAGTCATATGGAACAAAGGATCATTTATTGTTAAATAAAGTCATAATGGAGAACTGTAGAAAGGGAAAGAATCTAAGTATGGCATGGATAAACTACAAAAAAGCATTTGACAGTATCCCACATTCATGGATTAATATTAATATATAAAGATACATCCTACACTGATCGATTATATTACAGTGACAATGAAACAGTGGCAAACCAATTTGCAGTTAAGCTATGATAAAGGACAAATTATTATTCCAGGGATAAAAATTCAAAGGGCAATATTCCAGGGTGACTCTTTGGCAGAATCAGTGGGAAAAGAAGATCCTGTTGAGCTTGACTCTAGTCTGGCCCTTAACCCATTAAGCTTACTTAACAGATCCCAGAAAACAACAAAGTGTAAAGACTTCTCATCTTCTTTCTGTGGATGATTTAAAAGTGTATAGCTCATCAGATGAGGAACTGAAAGCACAACTGCAAGTGGTCAAAACTTTTTCTGATGACATAAGAATGTAATTTGGTCTTGATAAATGTGCAAAAGCAAATTTTAAAGCAGGTAAACTGCAGCATCAAAAAAATCAGTTTGGGTCAGGGATGTGATATAAAAGAACTTGAGCAAGAGTAAGTGTATAAATATTTGGGAATTGATGAAGGATTAACAATAAAACATGAACAAATGCAAATAAAACTTAGTAAGAAATATTTCAGAAGACTAAAATTAATACTGAAAACAGCACTGACATCTATGAACAAAGTCCAAGCTATAAACCAGTTTTCTCTTCCTGTCATAACTTATAGCTTTGAAGTGATTGACTGGCCCCAAAAAAGGTTTTGGATTGGTTGGAGAGGATAAAAAAGAGGGATGCCTCATTCTTATCAAATGATTTATAAAAGTAAGTGTATATCAAGATTATATATTCCCTTTTCTGAAGGAGGTATGGACCTCCTCGAAATTGATTACATGTATAGACCGGCACTTGCGGGCTGTATACATATATAAAGACCTCACAAGACCTAAATGAAGTGAAAGTTTTAAAACATGAGCAGAATAAGTCTAAGGTGACTTCCTTGCTTAGTTTAGCAGAATTATATTGGTGTCAAGCAGGAATGGAAATCAAACCAGAAGTAGATAAAATTCAGCCAGAAACTGAATGTGCCAAAAACAAAAAATAAATATAAGGTGAAGGATCAAATGAGAAGACAAGAAATGTGGAAAATGCATAAATATAGTTGAAGTATAGAAAACTCTTTGAACTACCTCATCGTGATCAGTATTGAACACAGGAATGGTTAAGGAGAGGTGAATTTAAACCAAAAGACAAAAAGGTGAATATTGGCAGCCCAAGACAGTGGACTGTGTACATACTGGTCTACAAAATCCATTGAACATGTAGGAGAAACAGACAAATATAGGTTTTGTAAAACAGAATTGGAAACAGTTGCACAGCTTGTTGCTGATTGTGATATACTAATGGCAAAAGGACTGAATACTGAAAGACATACTAATGTGGCAAGACTGTTGCATTGGGGATTGTGCAAACATTATAATTTTGAAGTAGCTGAAAATCACTGGAAACGTGAGCCACAAAGCACTATAGAAAATGATGAAGTTTATATCACATGGGATCACCCATTAGCAGTTCAAAAAATAGATGCGAGAAAACCAGATATAGCAGTCCATGAAGAGAAGACAAATTACGTACAGAGAAATAAAGTGATAAAATACCAGGACTTGCAGGCAGAAATGAGGGCAATGTGGAAGAAGGATACTCAGACAGTTCTAATGGTAGTAGGAGCAATGAATATTATAAAAAAGACTTTACAATCATTCTTAGATATGTTACCGATACTTGTAACTCCATATGAATTGCAGAAGGAATCATTATTGGGCACAATGCGGATGCTGCAAAGAGCACTTCTGGCTAACATCAAAGATTGAAACAATACTAATTTCATGAACTTTAATCATACGTTGCCTTAGGAATGGGGTCTATTTCTGTGATGGTATTAGAAACCCAAAAGACTTAGAGTAATTAAAAAGAGTAGAAGTGACATCACACATTGACCAGTGGTTGAGAAAGGATATAACAATTGCCAAAGTTACAGTGCAAATAACTATAAGAATAATCAATACAATCCTTATTCCACATTACATGTAAATGATTTCTTTAAAATAATTTCATCAGTACTTGAAATTCAAAATGGGTCTGTGTTTAGCGATCAAACGGAATGTTCATCGAATGGTCATTCATTCCACATGGACCATCGAAATGTCCCTTCAGTGAAAGGTCAAATGATCATACATAACTTTATTTTATGATTATAATTGGCTGATAAGAAGGGTCCAGAATGTAGTACGTAGTTATTGGTAAAGAATGGATAAAGAAACCTTCTATTTACCCACTATAGTGCGATCTCAGAGTTGATATATGTAATTAGCGGGCGGTGTGGAGTGTGCAGCCCCCCACATAAGGAGGGTCCGTGTTCACCGAAGCCTGCTTACATCTCACCACTAATTATATATTCCAACTCTGAGATCAAACTACAGTGGGGAAAGGGCAGGTTTCCTTATCCCTTCATTACTGAAAACTATGTACTACATTCCGGTCCCTTCATGTTGGCCAACTATGATCATATGATGATATTATTTACTCTACTACTTCTGCTTGGATCATGTATAAAAAAAAAAAAAAAACAAAAAAAACAACAAAGTATCACATAGTATCACAAGGATCCTCTCTGTGACATTAACTGCATAACTCATTAAGCAATATAAAAAACTAATGTGCAACAAATGCCAGGTTTACCTGTAGTTATGTAGTTTGGTACTGAAGATTATTCCTTAGTAACCAAACAAAGGCAGAAAGTTAAAGACACTGGAGCACAAGCATGATGTAATACCTTTTATTGGACAAACAGAGATCAGTTTTTCAGGGGTCCTTCTGCAGTTCTATTTTGTATGCAAAGAATTGTAAATATTCCTCAAGGGGTTCTTTATAGATAAGCACTTGGGAATAATGTTCTTTTTCCTGCAATGCAGAAAGATGAATAAGTCACTATCAAAATGTACTAGTTTATCAGCGATTCAAACAAAGCAACAATAAGCAAACCCCCACTATATACCACATGTAAACATTATACATTGCTATTATACAATTGCATTATGTGTAAGAAAAGACATATCTTAGACTTTTCAAACAATGTAGTTAAATGTCATTCTTTTTTCTGACTGATTTTTCTGCAACAGCTGCTGAAGTTATACACATGCATGAAATCTTGAAAGCACAAAAGCTACACAATACATCTGATTTAGTGCACTTGCTGCTACTTTTTTAATTCATAATTGTACATGTTTATGTTAGGATGCTTGCTCATTATTTGCATTCCACAATTGATTTTAAGATTTTTTTTTTAATATTTTTAAAAAATTACTTGGATTTTGTGGGCAGTTAATATGTATGTGTGTGAGAGGATAGTCTAATCAGGAGACCTTCAAGTGATCTTATTGTCACTTTGTCTAAATATAAATGGTCTAAAAAAGTGACCCAATAACCCTTCATCTAATGCTAGACTATACTATATAGCATCCCACACAACTCTGGTAGTAGGGAAGGCTATCGTTTTATTATCACTGCTGATATATATCTTATATTTATAAGAAATACTGCAGTTTGCTTTATCATGGTGGTTAAATGTGCAAGCTGACAGTGGATTTTCAGTGTCTTTTCCCTTTCTTCCACTTAACCTCAAGATATTCGTTCATACTTAACCACAGTATATTCTTTCATAAGAAGGACCCACAGAAGCCTGGCCCACAACCATGAAAGCAAATGTAAAGTGGATATCTGAAGAGTACAAAAAAGGGGAATAAAAGAAGAAGAAACTATACAATATAAAATGAGAAGAATTCTTAGCTCTCGAAAATCTCAGCAGACACCCGGGGTCATGAAAGCAGATAAGGGAGAAAATATAACAGCAAAACTTCAATTATGGTCACCGACCCAGACTACTATGAGCACTGCAACATTAAATCCTTCAAGACTGTTTATGAGAACATCATCACTGAATTCACCTATCTATGTGAAGAGGGCTTCATAAGCAACAACGTCCTTAATTTTTTAACAGTTCCACATCCCAGACTTCCCTGCTTTTTGGTATCCAAAAAACACACAAGAACATCCTGGAACCTCCATACAGACTAGTCGTAGCCAGTGGTGACTCTATTACAAAGCCTATCTCTATTTCAGATTAAACACTGATGGAAAAGAACAGGTCATTCATCCTGGACACCACCAACTTCCTGAGGAAAAATTAGAAACATCACAATCAACAACAAAGCATGGGTCATCACTTTAGATGTTGCAGCACTTTACACTGTCCTCCTGCACAATTACTGCATTCAGGCAGTAATCGCGGCACAAGAAAAAGAACGGGAAGCCATATATAAGTAAAGTGAAGCCATCTGCAGACTTCTCAAAATTGTCCTAGTGATCATCTTCTTCAGATTTAACAACTCTTTCTACAGGCAAACCAGGGGAATCACAATGGCAGCAACAATGGCCCCCAGCCTGGCCAATACAGCACTCAGGAAATGGGAGGAAGAATTCATATAATTCACTCTTTTTCCTCATGGAGGGTTGCCTTAGACATAGCAATGACATTTTCTTAATCTGGAACAGGAGATTGGAGCAACTACAAGATTTCTACAAACACATTGGGAACTCAACTGATTTTCTAAAATTTACCACTACCCACAGTCAAGACTCTGTGAGCTTTCTGGACCTACCAATCATCAAAACTAATGACAGCAACAACCTGTACTGTAAACCCACATGAGTCAACCTGCTGTCACACAAAATAGTATGCATACCTTTAAGACCAAATGGAATGTATTAAAATCTCAAAGAGTAGGAATAGCCAGAGTCTCAAAGGAGCTCATAGATTTCATGAAAAACCTACATGATCTGAAAAAAGTCTTTCTATCAGGAGGCTACAGCTCAAGACTGATTAAGGAAATATTTGAATCCATCATACAGGGTAAAATGAACAACCCTGGCTCATACCTAGCCTATGACCCCACAGATCACGATCTCCAGAGACTCATGAAATACAAGAACAGCAACGGATAGAAAACCAGCATAACTCTAACCTACTCCATGGATTTCACAAAACGAAAAAAGACCACTAATGGTAACTGGTGTATCATCAACGACAATAATTCTCTCAACATGATCTTACCACTGAGACCCAGCTTCACTGTCAGAAGAAACAAGAATACCTAAGATTTCATAGAGAGCAACACAGACCCATCACCAGGCAACTTACCAACTGGAAAGTTCCCCTGTGGACACTCACTGTAATTACTGCAAATACATATGTTCATAAGTTCATAGGTAGGTACTAGGCTATCGGCCCAAGGGCCTACATAAGCCTAGTCAACAAGGTTCCCTGGCTTACGCCATCCAAGAAAGTTATTTTCCTGTGCCACTGTCGAGCAGAGACACAGAAGTGATCCCCGAGGTGTATTTCCTATTTCCCTTCCACACATCAAGATTTTTCTTGAAGAATGCTAATGAAGAACTTTACTTTGTAGTTTGGTGGATTATTTGTGCTTCTAGGTTGGATTCTGCACAATATATGGACATTAATTTGTTTTTCTATTTTTTGTGCATGCAATTTTTTTCTGGGTTTTGGTTATACAGCACCCTTCTTTAATTAAAAATGTTGTTCTATGTAGGCAGATCTGATGAAGCTCCCCAGTGAATGAGCTGGCTAGAACCATAATGATCAGAATGGATCTTAGATGCCATCTCTTTAGTTTCTTTTAATATATGGATTTTCAGTAAAATATTCTAATTAATTTCCAAAAGTTAGGAATATTGTTAGTCATCCATTATGTAGTTATAACCAGTTTGGGCTTTCCAGAGTTATTACTGTTAGTTTGAACATTTCTCTGAACAGAAGTTACAGCTGTTATATTTTTGGCATCAAAAAGTATTGAAATATGTTTAAACTGATTCAGATGGTGGGTGGGTTTTCCACAGAGGTGGTGCCTCAGGTTTCCTTCAAAAAGAAAATGCCCATAGGGGTGGTTCCTCTGGTTCCCTCCAAAAAAAAGTGAATGCTCATATGGCCAGTTCCTCTTGTTCCTTTTAAAATGTGAAAGACCATAGAGACAGTTCTCAGTGGTACACACCCACAAATTTCTATAATAAATATACTCAGCTGAACCTTCCTGACTCATAACAGTGCTCATACGTCTCCAATAAAGATAAGAAGATGAAGAAGAAGACCTGGTATCTGCATCCTATTTCTGTTCTAATTTATTTGGGGTTTGGTTTTACTCATGGTTTTTCCCTTTCTCTTTGCTTTGATGCATTGCTTGTTTGATTTTTTTTTCTGAGTGTAATTTATTCAAGGGTCCAGGAATTATCTGTCAATCTCTACAGTGGGTATAAGTTTTTTAAGGAATTCAACTTCATGTAATTGTGACTTCCAGAGGATTCCCTCCATTGAGAGAGATCAGACTTAATTCCAGTTTGTTTAGAGACAGCCACCAGGCATCCCTACTGACAAAAGAAGTGTCTCCTACTAAGTCACTGTGTGTGTGTGTGTGTGTGTGTGTGTGTGTGTGTGTGTGGGGGGGTTGCATCTTCTCATTACTTTTTTCATCTACTAGGCTTGTCCAGAGGATGAGCAGGCACTTTTGGAGATACATCAATACTACTGGGACAAACCTTTGTTTTGTTGTTTTTAATTTCTTCCAGTTAAGTACAGCCACATAATTGTTATATATAAATTAACAGAGTGTGAAGGACAAATTCCTTCTACATTGGTGATGTGGGGGGTGGGTGGGAGGACATGTTCTCTGAATTTGTTTTTTTCTGTTTTTTTGAGTAATGCTTGATTTAGATTGTGTGTGTTAGCTCCTATTGTTCCAATTACTTTTTTTTGATATTGTGTATTTAAATCAAATGCCATTAACTTGGCAATTCTTATAGACTATACAGCTGGTTGATGTTCATTCCTGACTTAGCAGAACAGAGGATACGGTGTCTGTACAAATTTTTTGTTTTAAAGTTGCAATGCCTACTGTATGTTTTGCTTTGCAGATGCATGTTTTTCCATGGCAGTACTTGATTTACAATGAACACGTGCATGTCAACAACATCTTGTGTACATTTTTTTTCACAATACTAATCTTTAATTGTATAAATGTAAATGATCTTGGGACTTTTTGCTTAGCATTTCATACCATCTTCTTTTGAATAATATGATATTGTGTAAGAGAAGTGAGTCCAGTAATAGGTTAATCACAAAAACTTAGTCATTCTTTCATTGAGCAGTCATTTTACTCTGAAAAGAATACAGTTTACACACATTAAAGAATAAGATCCTATCATCTGACTTTACTAAAAAATGATATACGTCGGATATTTAGAGCATCATTGGTACTTGTTGTGGGATGTACTATGAAGATGACATGTCCAGTGAGCAGAGATATGGTGCAATTCAGTGTAAACCAATGGATGATATGAAAATAGCACATCTGTGGTGTGTGCTGTTCACTACAAATGTACTCTGAGTACTGTACTAACAACAGCTATTTCATACCAGTTCAGTGAAAGGTATACATCACAAAGTGTACTGTATACATTCAGCTGAATACTAATTGTGCATGTGAGTCTGAATAGCACAAAGGTACTGTGCACCTTTGAACTAAATAATAACATCACATGTGAATAAGAACCTGTACTGCACAAAGGTACCGGGCATCTTCCACATGTATAGTAACAGTGCATGTTATAGGGAATCAGCACTGCACAAAGGTACTGGGCATCTTCCACATCTGTAGTAACAGTGCATGCGAAAGGGAACCTGTACTGCACAACGGTACCAGGCATCTTCCACATTTATAGTAACAGTGCATGTGACAGAACACCTGTACTGCACAAAGGTACCGGGCATCTTCCACATGTATAGTAGCAGTGCATGTGATAGAGACCCTGTACTGCACAAAGGTACCGGACATCTTCCACATGTATAGTAACAGTGCATGTGATAGGGAACCTGTACTGCACAAAGGTACCAGGCATCTTCCACATATATAGTAACAGTGCATGTGATAAGGAACCTGTACTGCACAAAGGTACCAGGCATCTTCCACATGTATAGTAACAGTGCATGTGATAGAGAATAATTTCACAGTACACACCATGACTGCACTACGTACCCTACAAATTACAGTTATATAAAGGTATTGGGCATCTTCCACATGTATAGTAACAGTGCATGTGATAGATACCCTGTACTGTACAAAGGTACCGGGCATCTTCCACATGTATAGTAACAGTGCATGTGATAGAGAACCTGTACTGCACAAAGGTATCAGGCATCTTCCACATGTATAGTAACAGTGCATGTGATAGAGAACCTGTACTGCACAAAGGTATCGGGCATCTTCCCCATGTATAGTAACAGTGCATGTGATAGGGAACCTGTACTGCACAAAGGTGTTGGGCATCTTCCACATGTATAGTAACAGTGCATGTGATAGAGAACCTGTACTGCACAAAGGTACCGGGCATCTTCCACATGTATAGTAACAGTGCATGTGATAGGGAACCTGTACTGCACAAAGGTACCGGGCATCTTCCACATGTATAGTAACAGTGCATGTGATAGGGAACTTGTACTGCACAAAGGTACCGGGCATCTTCCACATGTATAGTAACAGTGCATGTGACAGGGAACCTGTACTGCACAAAGGTACCAGGCATCTTCCACATATATAGTAACAGTGTATGTGATAAGGAACCTGTACTGCACAAAGGTACCAGGCATCTTCCACATATATAGTAACAGTGTATGTGATAAGGAACCTGTACTGCACAAAGGTACCGGGCATCTCCCACATATATATATATATAGCAACAGTGCATGTGATAGGGAACCTGTACTGCACAAAGTTACTGGGCATCTTCCACATGTATAGTAATAGTGCTTGTGCTAGGGAACCCCTATTGCAAAGGTACCTGGCAGTTTTGTGATGAATAATGACAGTGTATGGGATAGAGAACCTGTAGTACACATAGGTACTTGATACCCCTCAAATGAATAGTAACAGTGCATGTGGTAGGGAGTCTGTACAGCACAAAGGTACTGGGTACCTCTCAAATGATTAGTGACATTATATCACAGAAGGGGTGAACAATATGGAAAACTGGGTAGCACTGTGCATCCCACAGTATGGCAACTACTAAGGTGCTTGGTTAAAGTGGAGAAAAGTTAAAGGTATGGTCAACAGCTGAGTTGTACTATATGATCTGATCTACAGTTGTATGGTGCAGAAAGCACAAGCCAGATCCTGTGTAATAAAGAACAACCGCCTTGTGCAAATATCAGGTCTGTAGTGCACAAGGAACTTTGGAGGCTTAACTTTACTGCTAGGAATTTTACTGACAATTGATTCTTGCCTTACAGTGCTAAACAGTGCACATGCCATTGCAGAAAATCCCAACATAATTTCACAGTACACACCATGACTGCACTACGTACCCTACAAATTACAGTTATATAAGTTGAACTTATCATAACAGCAGATATTGAAATGATCACTACTGCAGTGAGCCTGAAAACTATTGGTGAAGTAGATTGTCCAAGGAGTAAGGCAGAGAACTGATAGTGTAATCCAGATACACAAAATCATAAGAAATGCCTGAATTCTGGATGAATAAGAATGTAATGATAAGCATCTTTTAAGTCTAGTATTACCAGTAAACTTGAAAGAGAAGTAAGAGCCAACAGGATGTGAAGTTACATAATTTTGTATTTGAGCACTATCACAAAATGGTTTAGGGAAGAAAGATTCAGAACTGGTCTGGAAGTGGTTTCCTCTGGGACTACAAATATCCTTGAATAAAACCCCTTCCCCACCTGGGAAGGAGGAACTGTTTTTATTGCTCCTTGGGACAGCATGTGATGAAGAACAGGTGGAAACAAAACAGTCTGATCTGCAGGATGAGGAATGACCCCCTGAAAAGGAGGGTTTTCCTCCCACTGCCACCTGTAACCCTGATGAATAATTTCCAGAACCCATTTGTCTGAAACAATCTGTTGTCAAATAGAACAAAATGAGATTCATATTTTCTGAAAGAGAAAGAAGGTGAGGGTGGTGGTGATGGTGGGTTCACAAGGTCTCTTAATTAGTTATTCAGACTTGTTGCAGTGTTCTTGGTTTTGGTAGGTTTGAGACTTTCTTTTGGAACCTCCTCAACACTTCTTCTTAAATGTCTGTTTACCTAAATTCTGCTGAGACTGTTTATTCTTTTTTTTTTCTTTTTCTTTCTTTTTTTTTTTTTTTTGCTGGAATTGGATGAAGAAAAGAAAATCCCTTGGACAATTTCAAAACGCAGGGCTGAACTATCTTAGAGAGTCCCTGGATCAGCTTGCCCTTTCATCATACTTTTTGATCATCTCTGCAGCAGAGGAGCCAAACACTAAATCTCTGTCCAAAGGAGAATTTAAAATCTCATTTTTAACATCATCTGAAAAGTTTTGAGAATGCAGCCAAACAAACCTCCTTAAAACCATACTAGTTTTTATAGCACTGGAAAAAGTATCAACAGTTATACACATGCTGCAAATAATGAGTAATGACCTGTGCATTCAAGAAACAAAGTTATTTAAAGCAGATTTTTCCTCACACTGAAATAAAGTCTTCATCATACTTTCACAATATGTCAGACTAAATTTTAAAATATGAGCCTGACAATTTAAGATTGTGAAATTCAAAGCTGCAGAGGTATACACTTTTCACCATACCTATCAATAATTTGCCCCCTCTTTATTAGAATGAGTAGGACTGGAATTATCAAAGTTCTTAACAACAGAGGAGACAACAAATGCTACAGCTGCTGGGTCAGGTTTGGGAATAGTATATAAATTTTTAAAAGACTAAGAAACTTTATACATCTTATCTGCCTTTTTAGGGACAGCTGGCTGACTATAAGAAAAATTGCAGGCGGCAAGACACACATCCTATAAAGTTGACAGGACAGGAGGAATGGGTGTAGGTTCTGGAAAAGCACTCTAACAACTCATAGTATTTTTGAGGGACTGAAAAACCTCAGTGTTCACCCACTGAAAACACCATGACATTCTAGCAATAGTCTCAGAGAGAGAGAGAGAGAAACCCCAAGGAGAAACAGAAAGAGAGCACTCCCGTGAGTCTGAATAAGAAATGTGAGCATAAAACCCTGAATCCATCCCTGCATCTTGCTGTTCAGATTCAGAACCTTGAATCTCTTCAAGAAAGGCAGCATCCCTCTTTCTTTTACAGGAAAATACTCTACAGTAAGGATCAATAAACTAAATCAAACCCTGAACCAGTTCCAGTAAACTACTCCTATCCAAAGAAATTTGAGGAGGAGTAAGTACATGCTTCATTTTCTGTTTCTTTTTGGCAGGAAAAATGGGGCCAACCTTGTTACTACTGGCAACCGCTGCTTCCCTGGGGATGGGCACAACATTCTGACACAACAGGGAAACCTTTCCATTTCCTCTACCGGGACTGAAAAGAGTGGCTCCCCCTTGCCCACTGAGGAGACCCCAACAGCTGTAGAGGATGTGGCTAACCCCAGGTGCATATTGTCTGTAGGTGGTATACGAGAGGGATCTGGGGCAAAAGATGAGTGGCCTGAGGTACAACAAATGGCCACAGCACAGTCACCCACCTGTGGCTGAGGCTAATTGCTCATCTGCTTTGGTGGCAAAGGCTGTTTTCTTAAGTTCTTTTTTTTGTGGCTGGAAGAAGGACAGAGCATGGGAGTGACAATCTGTCCCATGGTCAAGCTGGAAATGGTGCCGCTATTCTGGGAAAACCAAGCAACAATGTCAGTGAAACCACCAGTCCACAAGTTACTTTTTTCTTTGACAGAAAAAACACAGTAAAAAGCACTTTCAAACCCTATAGCAGGCCCACAACCGTATTTAGCAGTTAGATAAAACTATTTTTAAACAGTCAGAAACAATGAGTGCTCTGTTTAAAAGTATGTTACAGTCTTGAGGCAATCCATCAAAACACAGCACTCCTCGCTTTAAAATAATTGTCCTGAATAGGAAAGTAATAACATATCAGCAAAAAAAAAAAAAAAAAGAAAATGGAAGTTTTTCCCCCCAAAGGGAACTTATTTGCCCAGCTAAAGAAAGCACAAGCCAACTGTCGATCCTTGAAAGCCTCAGAGGTTCGTTGTCTTCAGCAGCAGCAAAGCTCTGAACAGCTTTGCCCCCAGACTTGTATTTTAGTAAGCTCACTTCAAGCTGCTTGACAATGTGGGTGGGTGGAAGATACTATGAAGCTTTGGAAGCTGGCTGGCTGTTATGTCCTTGGCAGGATCTAACCCATATAGTTAAGGCTACTGCAGCAGTGATCAATATAAAGAACATCTGTACAGTGCACGAGATACAAGAGGACAGTTCAACATGTGAATGTGGTATGCAGAGCATAGCAACACTGTCTGCTCCACTGGTCAACAGTGTTCATGTCACAGACAAAGGTAAGGCTTTCTAACTGTGAATAAAACCTAAAGTATGGCCGCACAGAGGAGGAAAATAGAAGATAGTGTACATAACTATGGCTAGACTAGAATTCTGAAATGCCCACAAGAGTTCAGAAGAATACACAACTGGGTTGTGCTCATTACCAGCTCCAGTATATTTACTGTTCATTTCTCATTTTATTTTTTAATGCATGAATGTTATCATGCAGGAAGGAATCCTGGCAAGTTAAGGAGTATTTATTGGGTTGTACCGATGTTTGTACAAATAAGCATCACTGTCTATAATTCTGCAGGAGCTCTTTAGATACAACCATGCAATGGCATCACTCTAGCTTCATTGTTTTTCATTAGACAGATTTGATACTGTATATAGTTATTCTTCAGTCACAGTATTCCTCTGAATCCAGTCTATAAACATTGCAGACATGGCTAGATACTTGTCTTATATTTAGATATCTTGGTTAGGTATGGTTAAGACAGCTGAGAATATAATTTTACTGAATTCATTTTAAATGTAAAGTTAAAAATACTGTCAAAATATATGTTTTTTATATTTGAGATGTGATGGTGGTATTACACTTGAAGTATGAGAAATTATCTTGTTTTAGGTTGAAATATGGTTATAAATCTACTACTTATAAAGGATGTCATTTTTAACACTCTCTTAGGGGGAAACTGGGGACTCTAGTAATTCAGTAGTAGTTACATACAAGCTAAGGGAATGTGAGATAAGTTATTTCTAACCAGTGTGCACTATGATAAGCATTTTAAGTAAAGTAGCTTTTATTTTATGAACTGGACATTACGGTAGTCTGTGAGGAACTAATGGAAAATATATCTGAGATTGCATTTTTTGAAAGTAGTGACCAGCCTGGCTAAGTATTAAGGGCCTATAAATAATATATTCATCATTACAAGAACTTGTAAGATTACAGCATAATCTAATCATATAGAAAAGTCTTCATGTTTATATAGCTACAAATTGGTTAGAACCAGACAAGACATCATGGGATAATTTCAAGCTTGTGGCTATAAAGCATATATTAGCACATAAATTACTCCTGAAGCAAAGTAACAAAAATATTAATAATCCAAAAATATGGGAAAAGGTTTTTAACATTATATTAGCATAATACTGTTATTAGGAATATATTAAAGTTTGGATGTATATGTGGAGGAAACAATGTTTTGAAAACATGTATGATATGTATGGACGCAAAGTACTTCTACAAATGTTTCGGCTTTGTTTTTCTTCCCTGGTGTCTTTTTTTTTGGAATAATGACGATTTTTATATGGAAGCATTTCATGTAGATATTGTATATAGTTTTGATAGTAATAGTAGTGAATTATGTGTGTGATTTTATTGTATTTTGAAAATATATATCAATAAAAATTTATTATGGGAAAAAAAAAAAGAAAAGTCTTCATGTTAGTGGTTCAAGTATTGTTTGATCCAGGATAAAATGTGAAACTTGCATCAATATTTTTAACCAATAGACCCATATAAAAAGGAGAAAATACAGTGGTTCTCAAATAAGGTGACTACTAAACTGAGAAGTATTTATTTAACATTTGTTACCAGGTAATGGACTGGCCAATAGTCCCTTTTCATTTCTAACAAGGGCCAAAAGCATGTGGGTAATTACAATACATATGAACATTAAGAAGCATCTTTTAAAAAGAAGAGAAAGAAGTAAATTGACCATAAAATCAAATGACCAAGAAAAGAAAAAAATATAGCATGCTTCCTCAAGAAGACCACTAGATTATTTACAGAACAAAAACTAAGGAAAGAAACACCAAAGGAGTGAAGAAGAAACTGAACAAACTGAACAGGACAGCAATTTGCATAAAAGACAGAAAGAGTGCAGCTCTTTAATTATCACTTTTTTTTTCATTTTTAGCATTCATACAGAAAGAGAAGGGAGATTTACCAGAACGAATCAAAACAATTCTAGATGTATTAAGTAATGAAGATTGATTGGATTAGACACAGAACATTCAATGAGCTGAGATAGCAATTCATATCACAAATGAACTTTTTTAACAAATCAAAGTATGGTAAGATAAATGATGACTGGAAGAACAGAAATTATTCCCTTGCACAAGAGTTGGAGAAAAACAGAGCCTGGAAAATACTGATCATTTAATCTCAGGTGTAGTAAAAAATCTTTAATTGTTACTAGAATTTTAGCATAAAATGTCTATTGTATGAAATATTCTAGCAATGTTGCTGAAGGAAACAATTAGTTATTTTCTGGAGGACTGTATTGGATAGAGCCAAAGGAAGCATAAATGCATAAAAACAATGCTTTGTCAAGCAAATGTAATATATTTTGACTGGGTAAATAATGTATTTTGTCAGTGAGGGGGTGGTGACTGAGGCCTACTATATGTTAGGGATTACCCAAACATGTTACCACATCAAAGCCAATATACAGATAGATAGACTTGAAGTGTGTTGCAGAGTAGTAGAAGTGGTAAAATACTGACTAGATAATAGGGCATTTGTAATAGTAAAATAATGAATTGACCTGAAAATAAGGTGATGCCAGGAGTGTCAAACAATTTGTATTGAGATCACAACTATAAAACAATGTCAGTGATCTTGCACAAAGTCTGGGAGAAGTTTGCTTTCTGTTAGTTAAATAAACATGTTATTTGTTATTTGTTTAATGATTGATAATGAGGTGAGTGACTGACTGTTCCACTATAAAATCTTGAGAGACACAAAACTGATAAACCATATTGCCAAACACAAATGTCTGAAAAAACACAAGTGTGAAAATTCAAATCCCAAACATTTTTGCAGGGGACAAGCTACCTTCCACTCACTATAATGTGGACTATAAGCCCTCGCCTCCAAAATAAAAAACTTTTATATACCAACTCTGTAGTTGTACAACCATGAAGAAGGGAAAATCTTCCAAAATAAAGGAATCACTGCTGGCAAACACATATGAACTGCACCATCCATAATTACTAATAAACAAACAGCCATCAGTGTGTTGTTCCTCAGTTGGTGTTTTGTGACTATGTCAGTTGACACTTAGGGAATGTGGACTCAACATGTAAAGAAGCTGTGGCTGATAATGCATACATTTCTTTTCAGCCATGACCAAGGCGCAAGAAAGGCAAACAAAGCACATAAGATGCATCAGTAACACAAGTAAAAAGAGGATAAATTCAAGCTATAAAAATTAGAATTGACAACCAGAGGAAATAAAGTACCCATATTATCAGTTTTTAAGTCTAAGTAGCACATATTCTTCAACTTGTATAACTAGGAATGTGTTATATATGGAATGTAATGCAAAGTGGGAGAAAGGCTAAGACAATATCTAGAAAGATTGCAGGAATGGACTAAAATATGATAACTTGAAAACAGTTGCAAAAGAAATTAAAATGACATATCTGAGAAGCAAAGAATTCAGCCAGTGAATAGAAAAATCCCTGAACGGCATTACATCGAAAATCCCATTCAGCAAAACTCTTCACAGCCCCCCGCATACTCTGCTAAATATGTATACCAATTCTGAGATCACATTACAGTGAGAAAAGGGCAAATTTCCTGATCCCTACCATAATGCGATCTTACTCGAATGGCTCAATGAACAGCATATTCGATGAGACATGCCATTCAATGCTTTTTCCATTCGATGGCTGAGCATAGACTCAAGTCAAAAAACCTAAAGGCAAGTAAGCAGTGAGTGCAGTATATGACAAATTATTAAAAATAAATAAAAATCTTCATCTGGTTACAGCATAACAAAATGTTATAAAATACTCAAATAATCACGTATGAGCTTTCTGTTATGAGGCGAAAGTGATATCCTCTCACCTTGGATAATGCTGAAATTGAGGAAAAAATGAAGAATTTCAGATCAGGGAACATGCTGTTACAACTTAACCTTATATGAAGATAGCTTATTAAAACCAAGACAATGACATTCTTAAGTGCTGTTAGTTCTATTGCTAGCTTCCAATGGAACTGTATATAATGAAACTGCTACAGCAGAAGCACATTTGACTTGGCAAGGGAGGTATCATAAATCAGCACAGGAAAACAAAATACAATGGTGAAATTGCATGAACTAAACTGAACTCTCATTTTTATTTCACTCTGTAATCTTTATGTAAGTTTTTGCATAATCTAAATATATTTGTAATATTTGCAAACCATAAAACCGGACTTTGCTATTGCTTCAGTCACTAACCAATATAAGTCTGCATTCTCTACAGCATCCATCACTCTGCTTAGTTGACACAGTGTATATCAAGAAATATCACAACATTTTCCCTATTTTATCATCCACTTTAATCTTCCAGGGGTAAAGCCTGAAAAACATTTGTTTTGTAGAAATCTGATGACATTTTGGAAAGGTTTGAATCTTTTTAGAAGTATTAATAGTACATCCTTTACAGTCTTTTTTTTTATTTTGTGGCTTCTGTATGCAGGATGACTGCAAGCTAGGAGCAGTCATTAAATCCCTAAAGTACTTATCCATCCTACAGGAAGGATTGTCCCAAAAAAAAACTGGTGCCAAAATCATGGACTAAAACTAACTTTCTAAAAAAACAAATTATCAAACCCTTTGGAAAGTAATTTACCCTGTGGAGCTACCACATTGACAATTTGCCCTTATGATTTGACCTAGTTGTTCGGGATATGGGAATTTATGTGGGCAATGACCTAACTTTTCATTGTGTCCACTGTTGTAAAAAATTCCTTTTATATTGCATAGCTTATAAACAAAGGGATTGTGTCTAGTTCTAGAGTTGTTATTGTTCCCCATTACTCAGCTCTCAGTGGGCCACTCAAAGGGTATAATACCCCTTTGGTAAGTATCTGTCCAGACACAAAGCTAAACAATATGTACTATAGGTGCTGACTCAAAGCCCTGTCATTATACTCGGTATTCTACAGACTGCTAAAAGGTGACCTGTGTCTAGCATATAAGGCTTCCCCCAACCCAGTCTAAGAATATAAATCTCTTCTGCAACATCAACAGAATGCTTTGGAGGAACAGTTATATCTTACAGTAGATAACAGTGTGCTGGAACTGACTACTCATCCATGCAAAACAAAGCTTTTCTCTGTCCAAATTTAAACACAACTTGGATCTATGGATGTGTAATAGAAGATCTAATATAGGACTGACCCCTGTACTACAAGAAGACAGAGGCAGCTCTTAAAATTTTTATCCTATGCATGGATTCTCTCAAATTATCTACGACATGATCCTATTTATTCTCACTAGGGGTAATACATAATTATCAGTCATGGGACAGGTAAGAGCAATTAATTTAAGCACCAAAAGAAAAGTCGGCTTGGCTTAAAATGGCACACAAGGGCTGCTAGCCTATGACTTACTATGAACCTATTAACCTATATGTATGTGTGTAAGCACAAGACTATAATACACAGAAAAGTTATGTTTACGCATTAGGACAACAAAGAATATGATGCAACCCAAGAAGAAATGCAAACTCTTCTAAGTGGTCTTCCATTCTGTTGCTTTACTGCCTAGCTAAAGCATGATGTGATAACTGGTCAAGACTTTCTACAGTTTAAGGTCTAATGGAAATTGTGTATATGAATGAGGGGGGGGGGTCAGTACAATCAAAAATTCACAGCTCTAGAAACACAATACCGTAAAGACAGTAGCATTAAAAGACACTAAGTTTGGGTCTGGCTGAATGTGCCCATGGATCCGATACTGACTCTTGCAAAACATCTCCAGTAGAAGACAGTGTAGAGACTGACCAAGCACAGCCTACAGCCAAATAAACTCCATAAAAGCCTCCAGTTTTTCAGACTGATGAAATAAGTCAGTATAAAGGCTGATTTAGAGAAGCCTGTAGTAGATTGTCAAGATGGAAAAGATGAATATTGTACTGAACAAAGGGGGTGGTGGAGTTGAACACAACCAAAGCTTCTCTCTGCTACACTTATGCCAAAAGTTGAACAGATACAGAAACAGGACTTTTAAGAAGAGAACAAGCAGCAGCAAAGCTGAACAGGATAAATGGAAACTACCAGTACCCTAAATAAAAAAAAATATTTCTATGAGTTACATTTTATTGAGAATGAGTCTGATAAAGGGGAAGAATATACATCTGTCTTTGTAGAAGATGAAGCTCAACCATCCATTTCATGCCAGGCTACTTTCAAATATAAAACTGACCTAGCTTACTGCAAGATAGGTCATATCAATTTTAAGAATTTCCATTGGGAGAATGGCACACTAAATAAAGCTGATGAGAACACAATAGCAGTGGAAGAGGGGATAAACAAACACTATAGACCCACTCCTTATATGAATGTTGAGCTAAAAATATTTGGAATTATTTGCTCAAAATGTCTAGA
The DNA here is from genome assembly GCF_019279795.1 of Protopterus annectens. Lineage (NCBI taxonomy): Eukaryota > Metazoa > Chordata > Ceratodontiformes > Protopteridae > Protopterus > Protopterus annectens. The sequence goes on from NC_056737.1 coordinate 130,407,013, forward strand.
GTTCTATATACATTTTATTGGCTCAGTGTCATGAAAAAAGGATAATTTCTGTGTAACCTGCTGAATGTGCTAGAGAACAGCACATAGTCTAAGTTTTATTTCAACACAACATTGAGACCATCCCTGGGGAAAAGGTACATTTAAAACCACAATGGATATCAGAGGTCCAGTGCCAAGCAGTTATAGAAGAAATACAGAAAGTGCTTAAGATTATAGTAATCACAAAATCACAGAGTAAGTAGAATAACTCCAGTGTCCTTGTTCCTAATCCTGTTGGGATGATAAGATTTTGCAATGACTTCAAAAAACTGAATAGTGCTTCCAAATGTAATTTCCACACTATTCTTAGAGTAGATGAACTAGCTGAAAGCAAGTATTCTATCCACTCTGGACATAAACATAGGTTATAGGCTAAACATATGAATTCCAAAGGAAAGGATAATGCAGCATTCTCCATACTTGATGAGCTTTTCCTACACAAGGTCATGTCACTTGGCCTTCATGGAGCCTCTGCCACATTTCAAAGACTTATGGACCAGATTCCAAGACCTCACATGAAGCATGTAACATCCTACCTTGACGACATACAGTAGTTATTTTCTTATAGTCATGTCTCCAAGGTCCTAAGCCATTCTAAAATCTTTACATCTAGCAGGATTAATAGCCAACCACTTCATATATAAACTGGACACTATCAAAATACACTATTTAGGCCACAAGATAAGAAGAGAAATAACAAAACACTAGGCAAAGAAGGTAGACCTTGCATGAACATGACTATATCCACTACCAAAAAATATATCAGGTCTTTTTTTAGGGATGCTAAGTTTATCTCTAACTTTACTTTGGTATTACATGCTTTGTCTGTCCTAGCTAAGGGAAAGGACTACTACACATCAAATTTAGAGAGTTGACAGACCAGACAGTTCAGAAGTTGAAGGGAATGCCACGCTGTGAGCCCAACCTCTCATCTCCTGTTTGAAGTAATCATGGATGTCTTTGACGGAGATATTGTGGCAATACAGGTATAGATCTTTGAATGTGTTGAATATCCAGCATGTTCTCTACATAGAAAACTGAATAACAAAAAACAGAGATATCCTGTCATTGAAATGCTAATTTCAAGATAACTGAATTTTCTTTGGGCCTATCTTTGTGACAAACTATGCATTAAATAAACAAATGAGAAAGTATTATGTGCTTTATATCAGACTTGAATCCATTTTCTCCAGAATACCATTCTATTATACTACCAGTTGCATCACTGAAGGCGCAGAAAACTACATTTCCCATCAGCCCTTTAACATTTGTTAATAACTGGCTTTATGATAGAGAGGAGTAGAGTCCTAACTATGACTCAAATGAAATGCGAAAGTCAAAAAATAGCTGGACCACACCAAAAACAAGCTCACATATAAGTCTTTGTTACTGGTAAGTGCATTTGTGGAACTTACCAGTAATAAAAAAAATATATGTGAGCTTGTTTTTGGTGTGTCTAGCTATTTTTTGACTTTGGCATTTCCTTTTGTGCTTCACCCACCTATTCATTACTCAGGTTTGCTATTTTTCTTTTTATGACTCAGATGACCTAGGTTCAACTGGATGTTCCAGCACTGAATGTACATGTGATAGGGAGATGTGGAAATGTGAATGAAAGGCAGTCTGCAGCTTTCCCATCCTGGGGTACCTGTATCTCAGTAATGTATTTCCCACTTTGTGATTGTCTGTTGGAGATCAGGGATTCTCAAAAGAAGTATCAACCTCTTAGGAGGCTAGCGCTGCAAGGACAGTTTCTTGTATGAGCAAGTGACACCCACAAACTGCATCAATTACATATTATGCCATGAAGCAGATGCTGTGATGCATGAAAAGGAAGCTAGACAAACATGGGAAAAATAAAGAAATACATACATATATACAAAATTATAAACAAATAAATAAGTAATGCCAGTCTAACCAGGCTGATGATCCAGCAACCACTCTATTCATTCTCCATTGGTAATAGCTATGACTTGATGGACAGTGGAATGAATGGACCAGTGACACTGTGGGATGGGGGTGGATGATTGGGCAAGGAGGATCAAGTTATAAAAATAAAAATAAAATGCACCACCCAGTGACTACACAAATAATTAGTCAGTATAACAGTACAGAAGTGCAAAATAAGAAAATACTTTAGGTGAGACTTGAATTTTAGCCTTTCAGGATAATGTTCTTTTACACTCCTCACTATCACACTGAATCAGCTTGAAGCCTACATTTCCTGTCAGCCACATTAACTTTTCCCAGTGAACAATCCATTTTTTGCAAAGTACTGGGTAATAATTTTTACAAATGAAATGTTAATGGTTGTTGTCATGGAAAAAGCACTTTTCCTGTTGGTTCGCTGGTGCAGTTCATATACAGTAGAATAATATAATGGATGAGCAGGGTATCAGTGTCCGCTGAAGCACATAATTCTTTCTCAGATGGGTACGGATGCATCATCATATACCATACCTTATTGTACTGAATAATTATTTGTGTAGCCATTGAGCTGTGCATTGAGAGAAGTTAAGGTGCTGATGGCACTTGCAGTTTCCAATTGCTTCATTAATGCAGCTGATACTACCAGTGATGCAATATCCTAGTCGGACAGTGCTCATATCCACCTTAAGTATTTACACTTATTTTTACTCAGCATGCATGGATATGTTCCACACCACATATATTGTTTGGCTGGGAAGTGGGAGGTTGGCATAATGGTTAAAGTGTTTACCTTACAAACACAAGGTGCAGGGTTTGATTCTCACATGGGGTAACTGGCTAGGTTTAAAATAACCCACAAGAGCAGTTAGCCTAGTACTAATCTATGAGCCTATGAAGACAGTTGACGTCTAAGCTTGATTCTCAGTCTACATTTTGTTATTTTAATATGGGTGGACAATAAAGCTCTGAACCCCCATAACATTTATGAACTGTAGTCATCTCATGCCCTGAAGACCCAAATAAACTGGGATAAACTGCACTTTCATTACATTGCTGATACTGGAAGCAGAGCTGAACTCTTTGGAAATAATTTTAAAATAACATCTCAGGTTTAGATAAAAAGACCAAAGAAAAATGAGCCTGGGGATTCAATAAACTCCATGTAGGCATAGTGCAAAGCCTGCATGGAGGTTATGTGTTTGTGTGGTGAACAGCAGTGTTAATTATGTATTCATGCTGTGCACTGCATTTAAACTTAAACAAGCACAGTTTCATGGCTAGCAACAGTGTTGCCAGTCAGGAAACCATGTAAAGCAACACGGACAGTGGCAGACATGTAAACCTGTTTACATATGGGCAAACGAGGTCAGCATGTTTACACAATATGCCAGAAAGATTACCAGTGTTTTGAAGAAAGCAATGCGTATAGTTCCAACACATTATATGAAAGTGTATACAGTCCAGACTATTGTGGAAACCTGTGTTAGGCATACTGAACAAAAGTTGTGTAAATGGTCTGTAATAGTACATAGACTGCCATTAAAAATAAACAGTCAAGACAAGTGTGTGTATTGAATAGGGACACACAGATGAATTGTAGGAATGAACACAGGAAAAGAGGACAGGTGAAACATCTTAATGTACAGCAGATGAGGGCATGTCAGTGAAGACAGTTGTAGCAAGAACACTAATCACATATCAACATGATAACAGTATAAACTGCACAGTGAATGTATATTATGTGACTATCACACAAGGTGACATGATAATGGAGAACATTTATTTGTAATATAAGCATCCTGACATGAACAATGGCGAGGTCATATATCAGGGATGTTATATACAACAGAGGTTTGGTTCATATTGTGAAGCTGTACAAAATAAGTTGCCTGAAAATGACTGTGATGTCAGCAGAGGTCTTCACCAAGCGGCACACATAGTTACAGGCTCATGAACAACAGTAAACAGAAGCACACACAATCATGGACAATATCAGAATAATACCAACAGTAATCCCATGTCTCTGGCATAAAATATGTGATTGTGAGTGATCATAGATGGTTCTGCATGAACACACTCATACAGCTATTATGAGATGTCAGCAATCTATGAGGGGAATCAGGCACACCATCCTGAAACTTTAACATCTGCTGGAGGTGTTGGGGGGACACTGCTATAACTGCATGTGAGATTATGATCAATCCAGGCTAGTTGACACGTGTGCATGGCATATATATGGCATAATCCACACTATCACGAATGTAATCCATGTCATCAATGTTGTCAATGAGCTATGCATGTTATGTATTTTGTGCATCACCTGAACAGGTATCATACCTGCATCTGGCATAACACCTTGATGGGTGTTCTGCACCATCAAACACTAATGTTTATGCAACAAAAAGAATATCTAGGTATGACCAATAAGATGTGTGGGAGCTCACTGTGGTAAATGTGGTACACTTGAGTTCTGCATCCCTGGAAGATGTGTAGGGAGGTACATGAAAAAGGGTTACTGTATCCAGTTATTGGTGTGATGAAGGCTGTGAACTATGGAAATATAATGGTCTTCAATGTGGATGTCCTGCGCATACTCAACAGTTGTGTTACATACAAGGAAGTAGTCACCATGGAGGGTACATACTGGTAGATGTTCCACATATTATCTACTTCAGTATACATGTCAGATATCACTTGGTCTGATTTGGGTTGTGCATCTGCTGGAGGTGTTGGGGGGACACTGCTATAACTGCATGTGAGATTATGATCAATCCAGGCTAGTTGACACGTGTGCGTGGCATATATACGGCATAATCCACACTATCACGAATGTAATCCATGTCATCAATGTTGTCAATGAGCTATGCATGTTATGTATTTTGTGCATCACTTGAACAGGTATCATACCTGCATCTGGCATAACACCTTGATGGGTGTTCTGCACCATCAAACACTAATGTTTATGCAACAAAAAGAATATCTAGGTATGACCAATAAGATGTGTGGGAGCTCACTGTGGTAAATGTGGTACACTTGAGTTCTGCATCCCTGGAAGATGTGTAGGGAGGTACATGAAAAAGGGTTACTGTACCCAGTTATTGGTGTGATGAAGGCTGTGAACTATGGAAGTATAATGGTCTTCAATGTGGATGTCCTGCGCATACTCAACAGTTGTGTTACATACAAGGAAGTAGTCACCATGGAGGGTACATACTGGTAGATGTTCCACATATTATCTACTTCAGTATACATGTCAGATATCACTTGGTCTGATTTGGGTTGTGCATCTGCTTTTATAACATAACAAATCCTCCCATGATTTTTTTATCTCATGTGTCTTCATGGTTGAGGCAGCAATCTTTTGTGGGTGTTGATACTGCGTGTATTATACTAATATCACAGTTGGATTCAATGATTGTACATTATCTGCATTACTCCAGAGAGCTGTTTGGACATAGGATGTGTATGTCATTCTTGATGTCTGTGGCTTAAATAATGGACAGGAAAGGGCCTAGCACATAACCCTGAGGTATGCACCTGATCAATGGACTCTAGATATAGATTACTTTACACACTTCAACATATTTAGATATCACATATGTGATGCAGTGGTCTACCCCTTAGTGATATAGGTGTTTATGGTCACTTGTGACAGTGTTGCAGTAATACTGCAGTATGGATTTGTGTCAAATGCCTTGGCCTGGCCAAGGTCTGCAGGATGAGAGTGTTGTCATCATGCATGCTGTTGTTGATTTTCTTGAGCACATCTAACAGATGTAACAGACATGGATGTAGCATGAACAAATCACACATGCCTTTCACACACAGCCGGAATATTACTAGTGTACATTTAGAAAAGGTCCATGATGATATGTTGGTCTATCTCACAAATGAGGAGAGTCAGGATGTGTCTATACATGCATGCATCAGGTACTGGCCCCCTCCATCAGATGTATGCATGTTGATGTACACCCTTCTACAGGAACATATTCTGTCTGGAGGCTGTGTTGAAGTATGGATCCAACAGTGTCTGGTAGGTCCATGTTCTGAGTCATGCTATAGAAAATCTGTGATGTTGTGATGTTGTCATGGCCCATTGATTCTGTGTTATTAGTCACACAGAGCGCGAAGATGTACTGTCCTCCTTACCATAGAAACTGAGTAATGTTTGCATGCATACTTTTGGCTGATAGACTGGGGCAATAGGGGGGTGATGTGATACAAACACTGAACTAGCGGATTGTCTATTCACTTTAAGTTGGGTATGTCTGGTGGCATACACACACACAACTGCACTTACTTGTGTATTCCACTTAACATTTCAATTGTATTGGAATACATGACTTGTGATCATTCATCACATTCCACACACTTGTACCATGCATACAGTCATACCACCATAAGAATGTCATGTACTTACATCAATTGCATGGCATATGCCTATATGTGTTTCATGGGCAAACTGGTTTAAGTAGCTTGATACCATATCAGGACATATTACAGATCATTCATTTGTGACTCATGCAGGAACTTTACTGACACAAATATGAATAGCCATGCAATAGTGCTGCTGACCCCCTCAATAATCCTTGATTCTAGCAACACAACTGCAGCACACAATGATTTCCCCAAGGCTGCAATTGAATCAAAACATCTGATAAATTGTTGTGTATATCACAGATTAACATGTCTATGTGACAAGACTTATGTAACCATGTAATCAATAGGAATTTATATTGATGTCTGTCACAGAACATTTAATGATGGTATGTAGACACATGCACGTGTGCCATACTGCAATTATTACTGTGATGGCGACATGTGAAATGTGTAGAAGTTTGATCTGCTCCACTACAACACATGTCCTAATACGTCACCAATATACAAACAAGTGTATCATATCATGTCACTCACGTCACTCAGCAAGTGCCATTATGACTCTGTCATATTTCGTGTTGGGACTACCTCTCTAGACTGTATGTAGAGACACATGACTGAACTCTCACATTATGTGTCCCAGGCAGGTATGACCATAGCCCTAAGCAGCATTCTACCTTTACCCAGGATAATGCCACAATATAAATAATATTTGATTGACTTCAACAATTGACTTAGCTTCTAATGTCAGTCCAGAGGGATCCAGTATCTCCAAAAAAAAAATCTGAAGACACACCGTCTGCACCACAAAATGACTTAAATATAGACAAAAGTAGATATGCAAAGCTTTAGAGACAAGCTCTTTCTCAATGCTTAACAGAATAAACTGCCATTGAAGTCTCATATATATAATGCATTTGCATCAGCTAGCCAATAGTGTCAAAACAACAATAAGTTAACAATTAAATTATAGAGCACTAATTAAAACCAATCAAAATAAAAAATAGAAATATTAAACATTAAAGCAATTAAGCACAACCCAAATTTATAACAACAGTATACACAAAATTATGCATAACTTTCAAAACAGGCTTAATGTTATGTTGTGAATTCACTTTGATTGGTTTTATTTTGATTGGTTTTAATTGGTGCTGTATAATTTAATTGTTGACTTAACTGAACAACTTAAAATGGCTCGGCTGCCCATACCCCAAAGCATACCTGAGACCAGTCCTCTGCCTAGTATCTCTAGAGTTCAGGTCATATCTGTGGTCTCCAAGGCTAAAAAACATGGTCTCAGTAGTACCAAATAACATCCCAGGTTGCTTACCAAACAATCTAAAACAAGACCTAGTGGACCCAATTAACATACTTTTTAACCATAGCATGAGAACTGGCTTTATTCCAGTGGAGTGGACAACAGCATCAATAATTCTCTTGCACAAAGAAGTGCCATCAGCCGACCTTGGGAACTATAGACCTATAGGTCTAACCAGTTCCATCTGCAAGGCTATGGAAAGAATCATCATGGACCTTATCAACAAGGACATAGGTGACCTACATACTCTAGATCCAAACCAGTTTGGCTTTGTTAAGGATAGATCATGTTTATTAAACCTAGTAGACTTCTTCAAGAAAGTCACCAAAGCACTGGATGAAGGTAAGACAGTGCATACCATCTATCTTGATCTAGCCAAGGGTTTTGACACAATCCCCAACTCATATCATTGGGAAACTCTCCAGCTGGAAGTTATCCCTTACATCACTAGATGTTTAGCCATTTGACTCACTGACATTATTCATACAGTCAAAGCTGATGACTCAACCTCTACCAGTACAGCCATCACCAGTGGCAGATCACAAGGATCTGTGCTGTGCCCTTTACTGTTTAGAATATATTTCTCGGAAGTCCAGGCTAAATTAGATGTCTTTTGACTTACCAGGTTTGCTGATGATTGCAACTTGGGTGCAATCACTGAGTCCCCCAATGATGCTAACATATTACAGGAGAGGCTAAAACAGACAAATTATTGGTGCTTAAGCAATGTGGTCTAAAACTGTATGCGATTATTACTGTCTTTTGCAAAGTGAAATTTCCCACTAATCACAGTATTGGCAACACCCCTCATAAGCTCACAATCAATGATGCAAGACCTGAAAACACAGGAAGATAATCTGAAATTTGACCACCATATTTCCACAGTGGTAAGGAAAGCCTTCTACACTGTGCACCTCATAAGTCAGGTCATCACATCCAGGTGTGAGGATGTTATAACATCACTGTACTCAACACTCATCAGACCACTAATATAGTACAATGTCCCTTTTGCATGTACCTCACCTGACACCTGCAGCACAGGTGTTTCTTAACAAGAAAATACTAGGGCCTAAAATCATGCCATGGTGTATATGGACAGATTGAAAGCCCAGTCCTGTCACTGTACTCTGTATTGTATAGGCTGATGAGAGGTGACTTGTGCCTGGCCTACAGGCTAGTCTCTGACTCTCTTGAATGGAAATTCTGCACATCCACAAATCTAGTGGCACAACAGTCAATTGCTCTAGAGATCTTTACCTAGTCTGTGACATTAACAGAACATGCTTGAGAGACAGCTATAGCTAATGACATCAGTAGATTCTGTTGAGAGGAAGATGGTAAAGTAGTATCCCACGTCCTGGTGTAAAATTCTCTTTCTAATGTCAACCAAGTGAAGAAATGCACACAAACATGCACACACCAGTTGACTGCAGTAAGAACAGAATTCCTGGCTATTTAAGTACACCAGCTAGAGACCTCCATATTTAATGCATGTGCCACAGCACACGTATGAATTGGAGAGTGTTGGACAACACTTTATAGGTGATGATATCAGCAATGTCCGATGAGAAGAAGATGGTAATAGCAGTGTCCCACATGCTGGTGTAAACACCTGTTGACTGCACTGAAAACAGACCTCATACCTATGTAAGCAGACTGACTAGAAATCTTCATATTTAACACAAGTGCCACAGCACAAGTCTGAGATGGAGAGTGCTGGGCAACACTTTATAAGTGATGACATCAGCATTGTATGGTGAGGAGAAGATGGCAATAGCAGTGTCTCACATGTTGGTGTAAAATATTCTCTCTAATGTTAACCAGTTGAACAAATTCACACACACCAGTTGACTGCAATGAGAACAGAACCTCTACCTATCTAAGTACACTGACCAAAGACCTCTGTATTTAATGCAAGCACCACAGCACAAATCTAGTTTTATAAGGCTGCAGGACAATTTATAGTGGATGACATCTACATTAGATGTTTGATAGAAGATGTTTAGAGGCCTGCATGAAATAGATATTTGTAGGCATGTCCAACGGTCAAAAGGTTGGTACTCCATGACATTGTAGTGATGACTGCAGAATGCACACACACAGATACACACACACACACACACACACACACACACACACACACACACACACACACACACACACGGAGATGGAATTGAGATTAGAACCCCTACCTAACTAAACAGACTAGAAAACTCAGCACTTATTGCAAACACCATGGCACAAGTCTAACTTTTTCAAGGTTGCACGACAATTTATTGCAGATGCCACCACCACTGGATGTTTGACAGACGATATTGGGAGGCCTGTCTGAAATGGATAGCTAGCCATATACAACTGTCAAGATGTTAAAGATCTGCATGGTACCACATTGATGAGTGTGCAAAGTGTAGCATTTGTTGTTGTGTTTCCAGTTTGCAGATATATCTTAAAATGACAGATTTTCAAACTATTTGCAAATAGCTTTCCACATTACTACAAGTATTGGAAAATCTGAATGTGTATTGTCATTATAAAGATGTACAATGTATATAAGAAAGCATTTATTTATTTCTGTAGTGTAGTTGTTATATTTTTGAATAAAGTACTGAGATGCTAAGTTTGAAGTGCATGGGTGGTGGTAACAGATGGCCATAGTATAAATATGTGTTCGTTTCTTAAAAAGTGCCTTCTCTTTGCGTTTTTACATGTACTTTCATGACATGAAGACTAAATGGACAGTAAACATAAGTAATACACACATGTAAACTTTCAATAGTGTACTGCTGAGCAGCTGGTTTGTGCAATTGATGGCAAATTATTTGCTCATGTGAGATGCACATTTCTACTGCTTTACCTGTTTGTGCATACTTAAGATGTGAGCAGATGAGAGACATTGATAAAATTTTAAGAGTTCTGAGTACTGAGTGAGTACTGAGTGTAGTAACCCATCTGCTGCTTAGCTGCCTCTGTGGCAGGAGGTGTAAATGAATTGACACATTTCTTTTGGAACCCAGATGATATAAGATTCAAATCTAGGTGTATGGAGCAGTTTTAAATATGTAGTTATAATGCAATTAAATAATTCTTTATTCTACATTCACTGTGTGTTACCTTAGCACAGAGTTTTTAAGTGGCATCGTGCGGAGATAGCCGTACCATTGAAGAGTTGTTCACCATCACCTGGCATTGGTGAGAGATGCCAAACTCCACTCAAACACAGAGGCCAAAAAGTAAAGGGCTCCATTGCCTTTTTTTTTACTTATGTGTGTTGTGTGCAATTCTATTATTTGACCTGATTAAAGGTGTTAAAATGGGGTAGATATGAAAGTGGTGAAATGGGGAGCAAGCAGGGGGAAGAACAAAGGGAAATTAATATCAAAATGTGCAGGATGGAGGTAGGGAACAACCACAGTGATCCACTACTTCAACAGTGTAACATGAAAATATGTACAGAATACTAGCTTAATTTGGACTGTTACCTCCAAAAAGAGAGGTGACAACAATGCAGTCACATCGTATAGCCAATTGGACTAAATCAAGTATGTTAATAAGATATGTGTGCAAAGTGGAGAGCTATGAATGGAAAATGTTTTTATTGTGGGACAGGAGCCCATTTGTTTTACTTCAGTAAGAGAGGAATGTTGGGTAAGGGAAGTATTTCTGGGTCAGATAAGTAGGGTAGGTAAGGACACAGATGCAAACAGGACAAACAAAGCAAGACATAGGGATGGTGAGGGACACTCAATTTGGGGGTACAACATGATTGGAGTTAGGGAGGGGGCAACAGATGCCCATGCCCATCAAACATGGGGACAATAAGAATTTAGTCCTTACCTGCATGACTGTCATCATTGTCCCCTTACTCAGCTGGATGTTGGTGTGACATCTTCTCCTATGTACCATAAGGGAGAGCAGCCTTTCCATCTGGCATAGACATGCACCAATGGTGCAGTGCATGACCCTACATAACTCCTCTGGCATTTCCTGGCAGGTGATAAAATCCCCACTTCTGCCACTAGTCTTGGAGGGTATCACAGCACCAGCTTCCAGGGTAGTACTACATGTTGTAGAGGGCCTAGATAGTGCAGAGGCAGCAGAGGCAGTGATGCCAGGTTGGGTCTCAAATGTCCTGGGCATTAGTGTTGGAGTTGGTGAAGCAGGGGCAGGCTGAGCCACAGGGGTTGGCCTACCTTCCTATGCTGTAAATCTTTTTGGGATTAGTCAGAGATGGATGACATGGAAACATTTTGATGATACATAAAAAAACAGAGAGAGAGATAGATAGGGTTCGGGGTGAGAGAAAAAATGGATAATATTAGTACCATCATATGTGACATATAATGCATTGTCACAATAATAAAGTACATTATCTCAACTTTTACATAAGTATACATCTTAACAACTGCAAACTATAATGCTATATGCTTTGCTCAGTCTCTCTAGATGCTCAGCATGGGCCTTTCCATTCACCATAATCTCTAGGTTGGCTATGGACTATGGAATAAAGAGTAGAGAATAAGAGAACAGCATTATGCATACCAGTCTTGCCTATATGCAGCTTTCTATGTACTGTAAAATCTCTTTATCGGTATGCTTTCACAACTATGGATGTTAGTCCTGAAATCATCCATCCACTGGTTGATAGTATCCATTTTTCACCTTTTCAGGTCATTAAAGTGATACCTACACTGTTCTTCAGTACATGGAATGCCAGTCACACTGCAGATAGCCTTGGCCACACTACTCCAAGCCTCAGACTTATACTGGGAGCTGGTATAACCCTCTTCAAGAGCCTTCAGCTGTAGTGTTTTACAAGGAGTCAAATGAAGATTCTGGACACCTCAACACCCCACTTCTCATCCTAAATTGAGCACCTTCCCTTCTACCAGCAGATGTGTCCAACCATGGAAAACAGCAATAGTTAAGAATGATTTCCCACCAATGCTTATTATCAAGTTTATTGGTAGTGCGCAAACCCTTATCACATTTATTGGTAGTGCGCAAACCTGAGCAATGATGCCAACCATGTTTGCATGACATTAAGTGGAGAGCAACAGTAGCAAACAGAGAGTAAAGCATTTTTTGAAATTGGAAGGGTAATCTGATATTTGGCATTAGTTTGAGGGTTGTTTGCTGCTGGAACTGTTAGGTGATTTAACTTTGCAGACATGTACTGGGGCATTAATTTTATGACCTATTTTTTGTGTGGCTTTACACACTGAAAAAAATAATTTTTACAGTATAGTTCAAGCCTATGCATAAAAGACAAGATATTTTTCTCCACAGCAGTGATTTTTCATCCTTGCCACAGAAGAAGTGTTTCTCAGACATACTCACTATTTATATATAAATACACATGACAGACTGAGTGGTCAACCATATATGTGTGTGACCTGACAAGGTCCTGGCTTATAAATCCCTGTGTGCATCAGTATTATTGAAGTCTGAAGACCATACAAAGCCATAGAACACAATTACAATTACAGAAATATATTAGTCAGTGTACACTCACATAAATAATTCATATAATTTTATTAAAATGGAGTGTACAACCCTTAATAAAACTGGGAGTGTGTAATAATTTTTTTTATGTGAATTTAAATATAAAGTAAACTGGATCGACAATAAAATATTTGGAATTTGCTGTTTTAGAACCCAGGATCATCCGTACTGCAGCCCCACATTAACACCAGCTGCCCCAGGAATAGTTAAAAACAGTTGGATATTTTCATGTTCATTACTAATTTCTGTGTCTCAACAGCTGCACAATGTTACGTAGCTTGTTTCTGTGGTGCCCATTTGATAGAATGCATCTATTTTTAAATTGTCTACTGTCTGATTCCTCTCTGCAGGTGTTGGGGAAAGTTGCTAACCACTGCACAACACCGCTTAGTGTGTTTGCTCGATGGAAGGCAAAAAATGCAAATATATATCCTTTTTGAAATCAAGAATGACTGCATCCTGTCTGCAGGTGTTCTGCCTGCTTCATGTGTGGGCCATTAGTCAAGGTTTGCATGATCGTAAGCAATGCGCAAATATAAGAAGCAAACCTAAATGTGTTTTATCTAGTTCACCAGTGTTTCTTCAGTTTCATCCTTAAAAGACAAATGTGAGACTTGAACTTACTGTGTGAATCACTGTGTTTAGTAGATGTGCACATGATTCACAGGGGTAGTTTATGTATTGGTTATCACAGAAGTACATTACATGCCATTTATTGTATTTAACCATTTCCTGAGTTTGCACTAAGCCACACACTATGCAAATACTGGTATTAAAAATCTATAAAATAAACAACAGTACAAAATAAATGTTAACACACAACAAAGATTTTTACACAACTATGGATTAGAACTCTCACACCAATGAACCCACACAATTTTCAGTAAAGATGTCTTATCCCTTTTTTCCACAGAAACAGCTTTGTAGCAGGAATAAAAAGCCCAAGTCCAAAATCATCCACAGTATTAGCAAGACATATGGCCCTTGTAAACTTTGGCATTTTTTGTACATGTTAATTTCAGATGTAGTGCAATGAGTGATCGCACAGACATTTATGACTATTGTTTGCAGAAATGCAGCTCTCTTATCTTTTTTATGGTGTTTATTCTTCTCTTCTCTGAGCAGTAATCTGAGACATGCAGTATGTAAGGCATTTTGTATCATTGTCCTTAAATGTATGAGAATATTAAATGGCAATAATATACAGTTTTCAACAAATACAGGGGAGTTTGGATATTACTCAACAAAAACTTTAAAATGTGTCCTCTTTACTTTCATTTAAAACCATGATACAATTACTTCTACACTTTGTAAGTGTAACCTGGCTGACACACCCATGGAAGTAAGGGAGCATGAATTTCTGTCGTGTTTCCATTCTCACTAACACTAATCATTCATAATTGCAATCCATTAGCAACAAACACTGAGGGGGTGGCTGCACTATGTTTTTGTTCTGCTGCACAAAGCCAATAATTTGGGATGCAGCAATTCTAATAAGTTCACCCCTCATTTGCATCTTGACTGTGTTCACAGGCCTGAATCTACACTACTAAAAGGAAATTTGTGTAGATTTGGAACCTGAGGGTGAGGAGACTTAAGTATGTGGATAACACAGAAGAAGATTGCTATTACTTTGGATTTATCTGCACAAAAGACTACTGATCATGAGAAGGGATGATTGCATTTTTCAGCTAAATACTGGATTTGCTCACATCACTACTTTTATATGTATGCACTTCTTAGAGGTCCTGCATTGTCAATGACACAGGAGTGTTAGCATTCTAAGATGGCTCATAGACACCTCTAGGGGAGTGCTGGACACAGGTAGAGATGAATGGCAGTTTCATTAAAATGACTGTTCTGTGGTCAATGTGTCCACATGTTCTTAGGACAGTTTGTTTGATAGTGCTTATAACAATTCACTGCTGTATTATTCCTCTGTTTTGTACAAAAATGTCATTTGCCTGTTGCTCTGGGGGTAGTGGAGCCAATTTCCCTTTCTGTGTTGGCACAGTCAAAATGTTTTTACAGAGGTTTGCTTTGCTATTGTTACTCCTTGTTTTGTATCAAACCTTGGTTTGTGTTTGACTACAATATGTTACAACAACATAATCCTTTTTTATATTCAAATAACTGAAAAAGATGTTTGTTTCTATAGTGGGTGATATGGAAAAACTAATATGTGTTATATCTAAGCAGGAATTGTATTTATGTGATATTTATGTGTAGTATCCTTCTTTTTTGTTTTATGTCACCTAGAACTATGATACCCAAGCATCCCAATCCCCACAAATCTCCCTTCAGTGACTCAGAAAACAATTGGATCATCCAAGCATTTTGACAACTTGGTGCTGTTCTGCTTGAGAGATGATGTGGGAATATGTTTGAAAGAATACAAATTTGGAACTAGATAATGAATGATGCAAACTCTGGGAGTGCAGTAGAACATATGATCCAGTGTGTCACAGGACCACTGATATGATTTCATTGTCCTGGAGGAGAGCAGTTGCAGTGGCCCGTGGACAGCTGATTACTATGGGGGACTGCTACAGAGCCACCACTGGCACCAAATGAAGAGTTCCTGTCCACTGTCAGGGATGCAGAGAGTTTAGTGGAGCGTGTACAACAGCATGTGATTGATGTTGCTGCTGCTGTTTCAGGAGGGACAAGAATGTCCCAGGAGGAGCTTCCAGGCAGGTTTACATATGTCAATTTTTTAAATATTTCTTGTATAGTAAAATACTGAAAGCAATAGTTAAGTCTGTTTAATAAATTTTTTTTTGGGGGGGTCTAGTTATAGATTGAGACAGTTAGCACATTCTGGTTCATTACACATGGGCTTGTGGTGGACGTATCATCCAAGTTTCAGTTAAATGCATTGTTAATGGACATATAAAGGCCAAATATTGTTCCACCTGTGTTATTGTGATGATGGTGACCTTACATTTTGCTTAACTTCTTGCTGGATCATCCTCCCTAGCAAGTGTGGAGTCATCTGCCCATGGTAAGCCAAACATTTTTACTTCAGTACTGATGAGCATTTCACAGAAATATTCATGTATCCATATGTGTGAGGTGGGTGTCAGGACTGTGTATGTATTGATATGCCATCTGTGATACTAGCACCAGTGTTAGTTTGTTTGCATATATTGAACTATAGTAGTGCAGCTATTAGTTTCTTTCATGTGTTTGTTGCTTATTATCAGAGATGATCCTGACAGTGGAAGTGTAGGACTCTTACCACCCGATGTCAGAATATCGGCAAACTCTGATGACAATGGCGGCCAAACACAGGCACAGTTGGGTGCAGAGGTTGAATTTGACACTGAGGTAGACATTCAGCCAACCCTGTAATTCCATCGGACACAGCCAGTAGGCCTACCCAAACCCATTCCAGTGAGCCCTTAGATATTGGACAGGTGGAGGGTGACACACTTGATCAGGGTAGTGTGATTACAGCAGCATCAGTGCCTGTTGAGTCTGGATGTAGCCAAAGTATGGGTGAGGTGCCATGCAGGAGGTACTATAAGGGTTGCTCTGAAGAGGCCTGCTGTCCATCCTCCACCTGGTGTATCCTTCTGTGCCACTTGACATATGTTTAGGGCCATCATGAAGGTGCAGGCATGTTTCAATAGAGCCTCCGAGGAAATGCTAAGGGTTGTAGACGTGGCAGAAGTTGACATGTCTAATTGCCTCCACCATGTTGCCAGTTCAATGGATCAGATAAATGACACATTGGAACAGGTGGTGTCTTTGATGGAAAATCTGCTGGGAGGAGGATAGCATCCATGCAGGTCAGCCACATCATCTGATGTTAGCCCCTGTGGATGTGCCTGATCATGCTCTCATACTGGCACTATTTCCACTGCTTTGTCAGTGGTTTAGGTGTCCACACCCAGATTTGACAGGCCATGGATCATGGTCCTAGGTGTACTAATGAAGAAAGCTTGTCCATTAGACATCAGTTACATTCATGTAGCAGCAGTGCACCTGATTGTGGGCATGGATGTGCCAATGAAACTCCTGGCAGAACCAGTTCTTGGGGTCAAGGTTGACAATAAACTGTCATCTCTATCATGCATGGATCACACCTGTAGACATTCACACACCAATTTCACTTGGAGTGCCCATACAGACACACACATATAACACTTACATGGGTCAGTTGTGAGACTTTAAGTTCATTCTGTCTTAGTGGCCATTTGGCATGATTCAAATGTCTGCTGTTTCTCTTACTTACATGCACCCACTACCTTTTGTGTAAGCCTAGACCTTCTGGCCACTCCCCCAACACACACACACACACACACACACACACACACACACACACATGCAAGCACGCACGCACACACGCACACACACACACACACACACACACACACACACACACACACACACACACACACACACACACACACACACACACACACACATGCACACACTCACACAAAACACCCTGTGCAAATGATGATAAATGTGCCATATCCTTGTTTTTGAACGTTTGGATTCATTGATACATAAGTCTTTGGTCTGATGCCCAGGGTGCATAGCTGACTTATTACTTAGTATATCTGTTTTTGTGATGCTGTTTGGCAATGTATACGTCTTTCTTACAAGTTTCTGTAATGTGTACATCCTTGACAATCTCTTAGACCAACAAAGCTAGACCAAGCCCTAATTAAAAGTGTAACAAAGTCCCAACAATGGGGAGAGTTTTTAAACATTGTGGTCTTACAAATCTAGACAGTTGATGGAATAACAGGTTTTGCATTACTACTTTTATGTGTGTTCTGAGGGATAAGAAGCCTGAAACTGAAATGTGTGCCATTATTTTCTAACTTCACTCTTTAAAGATTATCCGTTGAAAACATATAAGGCCACGATGTGGACATTCAGTGAAAATATGTACATTTTAGACATAAGGTCTGTTTATTGATAAAAAGCATATGTATTCACATAAGTCAGTGCTGCCACATCTTGGTGTAATTGCTGTAAAAAACACCAGCCTTATACTTACTTATATTTATCAAGTAATAGTATGCTAGGATATGCCATTCATCTGTATTCTTAGACATTTATTTTTCTATTCCAGGTTTAACACTTACCCTGGAAATCCAGCAGTTGCAAGAGTTTTAGTTCAGGGCTGACTCTGTCTGATGCTAAAAGTAGACAGCCATTACATGGGTAAGTAAAGATTCTGAGTGTTGCTTGGCATCAATGTTACTGTATGTATGTGAGTAGGATGAAGGTTTTAGCCCCTTAGGTGGTGAGACTGCATGCTATCCATTGCTTTTTTGCCAGTGCAAAGCCATATTGTGCATGTCTACATCTGCTTATACCCACAGCAGTTGCTGGTTCCCCCTCTGATACCTAACCTGGATGTGGCTTTGGTGACCTTGCCAGTGGTGGTGGGATTTGGGGCCCTACCCCTTGCAGTTCCTACTGAAACTGTTTTCTCAAGATAATGTTATGGAGCATGGTGAAGACAGTTAATATTTCTGCACATGTACAGGGATTGTACTGCAGGGTTCTCTCAGATTTATCTAGGCACTGGAATCATAACTTCAGCAGACCAAACACATACTCTATGATATTTCTTGTTTGAGTGTGTGCCTCATTATAGCACTCTTAAGATGTTGTGTATGCATTTTTGATGGGCGTCATCAGCCACGGTTCCAGTGCATAGCCTCCACCCCCCCAATAAATGACCCCGTGGGATATCCCTTCTAGTAAACATCTCATACAGTTGACAGCTGTGCCAGATATGTGAGTCATGATAACTACCTGGGTTGCCAGCACACATGTTCAGGAAGATTTCCTTATCATTACACATGACCCAGCAGTTAATAAAGTGGTAGCCTTTTCTATTTATGTGCACCCTTCCCTTATCCTCAGGAGGTTCTTTGATTTCTACATGTGTATAGTCTATGGCACCCAGGACTTCAGGGTAGTGTACTACAGGGTAGAACTCCTGCATATTTCTGGCTCTGAACTCAAGTTTACAGAATGAATATATGTACTCACTGGAAAGTTGCAGCACAGTATTTAAGATTTGATGGAGGATCCTGGATGCTGATGCCTGTGACACCCCCAGTAGTCCCCTGTTGGTCACTGGAAGGTTGATGTAGCTAAAATTCTAATTGCTACACATACCTTAGTCTTCACTGGTACTGTGGTGGTGGTGCTGTGGTAGCGTTGTCGTCTCACAGTTAGACGTTGCTCATTCGATTCTTAGTTAGAGCATCTTCTGTGTGGCGACATGCGTGAATGGGCGTTCCTTCATTGAAGGTTGTGCGTTAGGCCCAGCAAGCCAGTACATAAAACTCTACTGCCAATCATTAGCGGACCGGAGTTCCGCTGTGGCGACCCCTAACCGGGAAAAGCCGAAAGACACAAACAAACAAACAAACCTTAGTCTTCACTGGTATTGGTTTCCCCTTGGTTTGCCCTTGCTCTCAGTTGAGGATGTAGTGTGCTTCTAGCCACCCTATAGCACACTATAACATTCACCTCATGCAGATTATGAAAAGTTAAGCTGGGATTAAAAACCTTTCTCCTTCTTTTCTGTATACTATTAGCAGCAGCAGCAGAGACATGGGCCTGCTGCACATACACATTAATTAGAACAGCAGCAGCCCCTAACATTCTTTCTGTGTAGGCTAGTTTCTGTGGCTCTATTTCAATAAGTTTTGGAATTCATAGGGAAAACCAGCACTGAGTCTACATGGTTGCTTTATAGCTTGTTGAATCATTCCTCCATCATGGATTGGTTGATTAGCCTACAATTCAGCGGCTTATGTTGTAATTAGCATGCCACAATTTTTACTGTATTTGTGCTGCTCTACATGATGTGTAGAGCCCCTTATTAAATACAAAATGGTGTGCTATTGCATGCACATGGTTTTAGTGGCCCATGTAGGGTTTATTGAATCTGCACCAAGGTCTCTGTATTGAGAACATATCCTGGCACAAAATGAAATATGCAATGAAGAAAATTTATTAATTTTAAAAGAAAATACTATGATTATGATGGTATCTGGGACAAATGTAAACACGATTAGTATGTAGTGATTGCAGAGCCCAACTAGATGGATCCATTTAGAAGTGCAGGACAAAATCAGACATCCTCACCTTCCTAGAGTTTATGCAGTATAAAGAATTTCTACATAGTCTTGTGAACTTTGCCAGGGTAGACACCAGTACTAATAATGACTGAAAATTACCAAACCACTTTCTTGTCATATTTTGGCTGATCATACACTGAAAAGAAAATGGCTATGTTATAATGCAGCGCACAAAGGAGCAAACATAAAGGGCATAATTAAAATAAGTCAGATCTCGATGCTCAGGAAACTTGTGCAACGTTTTCCTTTCATCTGGGTAGGACGCGGAAAACCACTTTGGGTATAATTTGTTAGGAAAGAGAATACCACCCTATTTTTTTGTGAGAAGGGTATCTTCCTTTAATGTTCCAAGCCTAAACTCTTATTGAAAAATGACCAATCAAGAATTGCATGTAAATAGGATTGAAATCTGGCTTTTTTGTTATCACAGTTTATATTTCTATTGAATGACATAATGAAAATGCATGCAGGTAGAGTGGAAAGATATGAAGGATAAGAAAAATGGGTATTTAGGACCTTGTGTCTGGAAATGGTGCAAGTTTTTGTAAGGCATTCAGGGGGATGAAGGAAGCAGTGCAAAAACTAGTGTTGGGTAGCATACGCTGGGATTTCTAGACAAGTTACTTAGTCCACAAAGTCACACAATGCAGCTTCTTGTGTACTTGGCAGGCTTGCTTGGTGCATAGAGCTCCCTGCTGTTTTGAAGCTCAGCTCTACATTACTGTGCAGTGAATGTTTCTGTGCATATTTAAATGTTGTTGCCTGAGCAGAGCCTATGGTAATAACATCCCATAAGTAGCCCATCGTGGGGTGCATTAAGGATTTTTCTATAGTACTGAACTCCTACACTATGTACTACCCTAAAGAGCAGTGCAGAAAATGCATATGTATACACTGCTAGGCAGTTCCTTACTCATATGAATTTCACTGGGGGGAATTTGAGCAGGGATATGGGGCAGATTACTAATCCATGAAACTAGTACAAATGTATGTAGGGAACTGAGTGTGATTGAGAGTGTGCTAGTGTGTCTGTCGCTATGTATCAGGAGGAGGTTTGTGCCTTTGGGCAGTAAGTGCAGGTTTGTAGGGTGCTCAAATGAACAGTGAAAAACTGCACAGATGAGAGAGTCATTGTCATTTTAATTTCCTGTAACAAGGTTTTGCTCTTATAGGGATATGCATAGCTATAAATCACAAAAATATGATGCAGGAGTGCATATCAACACATCACGGCAGAACGAGTCTCACTGCTGCATTATTTTCTGATTTCAGTTGGAAAAAAAGATGGTACACTGCAGCTTAATATAATACTGCCCCGAGACAAAACACAGAAATCTGGTAAATAGAAATTGATGTATATATGCATGTGTTCATATGAGTATGTGTGTGTGTGTGTGTGTGTGTGTGTGTGTGTGTGTGTGTGTGTGTGTGTGTGTGTGTGTGTGTGTGTCTGTGTGTGTGTGTGTCTGTGTGTGTTTGTGTGTGTGCGTGTGTATACATGTATATGTGTGTACAAGGAATGATGAAATATTTTTCTTCTGCCATAACAGCACTGGCACTTGCATTGCGCTGTGCTCAGGTCATCAAATATTCTCTCTATTCATCTGTCTATCTATCTATCTATCTATCTATCTATCTATCTATCTATCTATCTATATAGGCAATTTGCAAATACTTCCTTAAATTAAAGCTATTTCCTTGTAGAATATATTGTAGTTTAATGGTATGTCAGTTTAAGCATACTGGAGTGCCTACTATCAAATGAGCCTCTGTATATTAGTATTTAAGTCTAAAGTTGTTACTTTATATACAGTTGTACATTGCAATCTCTGTATTCTACTGTAATTGTTGGTTTTACATTATTGTCATCCTCGGCATTATGTTGTCATCTCTGTGCAGTGTCTGAAATAGATGCCTAAGGATCAGCCCATGATCCCAGATGACAAACATTAAATAACTAGCATATATCTATAGAACTCTGTGTATGTCTCTCTTTTTCTCTCTCAGATGTGCAAATGTGTGTGTTTGTGTGGTTTCACTTTACAAGCTCAAAATACTGAAATCTCAAATTTCAGCATCTAAAGACCAGAAAAGCGAAAGAGCAGTTGCCTGAAACTGCATATTGTTAAATATTAGTTTGCCGAATCAGTAGTGGGTGCGGTGTGTTCTGTTTGTCCAGTATGCTGTCATTTTACGGTAAGTGGTGTTTGGGTAGGAGAAATGGTGACCAATGTGTGGTTATGTTCGGAGGGTCAGGCAAGTTTGCAATTTTTAGGGTTTTGTGTAGGAGTGTGGTTTGATGTAAGGTTTTGGGAAATTTTAGAAGATGGTTAGGGTAGGTAGGTGTGAGAGAGTGTGTGTGTGTGTGTGTGTGTGTGTGTGTGTGTGTGTGTGTGTGTGTGTGTGTGTGTGTGTGTATGTGTAAGTATTGAAGGGGTGTGTTTTTTCTGTGTGTAGTGTGTGTTTTTCTTGAGATAGATAAAGTAGTGTGCAATGGGAGAGTAGGGCGTGTTACATTGGGTTTGTGTGTTTTTCCATGTTAGTGCCACCTTGGAGTTGGTATATATAAGTAGTGGGGGTGTGGGGGTGCACAGGGGTGCTTGCTCGTGGCTTATAGGTATGGTAGTGGTGTGTGTTATTTTTTTGTTATTTTAGTGTGTTTATGTCAGGGAAGGGTTGGGTATTGGTTTTGGATTGTTATTTTTGATGTTATGGTGTCTTTTTTGGGGTTTTCGTGTTTTTGCAGTGTCTGTGTTTTGGTCTTGAGATACTGAAATTTGAGATTTCAGTATCTCAAGCTTGTAAAGTGAATGTGTTTGTGTGTCTCTGTGTGTGCACGTGTGTGTGTGTGTGTCTCTGTGTGTGCACGTGTGTGTGTGTGTGTGTGTGTGTGTGTGTGTGTGTGTGTGTGTGTGTGTGTGTGTGTGTGTGTGTGCGCGCGTATTTGTATCAGTACTGCACCAACCATGCAAGTTACATCTAAAACCAAATAATAGTTAACATGTTTAATTTTATTAATTTACTACTATTTTTTTAGGAAGAAACTTGTGCAAGGAAGTCATACTGTTACTCCTTTTCAGTTTGCACTGTGCAAAAGATGAAAAAGTTAACATTTAGATCTCATATAATTGATTTTCAGAAAAGTATACACTAAGATAGAAAAGAAAATTAATGTTTGAAGACCAAAACATATAAAATAGTATTTCTTTTCAAACATTCTCATAACCAAAAAATCTTGACTAGCATTTTTGTTAAGTCTAACTTTGCTATAAATGCTGGCAGTCAGAATATCAGCTATCCATTTGTAATGTTTCTGTTAAAAGATATTTAGTAAGAAACCGTTTTCTTCTTTAGTGACACAATTGACTTGCTTAGCCTGATGGTATGGCTATAATTCATGATTTTAAAAAAAAGTTTCAAGTTGGTGCTTAATCTTAAAAACATTTTAAAATTTCTGGAGACCTTTCTTTGATACACTTATATGCATTCTTGATAGCTGATGAAAATAATATTTCTTTTGTAAATATCCTTGAAGAAAATTAACAGAAACTGTTGATGCACAAAATAATATGCATGTACTCAACTTCATTCAGTTTTTATAGAAATACACCATGCAATTCTGAACTTTCTGAGAAAAAAATGTTCTGCAGTATGAGCTTAAATTCTGAAAATGGCAGAGCAAGATAAGCTTATTTCATGAAATTGTACACTGAAGTAAAGAGAACATCTAGAAACAAACATAAAAATAGAACTGCAAGTATTTTCCTGGACGGAATCCTAAGCTTTTTCTTTTGCTGGTGAAGTGAAAAGAATGAAGATGGGTATGGTTTTTGCAGGGGTGAAATAGGTTGTCTGTCAGTTGGGTTCAGGCGACAGTCTGTCTACAAGCAGTAAGATGATCTGTATACAGCTAGAGGAAAGCAGGCAGGATTCCTGGCTTGCAAGTAGAGATATTGATCTGTCTTAGCCACCTTAACAATGCCTCACCTGTTTCCCTTGTCCATACCTTATTTTATGCAGTCTAATGCTTGTTTTGTTTGACTTTTCTTTTATTTCTGTGATTCTGAGCTTTGATACACTTTGGGGAGTACATAAACATAGTGTTGTACCTGAACATCACTTTACTTTGGAATACTCTGGTGGCTTAAGACCTCCCCCTCCATAAAAGAGTGGCTCTGTTAAAAGAAACTACTAGTGAGCAGCTAAGTAAGCAGGCAGCAAACAAAAGTGTTTGATCACTTGGAGTAGTGTCCAATAACACTTAACGTGAGATGCGACTAATTACTGCATTATGCACTTCAGTTAAAATTTCTTAAATTAGACTTACTGAAAGGCCTTTTATTATTAGCTGTCTCCTTAATCTGTAGTTAAAACCCTTAAGATAAGCTACTCTAGTTATTAAATTTCTTTATGTCATGTTAATGCACAAATATGTGAACGCGCACTGCCTGAAGCAGTAATGTAACAGAAAACTGCATTCATTTTCTTAGACAATTATTGCATAAATATATTACTAACACCTCTTCCCAGTTTATCATTTCCTGCTGACAACTATTCTGGCTTTGCCAGCGGGAATGGTATCTGACAATCCATTATGCTGTTTTGTACTGTCTAAAGCAAACAAAAAAAAATCTCTTGTGTGAGAAGGTGTGCCATGTAATGTAACTCATACATACACCCACATAAATATTTTTTTTTAAATGTCATAGTTTGACTTTCTTGGAATGTATTAGTTTCCTTTTCAAAGTAGAATAAACACAGCCTGGTATCTAGACACATATTATGCACATTTGTACAGGACTGAGTAACTTAGTGCATTAATGGTAACAGATGACAGTTTTTTCTATGGATGCAATTTGCTTGCAGAAGGCTAACTGGTGAAATTATGGAATAGGTCACAGTATGCTTTGCTGAGATAAAACTAATCTTTTTAGCTATTGTGTTTCCATATAGTATGCAAAAATATAGTAGGAAGTTACTTAACCAAGTTCTTCAATACTTGCTCACCAATGTAGTTCTAAGGTCCGTATGTATCAGATGGCGACTGTTTAACCAGATCAAATTGAAAAGGCATCTGGTCACCCATGATGTATGGTTTCTAACACCAGTTTCTTTTTTTTCTCAAGTGTAAGAGTGTTGTCTGAAATAATTAATAGACCACTATACATAATCCTTTTTTGTGTTTCCTTTGAAGATGCAAAGATCAAATAACAATGTATTTTCTGTTTAAAAAGATAAATCTGCAGAAGTTGGTGACCACATACTATGTCCATGAGAGTAAAACAATTCATGGTAAGCGAGTGTCCAGAAGCTGAAGTGGCACATTCAACACATATCCTTTTTTCATTGAGACCTCATGTCATTAACCTTTCTGATCTTCTCATGAATTATTCTGCAGATAGAAGCAAATGCTTTCATAATACCCCTTCAGAAAATAAAGAACTCAAGATGATAAAATCTTATATTATGTGTCGCTCGTCTTGTTTCTCATTAAAGTTGAACAGGGAAAAAATTTGCTATTCCAAAACACATACACACAACACAAGCACACCAAACAAACAGGAATTCACACACATACACCTAAAATCTTACATGTAACCCTACACTAAACTGTACATACACCACTAACTATCTACTTACCTTAACCCAAACCCTAACCCTAAGGTCCGTCACTATCACACACTCACCTCAACTGCGCCCTAACCCTAACTCACCTACCCTGCCCTAACCATCATGTCCACACAGTCGCACACTTACCTGACCCGTGCCCTAACCCTTACTCACCTAACCCTCATGTCCACACAATCGCACACATACCTAACCCGCGCCCTAACCCTAACTCACCTAACCCACGCCCAATCGCACACTTACCTGAACCCGACCCGTAACTTTCTACCACAGCACTGAAAATAGCAAAGTGACAGAAACGGACTACCAAATTATTTCCCTAGGAAGAAATTCAGTTTTCTGTAGCTTCGCTATTTTCAGTGTTCACTGAATAGGGGTCAATATTAGAACATTCGAAGTTTTGAAGTACACAGCTGGGAGTTTGCCTAGTTTATCTTTGAAAAGATCAGCATAGGTAGAAAAAATAGGCAAAATTAGAACAGTGGTCTTTCAAGCTAACATGGTGCACTTCCTTATTAAATTAAAGTAGTCCCATTTCAAGATGTCTCTGTGGCATAATAATGACTGTACACGCCTTTTGATCAAGTAAAATTGCAAATCATAGATGTTCTCAGCAGAGTAACATGAAAGGACTACTGAAACTTCAGTTTGAATTTCTTCACCACCATAGGCAACAAGCTTCGCACACTTTGCCAAATCCAGCTTCTCACCAGCACATATTCTAGCAAATGTTTCTGCTGACATAATGTTGCACTTTGAACCTGTGTCAGCTTTGAACTCTATGGGTCTTCCATTTATCTGAACTGTACAAAACACTTAATTCTTTGCCCATAAATCTACTACATTGACTGTTTCGTTAAGCACTGACACACAATCAACATAAAAAGTAGGGTCACAACTTTCTAATTGATCAACTTATCTCTTTGAATGTTCTCTTTTAATAAAAGAATGCCCCTTATTTGATTTACAAAACCTTTTGAAATTATTCCACTTATTGCATTTGTGACATTGCTGACCAAAAGCTAAGCACTTTTCTCCTTTGGGCTCATGATTTGTACTACAATTATGGCAGTTGACTATGAAACTGGGTAGAGGCACATTCTTTGAGTTTGCTGACTCATGCTTGTGCTTCACTGAGACTGTGCACACCCTAGAATTTGCTAGAAAGGTACTGGGTTGCCCAGTAACTGTTGCAGGGTTTACTGTTGCTGCCGTGTGCTTTGGCCTGTTTCTTTTAACCACATGCTGAATACTATCAACATGAGCACTAGAAGATACTGTAAGCATGCATTTCTCATTTGTAAGCATATTTGTGTGCTTTTCTGTGAGCTCATATATCTGACAAATCTCAATGGCCTTATTCAAAGTTAAATCACTGTCACAAAGCAAAATCTTTCTCACAGCATTATCTTTAATACCATACACAAGTCTGTCTTTTATCAACTCATCCCTTAAATCACTAAATCTGCATGTTTTAGCTTTGTTTCTCAAGTCAGTTATATATGCTGCAAAAGTTTCCCCAGGCTTTTTGTCTATTGTGTAAAATAAGTGCCTTTCCATTATAATATTCTTTTGTGGGTTACACATTTCTATAAATTTATGTTTTAAGCACTCGGGGTCTTCCCTTGACTCAGCCACTACTATCTTATGATGGTTTCCCCTTCCCCTTCAAAATACAGCAGGTGCATACACAAATGAACACTCTCTTTCTATGGCTTCAGAACCAGCTTAATTAGGCAGAAGAAATGTCTTTGTATGGTTTTCTTTATCATAAAATGCAGCTTCTATGAAAATATTGCACTCTTGCTCAAACACTCTCCAGTTCTCAGCAATATTATTATAAAGACAAGTGACCTGGTTTTTGAAATCTGTCTGCCATGCCAACAAAGTATGCCCAAACACACTGAAAAATATGGTCCTTGCAATTACGTATGAACATGCACACACATTTAGTACTTTTAATAGCATTCAAATCCACAATAAACGGAAATACTGTACTTTGCGAAATATATTTTGAAATAGCTGTAGTTTGTG
Organism: Protopterus annectens; assembly: GCF_019279795.1. NCBI lineage: Eukaryota > Metazoa > Chordata > Ceratodontiformes > Protopteridae > Protopterus > Protopterus annectens. The sequence goes on from NC_056737.1 coordinate 130,434,964, forward strand.
AAATAACTGTACTGTAATACTACACAAACATGCAAACTGTCTGTTGTTGTTATGCCTTTTGGCTTTTTCCGGTTAGGGACTCCGGTCCGATAATGATTGGCAGTAAATTTTTACATGCCGAATTGCCAGCCCTGACACACAACCTTCAATGAAGGTATGCCCATTCACGCATGTCTCCACACAGAAGACGCTCTAGCTGAGAATCAAACAGGACAACGTCTTACTGAGAGGCGACAACGCTACCACAGCACCACCACTGCAGTAAACATGCAAACTCTCTGTATACTTTGGATATCTTGAATAGCTTTAAGTAATGTGAAAAAAGTACGTGCTATGAGCTACTTTGAAAAAATGCAGCCGTCTTCCTTATTTTATTCATTTTTAATTTTTATGTGATTCAGACTTGATTTCAAACACTTTTCATAGTTATTTGAATACTTTTTTCAATATGTCACAGTTTTGGACATTTCATTTACTTAGAAATTCATTTAGAGTGTTCTGAGTGCTTCATTTTATACTCTGCAAATACAAAATCATTTAAGTAAGCTTTGATACCTGAAATTTGTTTCTGACCTGTTTTTGTGAATTAAACATGCGGTTGGGACAATCCATTCCTGTATATTCCTCCACCTTTAACTTAGTGTCTTCTCGGTCCAGAATCTGGATTTCTGGATTTCCGTATCCCACTTCTGACACCATGTTGCTCATCTTGTTTCTCATTAAAGACGAACAGGTGGAGTATTTTGTTTATATGCCTTATTACAAAGAAACACATCGGGATGGATAGCAGCAGTACAAAATATAAATGAACTGATTAACTGACAGACTACACAGACATACATGCTTACATCTCAACAGCTTACTACAACATGGCAGTAAGGCTCTCATGTGCTCAGTATTTATACACTTGTGCAAGCCCTAGAAAGCTACTTAAAGTTATACATACATATTGCTCTACATTATGGTTAATAAGACTTTGCATCAGCTAAGACGGTGAGAGCAGCTGTATGACCTTACTCCACTTTCCTTCAGAAAAACATGGTGGTTGACTGGATAATGCTAACCATCTGCACGTGTGTGCACACACGCACACACACACACACACACACACACACACACACACACACACACACACACACACACACACACATGTACTACTATTACTGTTTTGGTCAACAGCTTTCCTGCCTTTACCATTTGATCAATGGGCAGCTGATTGAGCAGTTGTGTGAGTTTGATGTAATAATGGGGATAGGGAGTACACCCTTTGCCCACTATTGTGCAATCTCAGGGTTGGTATATTTAAGTAGCAGGAGGTGCATGGGGGTGGGCCTGCTCCCTTGCAGAAGGCATTGCTTTTATGTTTGCATGCTCTAATGGTATGCTTTGGAACATGCACATTTTGGTGTTGATTTTTTGTGATTGATAACTTTTTATTGGGGTTTGTGAATTGGTCTTGCATTACTCAGTATCTCCTTTTCATTAAGCAGTGCTTCCCTCACATTATCAATGTCTTCTTCACTTGTAGAAAAGTTTCTCAATGCAGATGGAGCAGTGTGATAAACAGGACCTGGATAAGCAGACGGGTATTCATCAATTCACCCTGCCTTGATAGGCCTACTTCTCCAGCAGAAGGGAGGTACAGTCTAGTGTGAAAACTGGTGAAATGTAATGGTCACAAGCCCAAGTAGCTTTGGTCCATGCTATGGCTAAAATCATCCGATGAACAACTCATTTACCTGTTTCACTAAAAATCAGTCCCTACTGCTATGTCATCTGTGGTTAAACATGTAATGTCTCACTGCCAAATCTTTTTTTTATTTTTGTCATAAGCCATATCCTGAGAAACTGTGCAAACCCTACACCAACATGGCAAGAAGGCACCTCACAGAATAGAGTACCTGGAGTGCAATAGGCAATTTTGCCTCAAGACAGTTTCCAGAGTTCCACATGTGTTGTGAGTTAACCGATAAAAAGGTGCACCCCATTCGAAGTAGGAAAAAATGAGCATAAGCCTACACTGAATACATAATGAAACTACAGTGTGTAAAGCAACAAATAACATTCAGAGCATGAACACAGGCTATCAATGGCATTATTTCATTGAACAGTGTATCTCATAGTGACCTGATAGTATCCTCTGGAAATGTGGTTGACAATCTTAATGCAGATTGCTTGATGGGTACAATACATAGGATGTAGGGCATATTCTCATTCACTGTTTGAGAGAAGAAAGAAAGACAGATAAGGCAAGGATAGTAAAAAGCAGCTGTTGTTCTGTGTATACCTCTGTGAGTATTTATTATAAGACATATGTAAGGAAGTATGAATCAGTCTTACTACTCAGAATAGTGTTCCATAATTATGGCCTACATACCTGCTCTCCTATCCTCCAACTGGAGATGTGAATTACAAGAAAATGTGACATAAGACACTGGCATACTGGCACATCATTTGGTATTTGTATCTCATAGAGCTACATTTTCTAGTTAGGATCCTGACTGGAGGGACATCTGAGTGCAATCTGCATGCCCTTCCTGTGTTAAAATTAGTTTTGACGGATTCTCTGATTTCCTCCTCCATCCCAAAGTCGTACTGTAAGTGAATTGGTGAGCTTCTGAATTGCCCATAGGTGTGCATGAGATGTATGTGTGAGGGCATGTGCATCCTGTGATGGACTCACATTCCATCCAGGTGTGCATGAGATGTATGTCTGAGGACATGTGCATCCTGTGATGGACTCACATTCCATCCAGGTGTGCATGAGATGTATGTCTGAGGGCATGTGCATCCTGTGATGGACTCAACATTCCATCCAGGTGTGCATGAGATGTATGTGTGAGGGCATGTGCATCCTGTGATGGACTCAACATTCCATCCAGGTGTGCATGAGATGTATGTGTGAGGGCATGTGCATCCTGTGATGGATTCACATTCCATCCAGGTGTGCATGAGATGTATGTGTGAGGGCATGTGCATCCTGTGATGGACTCACATTCCATCCAGATGTGCATGAGATGTATGTGTGAGGGTATGTGCATCCTGTGATGGACTCACATTCCATCCAGGTGTGCATGAGATGTATGTGTGAGGGCATGTGCATTCTGTGATGGACTCACATTCCATCCAGGTGTGCATGAGATGTATGTGTGAGGGCATGTGCATCCTGTGATGGACTCACATTCCATCCAGGTGTGCATGAGATGTATGTGTGAGGGCATGTGCATCCTGTGATGGACTCACATTCCATCCAGGTGTGCATGAGATGTATGTGTGAGGGCATGTGCATCCTGTGATGGAATCACATTCCATCCAGGTGTGCATGAGATGTATGTGTGAGGGCATGTGCATCCTGTGATGGACTCACATTCCATCCAGGTGTGCATGAGATGTATGTGTGAGGGCATGTGCATCCTGTGATGGACTCACATTCCATCCAGGTGTGCATAAGATGTATGTCTGAGGGCATGTGCATCCTGTGATGGACTCAACATTCCATCCAGGTGTGCATGAGATGTATGTGCGAGGGCATGTACATCCTGTGATGGACTCAACATTCCATCCAGGTGTGCATGAGATGTATGTGTGAGGGCATGTGCATCCTGTGATGGACTCACATTCCATCCAGATGTGCATGAGATGTATGTGTGAGGGCATGTGCATCCGGCGATGGACTCACATTCCATCCAGGTGTGCATGAGATGTATGTGTGAGGGCATGTGCATCCTGCGATGGACTCACATTCCGTCCAGTTGTGCATGAGATGTATGTGTGAGGGCATGTGCATCCTGTGATGGACTCACATTCCATCCAGGTGAGCATGAGATGTATGTGTGAGGGCATGTGCATCCTGTGATGGACTCACATTCCATCCAGGTGTGCATGAGATGTATGTGTGAGGGCATGTGCATCCTGTGATGGACTCACATTCCATCCAGGTGTGCATGAGATGTATGTGTGAGGGCATGTGCATCCTGTGATGGACTCAACATTCCTTCCAGGTGTGCATGAGATATATGTGTGAGGGCATGTGCATCCTGTGATGGACTCACATTCCATCCAGGTGTGCATGAGATGTATGTGTGAGGGCATGTGCATCCTGTGATGGACTCACATTCCATCCAGGTGTTAATGAGATGTATGTGTGAGGGCATGTGCATCCTGTGATGGACTCACATTCCATACAGGTGTGCATGAGATGTATGTGTGAGGGCATGTGCATCCTGTGATGGACTCACATTCCATCCAGGTGTGCATGAGATGTATGTGTGAGGGCATGTGCATCCTGTGATGGACTCACATTCCATCCAGGTGTGCATGAGATGTATGTGTGAGGGCATGTGCATCCTGTGATGGACTCAACATTCCTTCCAGGTGTGCATGAGATGTATGTGTAAGGGCATGTGCATCCTGTGATGGACTCACATTCCATCCAGGTGTGCATGAGATGTATGTGTGAGGGCATGTGCATCCTGTGATGGACTCACATTCCATCCAGGTGTGCATGAGATGTATGTGTGAGGGCATGTGCATCCTGTGATGGACTCACATTCCATCCAGGTGTGCATGAGATGTATGTGTGAGGGCATGTGCATCCTGTGATGGACTCAACATTCCTTCCAGGTGTGCATGAGATGTATGTGTAAGGGCATGTGCATCCTGTGATGGACTCACATTCCATCCAGGTGTGCATGAGATGTATGTGTGAGGGCATGTGCATCCTGTGATGGACTCACATTCCATCCAGGTGTGCATGAGATGTATGTGTGAGGGCATGTGCATGCTGTGATGGACTCACATTCCATCCAGGTGTGCATGAGATGTATGTGTGAGGGCATGTGCATCCTGTGATGGACTCACATTCCATCCAGGTGTGCATGAGATGTATGTGTGAGGGCATATGCATCCTGTGATGGACTCACATTCCATCCAGGTGTGCATGAGATGTATGTGTGCGGGCATGTGCATCCTGTGATGGACTCACATTCCATCCAGGTGTGCATGAGATGTATGTGTGAGGGCATGTGCATCTTGTGATGGACTCGCATTCCATCCAGGAATAGTTTCTCTCTCATGTTCCCAATAAGTACCAGAATAGGCTCTTTATCCCCTACAATGGTATATTAGAGAAAGTGGATAGCAGGGAAAATGTGTAAATTCTGGCAAAAGATATACATAACTATACAGGTGTGACTGTGCTGAAAGAGATTGGTTGGTATTCATCCATTCATCCAATGCTGTAAAACTGAATCCAAATGCCATAACAACCCCGTGAGTAGCTATTACCACTCACACTGTTTAGTAACACATACACACACACACACACACACACACACACACACACACACACACACACACACACACACACACACACACACACACACACACACACATCCACACCTGGAGACAATTTAGTTTCTCCAATTTAGAGTCATCAGTCCACCTACTGCATGTGTTTGTGATGTGGGAGGAAACCGGAGTATCTAGACAAAATCTACATGAATGTAAGGAAAACATACCGATCTCACAGAGAAACCAAAATGCAGAACCTCTAGCTATGAGGCAGCAATGATAATGACTATGTCACTGCTGCTTAAGACAGATCTAATCAACTATCCTAGATTAGAAATGCATTTGAAAGCCAAAGATATCCACCCAGAACAGGAAAGTGTTAAAAGTCAGTTCAGTAGGTCATATCCAGCCCAGAACAACATTTTTCACATTATAACAACAAATTGAGAGGTTTATTTTGAGTAACTGAATGGACATGGGTTAGTCTGAAATGGTAAGGATTTCTGAAAAGAAGATAGCGTTATTTCAGCTAGAAGTATAGTTCAAGGGTGTTTTCAGTTAATAGCCAGAGCCACTAGAAAGTTGTGGAAAATTTTATAGAGAAGTGTGGAAATATTTTGCAAAAATCATGGGAAAATTCGGTACTGAACCTCACTATTCTTTAATACCTTGTTTTATTATTTTCTGTATCTTATATTCACATAGGGCACAAGATATATGTTTAGTCATATGAAGGTGCTTTCATTCTGTTTTCCTCAAGTCCATTGCTAAACATCAAAAATCAGTCTTATGTATGCAGGTTAGGCATTCATTTGTGCATTCCATTTTGAACAGGTTATAGGTAAAGATTAATTATCTGTGTCTGGTTTGCTTAACAATAACAACAACAAAAAAGGAATTTATAAATCTGCTAGTCAACTGTTGATCCCTTCTCCAACACTCACGCAATACAATAAGCAATAAAATTTAATTCCAAAACTCTTTAAATGCAAAGAATAAAAATTGCCATCAACTGTCTGCTGTTAACATAACTTTCAACATTCTGTATCAAAACTGGAATGCAACCTTTAATGATGCAGAACAAATGGACACAATGCAAAACACTTAATAGCAGCTTCAGCTCAGAATCTCACACAATAGATAAAATGTATTATAATTTACTTACAAAAGTTTTTTTTTTCTTTTTATGATTTGATATGATTTAGTATTATTTGCCAAAGATATTTTTTAATTCTTAATAGAAAAGTTGGGATAGCCATTTTTAGGGTGGAACAGTATGGAACATAGAATTTTTAAGACTTAAAATTGTGAATGTTCCTCATAATGAGGTACAGTTGACAGGTATGGTTGATGTGTGTTTCTTTGCATTTGATATGCATGTATTTTGATCGCTTAAACATGCATGTAATCACTGAATTCAGCTCCCTTGAATAAATTCAACATTTTAAATAATCAATCATTTAAAGTTCTTGTAAAATTAAATTAACATTTAGGATGAACCATAAATAGCAGGGAAAATCAACCATATAGAACAGAACTTTATAGCTCCTGCATCATGTATGCAAATGGCAACATTTGCAATTCTTCTAACACCTATGGTTTAATCTGGCTACTTGTTTTAGCTCAGGATTCATCTAATCAGATTGCAAACATGTAACCAGAATGATTTTAATTTATTTAATTTATTTATTTATTTATATTTGTTTATGAGGGTAGGGTACACTATTTATGGTCACAGTCCTGCTAAGCATATCACATTGTAAAGAAGAAATAAAATACAGTTTAATACAGCAATACAGATATATTTATTGTGTAAAACTTGTTTAAATCTTTAGGGTTTTATACAAAATTTACAAATGACAATTTGAAATGCAAATGACAGGCAAGGTAAATACAAGAGCAAGGACTGTATAAGTTATCACTGGATTGTGTTTGAGCCTATTGGTTCAAACTAGCTTATTTGACACGTTTAATTAAAGTAGCAGGAGTATAGGGAAAGGAGAAAAGGCAACAAAAAGAGGAGACATGGGTGGAGTAAGGGAGATTAAGGAGCAAGTAAAGATTTTAGCATAGTTGCCTAGATGAATAAATGGAGGTAAAGTAGACAATAGAGATAAGAAATGTAATGAGAGTTAAGTAATGTGATGGGATTTCTGTTACTGACATGAAACTTGTGTCAGCAGTAAGTTTATTTAATAAGTTTAGTTCTAAACTCTGTGTATGAGAAGTATTGTCTTAGGTACATTGGTATTCCCAGAGTTTAGAGGTTAGTGTGGGCAAAACAGGATGGCTACAGGATTGTTTAATTGCAGGTGTAGCAGGGATAGATTGTGAGGAATGTCTTAGATTATATGATGAGGTTTTTTAAAGGTACTTCAAGTGCTAAAGGTGAGGATGAGTTAAGAGTAAGGGGTTTTGTAGAGACATGTTACCAGCAGGAGGTCAGATCATTGCATGATTGGTAGCCATCTGGGTTTACAGAGAGTTGTGCATTGCTGTTCTTCATGAGATGACTTTCTGATGAAATCAGTTATAGAAGACATCATTTGAAAACTATCTATCCCAGCTTTGCATACTGTATACTGCAATATTTTGATAAAATGTTGCTACCCTGTATTAAGATATGTTATTTTTTTATTTTTTATTTACAGTTTGTTAACTGGGAAAGTCCATTGGGCCAAAATGAGCTCATTTTCAATGGAAGCTCAGGAAGAAAAGCTCCATATACAATTATTACAAAGCTAATATCAACAAAGTTAACAAGTACAATGCAATTTTCAAAAAATACTAAAACAGTAATATAGAAGACAGAATAACAACATTTGAGCAACACAGTAATATAGAAGACAGAATAATAACATTTGAGCAGGGTGTTGTAATAAAGCATTGAAAGAAATTAAAATGTAACTATTTTGGAGTACATAAGTATAATCTGGAGTGCAGGCATTTATGCACTCAAAGTTTCATGAGGTGAGAGGGAGGGAGAATTAGAGGAGGAGAACAGAGCAGTGAAAGGTGAATAGGGTGAGTTATGAGAAAAAAACAAAGGGAGAGGGAGTGGGAATGAAATGAAGGGAGTCACTAGGGTGAGTTATGAGAAAGGAGAAAGGGAGAGGGAATGGAAATGAAATGAAGGGAGTCACTAGGGTGAGTTATGAGAAAGGAGAAAGGGAGAGGGAGTGGAATGAAATGAAGGGAGTCACTAGGGTGACTGATGAGAAAGGAGAAAAGGGAGAGGGAGTGGAAATGACATGAAGGGAGTCACTAGGGTGAGTTATGAGAAAGGAGAAAGGGAGACGGAGTGGAAATGAAATGAAGGGAGTCACTAGGGTGAGTTATGAGAAAGGAAAAAGGGAGAGGGAGTGGAAATGAAAAGAAGGGAGTCACTAGGGTGAGTTATGAGAAAGAAGAAAGGGAGAGGGTGTGGAAGTGAAATGAAGGGAGTCACTAGGATGAGTTATGAGAAAGGAAAAAGGGAGAGAGAGTGGAAATGAAATGAAGGGAGTCACTAGGGTGAGTTATGAGAAAGGAACAAAGGGAGAGGGAGTAGAAATGAAATGAAGAGGGTCATTAGGGTGAGTTATGAGAAAGGAGAAAAGAAAGGGAGAGGGAATGGAAATGAAATGAAGGGAGTCACTAGGGTGAGTTATGAAAAAGAAGAAAAGGGAGAGGGAGTGGCAATGAAATGAAGGGAGTCACTAGGGTGAGTTATGAGGAAGAAGAAAGGGAGAGGGAGTGGAAATGAAATGAAGGGAGTCACTAAGGTGAGTTATGACAAAGGAGAAAAGGGAGAAGGAGTGGAAATGAAATGAAGGGAGTCACTAGGGTGAGTTATGAGAAAGGAACAAAGGGAGAGGGAGTGGAAATGAAATGAAGGGAGTCACTAGGGTGAGTTATGAGAAAGGAGAAAAGGGAGAAGGAGTGGAAATGAAATGAAGAGTCACTAGGGTGAGTTATGAGAAAGGAACAAAGGGAGAGGGAGTGGAAATGAAATGAAGGGAGTCACTAAGGTGAGTTATGAGAAAGGAACAAAGGGAGAGGGAGTGGAAATGAAATGAAGGGAGTCACTAGGGTGAGTTATGAGAAAGAAGAAAGGGAGAGGGAGTGGAAATGATATGAAGGGAGTCACTAGGGTGAGTTATTAGAAAGGAGAAAGGGAGAGGGAGTGGAAATGAAATGAGGGGAGTCACTAGGGTGAGTTATGAGAAAGGAGAAAGGGAGAGGGAGTGGAAATGGAATGAAGGGAGTCACTAGGGTGAGTTATGAGAAAGGAACAAAGGGAGAGGGAGTGGAAATGAAATGAAGGGAGTCACCAGGGTGAGTTATGAGAAAGGAGAAAAGGGAGAGGGAGTGGAAATGAAATGAAGGGAGTCACTAGGGTGAGTTATGAGAAAGGAAAAAAGGAGAGGGAGTGGAAATGAAATGAAGAGAGTCACTAGGGTGAGTTATGAGAAAGGAGAAAGGGAGAGGGAGTGGAAATTAAATGAAGGGAGTCACTAGGGTGAGTTATGAGAAAGGAGAAAGGGAGGGGGAGTGGAAATGAAATGGAGTCACTAGGGTGAGTTATGAGAGGAAAAAAAGGAGGGAGAGTGGAATTGAAATGAAGGGAGTCACTAAGGTGAGTTATGAGAAAGGAGAAAGGGAGGGGGAGTGGAAATGAAATGAAGAGAGTCACTAGGGTGAGTTATGAGAAAGGAGAAAGTGAGAGGGAGTGGAAATGAAATTAAGAGAGTCACTAGGGTGAGTTATGAGAAAGGAGAAAGGGAGAGGGAGTGGAAATGAAATGTAGGGAGTCACTAGGGTGAGTTATGAGAAAGAAGAAAGGGAGAGGGAGTGGAAATTAAATGAAGAGAGTCACTAGGGTGAGTTATGAAAAAGAAGAAAAGGGAGAGGGAGTGGCAATGAAATGAAGGGAGTCACTAGGGTGAGTTATGAGAAAGGAAAAAAGGGAGAGGGAGTGGAAATGAAATGAAGGGAGTCACTAAGGTGAGTTATGAGAAAGGAGAAAAGGGAGAAGGAGTGGAAATGAAATGAAGGGAGTCACTAGGGTGAGTTATGAGAAAGGAAAAAAGGGAGAGGGAGTGGAAATGAAATGAAGAGTGTCACTAGGGTGAATTATGAGAAAGGAAAAAAGGGAGAGGGAGTGGAAATGAAATGAAGGGAGTCACTAGGGTGAGTTATGAGAAAGAAGAATGGGAGAGGGAATGGAAATGAAATGAAGGGAGTCACTAGGTTGAGTTATGAGAAAGAAGAAAGGGAGAGGGAGTGGAAATGAAATGAAGGGAGTCACTAAGGTGAGTTATGAGAAAGGAGAAAAGGGAGAAGGAGTGGAAATGAAATGAAGGGAGTCACTAGGGTGAGTTATGAGAAAGGAAAAAGGGAGAGGGTGTGGAAATGAAATGAAGGGAGTCACTAGGGTGAGTTATGAGAAAGGAGAAAAGGGAGAGGGAGTGGAAATGAAATGAAGGGAGTCACTAGGGTGAGTTATGAGAAAGGAGAAAGGGAGAGGGTGTGGAAATGAAATGAAGAGAGTCACTAGGGTGAGTTATGAGAAAGGAGAAAGGGAGAGGGAGTGGAAATGAAATGAGGGGAGTCACTAGGGTGAGTTATGAGAAAGGAGAAAGGGAGAGGGTGTGGAAATGAAATGAAGAGAGTCACTAGGGTGAGTTATGAGAAAGGAGAAAGGGAGAGGGAGTGGAAATGAAATGAAGGGAGTCACTAGGGTGAGTTATGAGAAAGGAACAAAGGGAGAGGGAGTGGAAATGAAATGAAGGGAGTCACCAGGGTGAGTTATGAGAAAGAAGAAAAGGGAGAGGGAGTGGAAATGAAATGAAGGGAGTCACTAGGGTGAGTTATGAGAAAGGAAAAGGGAGAGGGAGTGGAAATGAAATGAAGAGAGTCACTAGGGTGAGTTATGAGAAAGGAGAAAGGGAGAGGGAGTGGAAATTAAATGAAGGGAGTCACTAGGGTGAGTTATGAGAAAGGAGAAAGGGAGGGGGAGTGGAAATGAAATGAAGGGAGTCACTAGGGTGAGTTATGAGAGGGAGAGGGAGTGGAAATGAAATGAAGGGAGTCACTAGGGTGAGTTATGAGAAAGGAAAAAGGGAGAGGGAGTGGAAATTAAATGAAGAGAGTCACTAGGGTGAGTTATGAGAAAGGAAAAAGGGAGAGGGAGTGGCAATGAAATGAAGAGAGTCACTAGGGTGAGTTATGAGAAAGGAGAAAGGGAGAGGGAGTGGAAATTAAATGAAGAGAGTCACTAGGGTGAGTTATGAGAAAGGAACAAAGGGAGAGGGAGTGGAAGTGAAATGAAGGGAGTCACTAGGGTGAGTTATGAGAAAGGAGAAAGGGAGAGGGAGTGGAAATGAAATGAAGGGAGTCACTAGGGTGAGTTATGAGAAAGAAGAAAGGGAGAGAGAGTGGCAATGAAATGAAGAGAGTCACTAGGGTGAGTTATGAGACAGGAGAAAGGGAGAGGGAGTGGCAATGAAATGAAGGGAGTCACTAGGGTGAGTTATGAGAAAGAAGAAAGGGAGAGAGAGTGGCAATGAAATGAAGAGAGTCACTAGGGTGAGTTATGAGAAAGGAAAAAAGGGAGAGGGAGTGGGAATGAAATGAAGAGAGTCACTAGGGTGAGTTATGAGAAAGGAGAAAAGGGAGAGGGAGTGGAAATGAAATGAAGGGAGTCACTAGGGTGAGTTATGAGAAAGGAAAAAGGGAGAGGGAGTGGAAATGAAATGAAGAGAGTCACTAGGGTGAGTTCTGAGAAAGGAAAAAGGAGAGGGAGTGGAAATGAAATGAAGGGAGTCACTAGGGTGAGTTATGAGGAAGAAGAAACAGAGAGGGAGTGGAAATGAAATGAAGGGAGTCACTAGGGTGAGTTATGAGAAAGGGGAATAAAAAGGAAGGGGAGCAGAAATGAGATAGAGGGGTCAGGTGGGGTGAGAGCATCTGCATTTCCAGTGAAAAGAAAGATTGGAATGGAGCATGGTCTTGAAGGCAGATTGCTTTTGGGTGATTTGAATGTGGGGGGGGGGCTGAATTCCATAGACAAGCGAGGGAGAAAGACAGGAGAAATTGCCCAGGTGCACATAAGGGTTTGTACACTTCAAGGAGGTTCTGGTTACTGTATCTGATTAATCTGTCAGAATGATGCAAGGTGAGTATGTAGGAGAGGGAAGGGCAGTTACAGGGTTTCAAAATGAGTTTGTGAGCAGTTAACAGTTGAAAATAAGAGAGATAGTAGAGAAGTTCCAGCCAGTTCATCACGGTGGTGGGAGGAGGATTTGGTCCCAGTACCAAACTTACGAGATTTTATTGTAGAAGGATGACAGTTTTCACTTTAGGGAAGATTGAAGATTGGTGAGGAGAGGGGCACCATACAAGAGAGAGGGGATGAGGTAGGAAATAGAGAGTATATGTTTGGATGAGGGAGCGAGATAATGGCTGTGATGATACAGCATTCCAAGCTTTTGGTATTTTTTTAATACTAGTTTGTATATGAATGTCATACTTTAAATGTTCATCAATGATAACACCTAAACTTTTTTATATGGGAGAAGATTTCAATGGGAATCTTATTCTGACTGACTATGGAGAAGGAATTTTTATTGATAGAGGTGTTTTTAGATGGGGTAAAGATCATGATTTTGGTTTTGGATGTATTGAGACCAAGGTGATTATTCAGCATCCAAGACTTGGTGGAAGAGAAGGCATCTTGTGTTAGTTGCATGAGTTTGGGGAGAGATTGAGCATTGCAAATTATGGTGGAATCATCTGTGTACTGGCAAGTTTGGTATTAGGAATGCACTGATGAAAATTATTAATGAAGATGTTAAAAAGTAAGGGACCCAGTACTGAGCTTTGTGGAATTCCTGTTGTAGTGTGAAGGAAGGAAAATGTACTACTGCTCCACTTGACAGCTTGTTGCATATTAGAAAAGTAAATGGAAACCAGTTAAAGGAAAACTCCACCCTATCCTACAGTTTAACTCAATCTTTAAGTTTCTTTTTTCCCTAAAATATGGTTCCAGCATTGTGTAAGTACCAGAAACCTGCTTGTACTTTTTAAAACTTTTACTTTCTTGCATTGGAGTCAAAGGAAGAGAAAGCCCACTTACTTTTTTTTAAGCTCAACTTCTCACATACTTTGCAGATGAATTCATCTCCACCTACATGACATGTCATAGACACAGTTAAATTTGTAGTTTACCCTGTCAAGTACTGCTGTCAATTTTAGATGGGCAATTAATGCTGTTAATGTCAGCAACACAGTAGATGATACAAAAAAAGACAGAAGGCTGTGGAACTGTCTTCCTCTGTTTTATTGCAGAGAGGAGGAAAACTTAACATTTCCCTTTCATAGCAAAACAAAGCAATTAGATCAAGTCAGGGGTTTAATGGCAATTGTCACCTCTTCTGACAAATTTACATAAGCAGCAACACAGTATTGAAATGCTAAGCCTTAAATGTTGGTTACTTATGTTAAAATAACTTAAATATAGCATCAAAGATTTCTGTGACACTTAGAGAAAAATCAGAAAATATTTTTTCTTGTAAAGTATCAATGCATTTACCATTTTCAATCCCCCCAGGCCAGAACTGCAGAAAGAGAGACAAGTGGTAACCCTGTCAACTACGTGCACTGATACTATTCATTAAAATGTCTTTTATACTTTTTGTGACATCCTTCCAGAGGGGGATGCATATTTGGTATAGACAGATCCATGGTAAGAGATTCCCACTGACTTTGAGTCATTCCTTACATTGTTAGCATGCATGAGCATTTTGTAGCTCACAAAAAGGAATGTGACCATTGATGGCAACCATAATATACAACTGAATTTACTTTAACATACGTTTACTATGTGCGCTTGCATTAAAAACATTAAGAAAAGGAAACCAGAAGTACTTAACTTAAATGTAAACACACACACACACACACACACACACACACACACACACACAGACACACACATACTCATGTTTTTGTACACATGTACTTTATACACATACACATATATACAAACACACACACACTATATGTGTGTGTGTGCGCGCGCGCGCCCGCACGCGCGTGTGTGTGTGTGTGTGTGTGTGTGTGTGTGTGTGTGTGCAGTATGGGTGCATGCAATTCATTATTTATGCCAAACACCATAATATAATTAAGCATTATTAATGCATACATTCTAGCAAATATTGCTTAATGTTTCCCTTGGTCACTGTCACACATTGGGTATGTGCTGTACATGCGGTCTTGGTCAGTGTGTTTATGTCAGTATTTTTTTTTTCTTTGTATTGCTAAATGCATACTTGTTATTATCTTTTCAATGTAGCCTAAGTCCTGGCTGAAAAAGGTCCTGGGACCAGTTCACTTTCCTGGTTACGAAAGTATAAATAAATATCATATAGAAAAAAAAGGAGGGTGAGCATGACAGAAATAATTAAGGAACTAGTAAAGCAGATTTTAAATCTGCATCATTCATGTGAGAGGAAAAAAGAACTTCCCACTGAAGGCATTGGGAAGTAGCAGACAGACTTAGTTTGGAGTCCTACTGCTTACGATACAGCAATGATCATTTATTGCAGTAAGAGTTTTCATATCTCAGCATAATAGTGTGGTGGAAGGTCTGTCAATTCTTTTAGAACTACAAAAATTCCCATTACAAAAGCTTTTTATTTACATACTTTCTTTTGCTGGAAGTAGGTAACAGCTATATATAGCATAGAACAAGCAGTGACAGACACATAAATGAGGCTCTGTCAGGGGAAACACAGAAGTAGCTCTGTTAGAGAAGCTGTGTTTAGATGACAGTGCTTCACAGTCCTGCCATTCTATCTTAATAGCATGAAAAGAGAACACCACTTCCTTATGTCTAACATGACCCATATAAACAGAACTTGAAATGTATTCTGGGAAGAAGGAATAAAAGCAAGATAATAAGATCATGTTACCAAGACAGGCCTCATCATCCACCATTTTGAGGGAAACACATTAAAATTGTTAAAAAAAAGCACTTGGAGTGATTTTGAGGCATTAAAATAGGTTGAAAACAAAGATACAGTGAAAAAAATGTTTTTTAAGGTGGAGTTTTCCTTTAATAGAGGAGGGGGAGAAATTGAGAAGAGATAGTTTGGGCAAGAGAAGGTTGTGGGAAACAGTATTGAAGGCCTTTGATAAGTCTAGGAGAAGGGTAGATACAATGTTGCCAGAGTCTTGGGTGTGGTTGATGATGCCAAGGAAGGAGAGAAGGGCAGTGGTAGTACCATGTCCAAGTCTAAATCTATGCTGAGTTGGAGAAAGAATTTGATTGTCTATGAGGTAGGAAATGAGTTGCAAGTATATGCAGGTTTCAAGGACTTTTGAGATAGGGGACAGGATGGCTATAGGACAGAAGTTGGAGATTTCAGTATTGTTGCCTCCTTTGTGGAGGGGAATGATGAATGCTTTCTTCCAGAGGAGGGATACATAGGATTCTTGGATTGTACGGTTGATAAATATGGTAATGGGAAGGACTATGCCATCGGCAGCTAGCTTGAGAAAGTTAGATGGAAGGTTGTCTGGGGCATGAGATCATGGTTTTAGTTTTACTAGAAGTTTTTTTATATGTGTAGAGAGACGGGTTGTAAGGTAAAGGAGGAGATGCGTAGTGTTGATGTCAGTGGGACTACAGCTGAAGGTGTGGGTTGAGGGCATAGTAGAAGTGTTATTGGAGAATGATGTGGTGAGCTTGGCTATTGAATCAATAAAGAAAGAATTGAATTTGGCAGCTAAGATATGATCTGGAGAGTTAGGGTCAGGGCAAGGATTGTCTTTTTTGCCAGGAGAGAGGAGAACAAATATACTATTCCAAAATTACCTGAAGAAGCATAGTGTTACTATGCGAAAGCGCTTGTGTGTTCCAGTTCTTCATTAAAGAAGTTTTCTACATTGTGGATTCCTCTGTGTGGTGTATCCAGTGGATTTGGTGTGTTCCTGTTTCTTGTGTTTTCCACTTGGAGCCTCTGTTCTCTTGCTACAGTTGTTGGACCTTTTTTTATTCCAAAATTATGTAAAATGTTCCAGCATTTTCAGTCAAAATAAAATATCATAAATTATCTAAAAATTATTGATTTTTTCTCAGGGTAAGGTAGGAATTCATTGATTGCTTAACAATGACACATTCTTTTTTTTTTAAATATACATTTCTGCTGGGGGACATGACAGTGAGTCCAAGTTGCAGTCATCTGCAAACTTGGTTAGCCATAGGTTTTGTTTTTTAGTCTGTGGGTCAGGGAAATAAATGCTGAACAAAAGTGGTCCCAGCACTGACCCCTTCAGGACACCACTGATCAACTTCACATTCTCTAAGACTGCCACACCGCCTACACCATGTGTCTTTTAGCCAATTAGCTATCCACCTTAAAAGAAAGATGTTTATTTCTAACACATTTAGTTTATTAATTATGCTTGCATGGGGGGTGATGTCAAATGCCCTGGCCAAATCAAGTTAGGTTAAGTGTTCAGTGTGACCACTGACAACAGC
Organism: Protopterus annectens; assembly: GCF_019279795.1. Taxonomy (NCBI): domain Eukaryota; kingdom Metazoa; phylum Chordata; order Ceratodontiformes; family Protopteridae; genus Protopterus; species Protopterus annectens. Next base: position 130,451,780 of record NC_056737.1, read on the forward strand.
TTGTGTTACTTTTTTAAAGAAGTTTACCAGTGTCATGCCTTTTACAAAACTGAATTGCTGGATATCTAGCCTGTTATAATGTATTTTGTGGCCTTACAAATGAGATTGGTCCAGTTAATGGGCCTATAGATTGAGTCAGTAGTAGGGCCACCTTTATGGACTAGTATGACCAGTGCTTTATGCTGCATTCTGGGACTGATGGACAGGTTCCACCAGGTCATGTTTAGTATTACTTAGCAAACAGCCTGCTATGTTATCTGGTCCCATGGAGGAAGTGTTGTTAGTCTCAGATAATATTTTTAGTACATTCTCTTTAGTGGTGATAGGGGGTTTGAGAGATTCGAGTATCTTAGGGTTTTAGACATTTGTCTCAGGAATGAAATTTGCAGTATGCATATTTTCTCTTGTAGTGGTAATGTCCACGAAGTCTGAGAATGTTTTGCCATTTAATATGAGTTCCATATATTTTTGAGTGATGTTTCTTATATTTTTATGTAACTAAAGAATAATTTATAATTATCCCTGGCATCAGATGCCAGCCTGAGATCAAAGGCTGCTTTGGTAGATCTAATAGTCTTTTGATTTTTAAATCTTAGTCAAATTCCTAAAAAAAATTTCTTGGGGATCTTTAGATCAGTGGTATACCTTAATGTATTTTTCCTTTATTGTAGATTTTATTTATTTTAATGGACCACTGGGGTGATTTGCTATTGAAATTATCATTGTATTTGGATCTAAATGGAACTGGACTGACACTTCTATACATTTATTTACATGGGTATAAAACTTATCTGCCCAGGCTGATAGCATAGAGGTTAAATTGCAATATTCCTGCCTGGTAGACCTTGATTTGAAACTTAGTTGGAACCAAACTGAACAACAATATAGAAAATCACCATAAGTCAATTATGACTTCAGGGGATCTAACTTATTTTAAAACTTCTCTGCAAATCTGTCTGCTGAGATTATGTTGTTATACATGAATTGTGAGATCTCATGATAGATTTTTAAGTGCACATGATTGGAGTCTTTAAATTCTGATACATTGGCTTCAGGGATTTTAGGTAATTTGAGGGGGAAAATTTACAAGTTCATGGTCTGACTTAACTGGAGAGGGAGTTACAAAGAGATTATGCAACAGGTCAAGAATATTTTGTCCTCTGCTTGGGCTAGAAATAACCTAGTTGAGTAAGTTTTTATTTATTAGATGTAATAACGTCTGTGCATATCTTACATTTTGGACATGTAGGTATGAATGCAGTGAAGAATAATTTACTTCTGCTGATCATGCCACGCTAATTCTTTGCACCCAGAGAGACTTCCCCTTTAAACTCACCTCTTTTTATGAGGAATTGATCTACATCATTTAGAAACCTGACATGAACTTCAAAGGTAAAGGAAGGTGTCTTGTAGCAGGCAATGAACTGATAGTTAATTTTGCTCTGCGTGACTTGGAGTTTGATAGATTCCATTTGTGGGTGCCTGGGAATCTGTGTAGAGGTGATCTGGTCATTGAAAACTATGGAGACAACACCACAGTTGCCTTTGAATCTAAAGGCATGATAGGTGCTCAGCTGAGGTATGTAGGCAGTGCTTTCTGGGCATTTAAACCATCTTTCACTGATTACAAATATATGGATAACTTCCAAATGCATGAGAGCCTCATGGTTAGGCAGCTTTCTGGCATTGAGCAGACCCACCTTAGTTTGATCCTGTTTTGATAATGATAATAACATGTTTGCTACACTGGAACATTCATAACTGAACTTTACTTATAAAAGCTGAGGGCAGTAAGGGCTTTTGCCTGTTTAGGAAAGCCTTTTGAATGAGACTGGTAGACCATACCTTACAAAGTAAAGTAGGACTGTCAAGCACCTTGCTCCATGCTGACACATACAGGATCATTGTTCAATTTCACCAATTATTTAGTCAGTTGTTGAAACCAATCATCTTTTCTTTGTACCTAGGCATCATTCATGGGGATGAAAGGATTCTACTCAGTATCGGGTCTTGCTGCATATGTTACCTTCAGATAGAACTCAGACATGTCTCTCTGCAACTCCCTACACCAGTAACATGGCTAATTGGACAATAATGGACATTAATAGTCTGGTGGAGATATCTCATAACCCCCTTCTTGGACCCCCCTTGTGCCTCCATATTGCCTGACAATAATTATCTGACAGAAAACACACTGCATCAGTATACATCCAAACTGCAACATTTTGAGAGGATTGTATACCAATTCAAGAAATTGCAGTGACAGAGACTAAGCTTCAATACTTACTTGCAACATAAAATAGCTCCCAGGGGCCTCAGAATACTTAAAATGCCTACTTTTCGTGATCAATACCCGGACCTCTTGTGGAGATGCCAACTGATTAATTTAAGTTGTTCCTTTAGATATGTGGAGCAGATGAATGGATTTTTTGAACCTATAGAGATACACCTCAGAGTTGAAATTGAGCAGCTATATATAGAGTTAACAGACACCATAGAACAGAATGTTAAGAATAGGAAGTTGCATAGGGACTTAATGGATTTTCAAAAGGGGAACATTTTATTTGGAATACAAATCCAAAACACAGGGACACACCTAAGACTGGAGCTGAGCCTTTCTCAGCTCACAGCACACTACCCACAGAAGCAACTCCACATGCCATGCTCCTAATGCAATAACAGCTTGTCAGAAACAACTATAAGTAGAAAATTACACCAATCAAAGCAAAAATGACTCAGCTTCCTTGTCTACAGTGCCTGCCTCAGATACCAACTCCCAATCAGGCATTGCTCCATTACAAATGACAATCACAGACTGTACCAATCACAAGGTATCTCATACATACGCAATAGCAGCATCTTTAAATGCAACAGCTACTGCACAGCTTGGAGACCCTCCCCTTCCTGCTACTCATGTTGTTATGGTTGTACAATGGACAACAATGTATGTTAACAGCATTGGAGCACTAGAACGTATTGAACTTCCTTTTTATCATACAAACCAGCTCCACTTCCACTTCCAAGGCCCCAAAGACACAGTACTGCCAAACAGAAATGGGAAGGAAGCCGGCCTCGAACATACAAACACAGGTTTGAATTCAGTCTTTAACCTTTCAAATACTGTTTTAACTGATCAAGAACTATAAGTCTTGAGTAAAAGACTCACACTTATACCCTCACAGACTGTGGGCATCTCCATTGCTGTGTCTGAATTTAAATATTTTGTTACAGCTTTGAATTTAAAGACTATGTTTGCTAATGTTGACTCCACATACTCCACAGTTAAATGACACAGTACCTTTATGCCATATAGTAATGAAGTTATACGAATTTTCAAACATACTGTAGAACAGGATATGTATGAGTTATTTACCAGGCATAAAATAGGAACTTTTCATAATTTTACAATGTCTGAATGGATGACACTTAAATGACTAGTAATTCTGAAATAGTGGTAAAACCTGCATACAAGGGTGGTGGTGTTGTAAGGATGGATACCGTCTTTTATATTCAAACAATGCATGAAATGTTGTCCACTGATGACTACATTGAGATCACTAGGCATGAACAAACTAACATAGTTAGCCCAATTTCTAGCAGCCTAGTAAAGTTGCATAATGAAAACAAGATAGATAAAGAACTGTGAGATTATTTATTGGTTAGAAACCCTAGGATACCAATAAATTATGGAGTTTCAAAAATTCATAAATCTATCGCAAACCCTCCTATGAGGCCCATTGTATCAGGCAGAGGTTGGGTAACTGAACCAACCTCTAAATACCTGGAGTCAAAACTGAAGAGTTAACTTTGTAAACACAGGCACTATTTTGTGAAATACGACTGACGTTTTACAAAGTTTGCATAACTGCACTGTGGATAGGAATCTTACTCAATGCTATTTTGTCACCCTAGATGTAGATTCCTTATTCACTGCTATTCCTTTAGATATAGGGATACAATCATTTAAACTGTTATTAATAGAACTAACAGAATATGAGCAATCATTTATTACCACTTTGTGTAATATCTTGTCTTTGGTACGTGAAAATAATATCTTCTTGTTCCAACAACAACTTTATAAACAGGCACAGGGTGTTGCCATGGGCACCCCCATAGCAAATACATGCTAACATTGTTATGTATGTTTGGGAACAGGAGCACATTTTATCAGCTGGCAACCCATTTCTTGAGAAGGCTGTATTTTATAAACAATTTGTGGATGATTTGTTTATCATTTAGGAAGGCGATGAAATCACCTTTGATCTGTTTTTTAACTACTTATCTAATACATGTGAATTTCTGAAATTTAAGAAATGCATCTCCCTTCCTAGCATTGATTTTTTAGACATCACTGTTACTAAAAATGATGAAGGCTTCTTAGACACCTGTTTATATAAGAAACCCATTAAACGCAATAATATATTCTACAGAAACAGTATGCACGCACATTTCACCTTTAAGAATGTAGCCAGCAATCAGTTCTTAACAGTAGCAAGACTGAATACACAAGATAATAATATGCTGGAGCAAATGAAAATGGCAGTCAATGATTTACTAGATAGAGGCTATGAAAGAATAGAAGTTCAGCTGATATGTGAAAAAATAAAACACAAAAGAGATACAGTTGCTGCCCCTATATTTTCAGGCCAAGAACATAGAAATATAGATAAACATATAGGACATGGTACCAATTTTGGAAACAAACAAAAATTCAGATGTACTTTGACCTATAACAAAAACTCTTTAGCCATTAAGAACATTATTAGAAAACACTGGCATATACTCCAAGATGTTCCTGCACTCAGTAACTTTATCACTCCACAGCCTTTATTTTCACATAAGAGACACAGAAACCTAAAAAATATATTATATTATAAGGAACAACCTAGATCATTGCTGTCATTTAATTCTCATAAAAAAGGAACCTACAAATGTGGAAACTGCATGTTTTGTAAATATATTGACACAAGGAAAACAATAGTGCACCCAGTGACAGCCACAGACTTTGAAATCAGAGCCTATGGTAACTGTAACAGAAGAAACTTGGTGCACCTAGCAACATGTTCCCATTGTAATGCATTCAACATAAAAACTAATAAAAAATTCAATGATTGTATATGAAGTCACCTCTCAGAAATTAACAGACATATACCCAGTAATGCTTTATGCAAACATAAGCTTGAGAAGGGACCAGCTCATAACTTTAAATTTTGAATTTTAGAAGCTCTATTTGAGAACCTGAGGTGACAATATAATCCTTAAGACTGAGAGAGTAGAACTAAATTGGATTTTACGATTCAGGGTTCATGTCATCCCAGGGCTAAATGGTGCAGCCTCTCAAAAACTGATGCTTAAAGCTAAATGTGGATCTGTGTAAGTTTAACTCCAACATATTTTGGCTGTATTATCTGATTGTATCTATTTTGTATGTATATTTTTAGTTTTTTTATGCATACTAATGGCTGTTTTTATCAATGTGGTTCTTATACACAAGCATATGTATTTATAAATATAATTTTTAAATCTATCGTTACAAGATTTTATCATAATATACCATAAAAATGTTTTTTCTTGGTACTTCTCCATTAAATAGATTGACTTTTAATTGCCTATTAACTTAGACATATGACCTTTACACTGTATTTAAACCATGTACTAGCCTTTCTTAGTTGATTTATGCACCTGAGGAAGCCCTCTGGATGAAAATTTTTACTTGCGTATCTTGAAATTGCTTAAAAATCATTAAAGGACTTCAGTTCACTCTGTGCATCTGGAAAAATTGTTTGGAATTATTAAATAATTTTAGCTCGCTCTACCCAGGTTTTCAGTGATTTCTTTTTTCATTTGGACTCTGCTGGTGTATCACTGGATTTGCTTGTGTGCTGGTTCACACATCTGAGATCCTGGCACCTGAAAGACAAATCACTGTTGTCCTCTGCTTGTCTAGTCTAGTGAGTTAGGAATCTAAGAATTCCTCTATGGAGTGACTGATCACTAAAACATTTTTGTTTATGGAATGGTCTGGTGTTGTGGAATTGAGGCCTTTTTTATCCTGGTGACTTTTTGTAAAACTTCATGTTTGATTTTCATTTCTGCTAAAACATAATCCTTATGGCTCTAGGAAGCTTAGGTAAGAAGCTCTTTACATCAGCATATGACATATTATGTGTCACGGTTGGGTGAACAGTAAGTGGTATGTTAGTGTAGGGCTCCCAGTCTCCATTTTTATGAGACTGAACCCTCTGTATCCCTTAAATTTATTGAGGTTTAACAAATTTCTTCCATTTGAGATGAGTGAGCCATGTTTTCTTCAGTATAAATGTTGTGACGCAATCCTTGAGATTCTGAAAGAACTTCACGTCTCATGGCATTTGCCTACTGCAGGTTGGTCAGTTTCTCCAACAATGAGAAAATGTAATTCAGACAGCTGTGGCCACAGTCAGAAAGATATCATTATCAGCTCATTAGCATGCCTTTGAATCACAGTCTAACACTATTGGTGTTTTAGATGTGGCAATGGTAGCATTCTCCATTGAAGCCCATGTATCACATTAGCAAAAATACACTCATTCAGATTCACATTTAGATATCCTTGCAAGCACAAACACACACACACATGCACACACACGCACACACACGCACGCACACACACACACACGCACACACACACACACACACACACACACACACACACACACACACACACACACACACACACACACACACACACACACACACACACACACACACATACATATGCACACACACATAAACACACATACACTAGTAAGAAAACAAAGACTTACTAGTTAATCCTTTATATAAATGCAATTATGTCCTCCAAGGAGGGCATTATTGGATACATAATAGAGAAACTCTTCACTTGTGGTGCCAGTACTCATAACATCCCTGGGTAGTTCATTATTTCCCAATATGATCCACCCTGTTGGTCATTATTGTTTATGTCTAGTGCTCTCAGTCTTCTGTCAGATTATGAGAAATAAGCTTATTAACAAAATAACTTGAAACTTTGGATTTCTTTAATATTCCTAAGCATGCATAAGTATTCTATAGTTCAACAGTAACAGCAAATGAAACTTTTTGCCTGGGGCTGTTTCCCATTCTGGCAACCTCTAAACATTTAGATGAAGAACAAAAGAAAAAGTGCTACTCTTTTTAAACTGTCATGCTAAATGTGTAGCACTAAAAAAAAAAAAAAAAAAAAAAAACTCTTTTGTCTTTTTTAAGAATACCTAGTGGCTCCGACAGTTTCTCCTTGAATTCCCTGTTACATGCAGAGTGCTAAAGTGCTTAATTTCTGAATGTAATAAACAATAATTGGCTTCTGCCAATGTGAATCTTAACACTTTCCACATGGGAAGGCTGCCCCCTTTGCCTCACCTTGGCTACAGTACTGACACACACTTACAGTGCGCTTACACACACACACACACACACACACACACACACACACACACACACACACACACACACACACACACACACACACACTCACACACACACACGCACACATGCATGCAGACATGTAGCCCAATTCATGCCCCTGAAGACATGTACATATACCTCAACACATATATATACACACAGTGATACCTCAACCCCTCCATCTTCACTGAGATTAGCTGTAGTGCCACTGCTTCTACAAGAAATGGTGACTCATATTTTGATGATATCCACTGTTTCTTCCAACAGTGGGATTTTATGCTGCTGTGTGATTCTCTGCAGCACTTGGCAACACAAATGAAATGCCACTGGCATTCCCAGGGGACAGCACATTACTATTAGCATAACCACTGCCCTAGACTGTTGTGGTCACATGCAGCTCTGCCCAAGAGATGACCTTCTTCTCTGAGGCAACCAGTAGTGGGTAGTGTGGTCTTAGAATCAGAAAGACTTACTAAGAGAGGTAAAATGGTTGAGTTAAGGCTTCCCACTCCAAATTCCATCCATCATGTTTACTTACAAGAAAGATACACTGACTCACAATATATGGCTTTTACTTGAATGAACCATCCTTTTGGAGGAGGCACATTAGCACATACTAACACTGTAGTAACACTGTTACTTTGTTTTGCTTTGAGTCACAGTTTGAGTCTCTTCTAGGATGCCTTCTGTGCTGCATCTGTATGTTGTCTCTATGATCATATGAGTTTCTGCTGTTGTTTCTGGCTTCTTGCTAGATATGATGACAGATTGATTGACAATGCTAAATTGTCCGTAAGTTGTATAATTGTAGATTCAAGAGTTTGCCGTTCTCTCCAATAAAATGACAGCATACCTGAGGATCAGTCTTATCTTGTTCCCTTGCTTTCTTGGATATTTCCCCCCCTCTCCGCCTGATTTGGCTAAACAATATAAAGAAAATAAATGGATGGATCAAACCATGTTTTTTTTTTTTTTGCTACTTAAAACATGGGCAGTTATTTTAGAATTTTTTGGCCGTAAAGTAAACCAGCAAATTTTTCACTTTGCTCCTAGATCTACACTACAGCTACACTTTGTGTTTTTTGCATTGAAAATGCCTTGTGCTACTATTCTGAATAGTTACACAAAAGAAATCACAAAACTATTTTTCAAGCTGAATACTGCCATTTCCATTCACAAAGGAAATATATTATTAGTAGGATATATATTCAATACATTTTTTTCTTCATTTCAGGATTGTCACATTTACATTTTAAGTGGGTACCACATAAGTCAATGAATACCTACTGATTGTAAACAAAACTAGCTAAACTACAACTCACACCCATTGTGTGCAGTCTCTCCTTACTAAAACATATCGACTCCAAGACTGCATCAGTTGTGTGTGCATGTGTGATTGTGTGCATGCCTATGGACATGGATGTGTGTGCACATGTGTATGTGTGTGTTTGCATAAGTGTATGTCTGCACGTGTGAGCACGTATGTGTGCATGCATGAAGTATGTCTATGAGTGTGTGTATCTGCATGCATGCATAACTGTGTGTGTGTGTGTGTGTGTGTGTGTGTGTGTGTGTGTGTGTGTGTGTGTGTGTGTGTGTGTTTGTGTGTGTATACATGTATGTGGCTGTGGCTATGTGTGTATGTTTGTGCTTATTATGTCAGCTTAGACATCATGCTTCCTGACTTTCTTTTCATTCACTAGATAGACCTAATCCTATACCCTGCTCTCTCACTTATGTGCTGTTACCACTGTCCTCCTATACAATACTAATATATCCCCCTACATAATTTTATAACTTACTTCTCAATTATACTCTTCATTATATCTCTTGAACTATTTACAAATCTGTCCGTACTGAAATGTAAGAACACTGACTTTCTTTATGACAATATTTTGCTTTCTACAGTATAAATCCTTTTACTTCTTGTAAGATTTTAGAGCTAGCAGGACTTAAAGACTTATGCATGTAGATGTAGATACTTTACTGTATATCATACCTCTCAACCTCTTAGAGCAAGAAATCTAAACAAAGCCAAATATAATGGGGTACAAAGGCCCAAAAATAGGGGCAGATTTTAATTATTGCATTTATAGACTTAGAAAGTTGTTAGAACAATAGAATTTGTATTAGGATATATTTTCTGAATTATATGAAGTCTGAAACTCAGATGTCTGTTATAATTCAAAGGCTTCATTTCTCACTGGTTTGCTAGGCAAAAATACATTTTATGTGGAACAAACCAAAAATATGAGACAGAAATCTGGATATTCTGCAAAAATCTGGACAGTTGAAAGATATGGTATATATAACTGTCTTGTAATAATGTTTATTTTTTCTGAGAAATATTACTGTTGTTTTTCTGAGAACTGTCTGAAATTCGCTTGTTAATGTAAAGGTAGTGTGATGGAACTAGACTTTGCCCAGTCGGACTAACTAACTAACTAACTAACTAAATACATAAAGCTATTTTTAGCAACCCAAGGTTTAATCTTTGCACTGTTAGATATTTCCAAGCAGTATTTTGTCAAACATACAGCTACAAGGCACCACAGTAAACTGACATAGGTCACTACACCCACTTGCATCCAGTTTTACGGATCAGTCTCATAATCACAAATCAATTTATGCATGAATGGATGCATTCAAATGAGAACATGGAAGGCAATAAATGCTACAGCTATTCCAAGAAGACATTGATATCAACAGTGGCATGATAACTTAAAAAAAAAATTCATATAACACTTACACTAAAAAATTCACCTTTGGTGCAAGATGTTAATACTTGGATTATTTCTGTTAGTGATAAAAATAACAAAAGTACATGCAGATAGGTGAGAGAAATTAGCCTGCACTTAAATTGTCAATCTGGTTCTAAAATTTTTGTCTGACATCTCTGTAGACTTAGACCAGAAACTGTTCTACTTCTGCTCAGTTTCTAGCTATACCTCTCAGCTTCTTTGCTATTTGTATAAATACCTTTTCATTACACTTCACATGCGGTCTTATAATTCATAACAGACAAATGTTTACATGCGTTCTGTCGTATGCACACCTGTCTGCTTTTCTGAACCACAATTGCACTCATAAATCCTCCTATATGCCCTAGGGACATGCACAAGTTACTGCCAATTTTAAATTGTTGTATTCTGCTTGATCTTTCATAAACTCTGCAACCTTACTTAATGATTTTAATTTGGGGCAGTTCAAGTGTGTACATCAATTCCTTATGACAATTAAAAGGAAACCTCGGTGTGTATGTTTTGTGTAAATTTTTTCAACAAACTAAATTTATGATCATTTTTATCTGATTTTGCATTCCTTTCAGAAGAATGAGGCTCATAGTTACCTGTCTTACAAGTTTGAAAAATAAAGTGTAGTGATAGCTGAATTACCGTCAATGTCAAAATTCACTGTAATACCTTTTGTGCATTATTTCCAACATGGTGGCAGTGGTGTGAGTTTCTTTTTCCACATCCGGCTACCTATATAAACTAATTTTAAAATCCCTGTAGTTTGGAGTAAGTGAAATTCTGCAAGATAACACAACTTAGGGCTTAATATGAGCTCCCCATTTATATTTACAGTCTGTTTTTGCAAACAACAGCAATTCCTTATTTTACTTAATCTTTTACTTAATCTCACATAGACAACTTTATCTTAGAAAAATATTGCTAATGTAAAAAATTATTTTTATGATATACATTTTGACATTACTGTTATTTAAATCAGGCAAGAAATATAAGTCAGTTGAAGTTTAAACATTGACATTCTTTCCGGTTAGTTCCTTTTGAAACATAATTGGAATCATATAGACTATGGGATTATATAGATGTAATTTATTTGTTTATTTATCTGCCCAAACAACTAGATTCCCCCGAGGTAGCATGCTCCATCAGCTCTACATCTCAATAATATATATACTGAAAGGGAATCCAGCAACTGTCCACCCTTCTCCCAGGTCCTGTGCCCTGCAAAAACGTGGGCTCCAAGCAGAAAACACTTTTGAAAGCTCTGTGAACTCTACATCTCAATAATATATATACTGAAAGGGAATACAGCAACTGTCCACCCTCCTCCCAGGTCCTGTGCCCTGCAAAAACGTGGGCTCCAAGCAGAAAATGCTTTTGAAAACTCTGTGAAGCATGCAATATAACGTTCTATATGTCTAGCAAGCCTAACTGAATACTGCATTTGCTGGAAGTCGTAGCCCCTGTAAGCACGCTATCATGGAAGGCACTATTCTTAGCTTTCTACCCCCCCGCCCCCCCAGAAATATGATCCTTCCTCTGACTACTTAGTCCTGTTCTACCTAGATTTTTCTAATAATTACTTCATTGCTTCTTTTAGGCTGCAGAAAACTTTAAAAGATATAACTTCACCAAGCGTTTTTTACTTTGTCTCTAAAGATGGCAGCCTAAACTTTATACAATATAGTGAAGCCTAAAACAATAGTAAACTAAAGCTAATCTGACTGATTGTTTTTTGTTGCATTATCCCTACTGAGAGTGCTGCCCCACTCCATTCACCTCCCACCCCCATTCCCACCCTTCCCATATCATTTCCTTTATACCTAACCACCCATGACCACTCCCCCTCTGAGTACAACTAAATCCCTCCTCCCTACTTCCTTTTCCTAACTTACCATCTCCTGCCAAATTATCCTCCCCATACACCCTCACATACTAATACTCACTTCTAGCATTTCCTTACTTCTAAATAGACAAACTACATCATGCTTAACAAAACTCAAGTCTTACTCCTACTAGCTATACTGTACACTCTCTCACACCTCACATCCTACCACTCTCAACTACCTTCACTTCAATTCCACCACACTAATCTAACAACTATCTTCATTACTACTCCTCAACAATGCCCAGCAATCAGCCCATCCATCCTTCCCCCACTCACTGCCTTTCCTAAAATAACATGATCTCCTCAAGCACTCAACCCCATCAAACCAAGAGTAAAGTACCACCTATTTACACAACTATTTCATTACAAGCTCCTACTTCTATCTGGTGATATCCATCCCAAGCCCTACTGGCTATGCACAGAGCAGTACCCAAAGTACACCCAATCCTACCCACCTTTCTCAATAAAAAAAAACAGATATCCTTCTACTCAATTAGTCTCAGGAGTATTGTTAATAAAACACATAATTTCCATGCCTGGGTAGCTATAGAAAAACCAGACATAGTCTCCCTAACAGAGACCTGGTTAAAAAAACATATTCAAGACAGCAAAATCATCCCTCCTGGATATAACATCCTTTGACAAGATCGTCAAAAGAAAAAAGGTGGTGATGTAGCCATCCTCTGCTCAGACCTCCTTACCCTAACTAGCCTTGAAAGCCCCCTCCCATCCTTTTCAACAGCTGAACTCTTACTAGCAAACTTCAAACTCAACAACTTTACCACCATAACTATAGTAGCCATCTACATCCCCCCAGGAGATAACACTAGTATACTCGAAGACATCTTATCCTACATATCACAGACCTTAAATAAAGAAACAATCATATTAGGTGATGTAAACATTGACTGGCTCTCTCTCCAGATGCCAAATTCACCATCTACTATTAACTTGTACGGGTTCAAACAATTAATCACTGCTCCTACCTATATCAATAAATCTCACACCTCCACCTACCTCCTCGATTGGGTCCTAGTCTCCCATCCACAAAACTACCCTAATCCACAGACACTCCCTAATGTTCTCAGTGACCACTGCCCTGTGACAGTAACTAGATACTCACCCCTTTTTAACAAACCTCACAAGTATATTACTACTCGCAAACTTAAAACTTTCTGCCCCAACACCTTTTTAGACACATTCTCTAAAATCAACTGGTCACATTTAAAGACCCTCCTCCTCGATGATGCTGTCCTCTCTTTCAACACCATCTTCTTTGACATCCTAAACTCCCATGCTCCTCTCTGCACAGTCAGAGTCAAATCCAAAACAGCCCCCTGGCTATCTAAAACAACCCAAAACCTTATGAAAAACTGAGATAGAATCTGAAAATTATGGTCTAAAACTAAGACCCCCTCTATTCTCCAGACCTATAAAGAACTCAGGAACAAAATTCATAAACTTGTACAGCAAGACAAAAAGAACTTCTATAATGACCCTCCCTCTACCCTCAAATCCAATCCCAAAAAATTCTGGAGATCCATTAATCAAATATTACACCCTGGAAATCCCTCCCCTCCTAATCCCTGCCCACAAGACTCCCCTGAACTTATAGCCTCCAAGTTTAATACTCATTTCATTGACTCAATTACCACCATAATTAATTCACTCCCCAATAACAATAACATAAGCAGTCACACAAGCCCCTCTCCCCATCCAAACCCTCCAATCTACTTTTCCCTCAAAACAGTCTCTAGGAGCTACATAAAATCTCTACTCTCCAAACTAAAGCCCTGCTCACCATCAGCAGATAACACCCCCTCAATTTTCTTACAGATTGCCTCTGAACCCCTTGCCTACCCAGTATCCATACTGGTAAAACGCTCCATATCTGAATCTTATGTTCCTACAATCTGGAAAAAAATCTATACATTACCCATTCACAAAATGGGTAAATCCTCAGATATAACCAACCTTAGTCCAATTGCCATGCTGTCTCCCCTCTCAAAAATGTTAGAAAAATGTATACACAAACAAGTTATGCAATACCTTCTTGCAGAATCTCTTGCTAGGGACTCAAACAAACTAGTATCATGCCTCTTTCTGGACCTCTCCAAAGCCTTTGATGCTGTCTCCCACCCCCTTCTCTTAGACAAACTAACCCAACTCAATTTCTCCTCTTCTACCATCTCTTGGTTCTCCAGTTATCTCACCAACCGACAGCAATCAGTCAAATGGCTCTCAGCCTTGTCCTCTCCCCTTACCGTACAAATGGGTGTACCCCAAGGCTCTATCCTTGGCCCATTACTTTTCAATATCTTCACCAATCTATTACACACATCCTGTCCCCAATCAACACTTGTACAATATGCTGATGACTCCACAGTGATCACTATTGCTGATAATCCTTTAGACCTATTCTCTACTACACAGGCTTCATTCAATACCATAGAGACATAGCTTAGTAACAACAAATTAATACTCAACCCCAAGAAAACCAAACTCCTTCTCTTCCTTCCCAAAATCCTAACCAATCTTAAATCCTCATTTGCAATACAATCCACTAACAATACCAATATAAAACCTGAACCAAGCACTAGATTACTAGGAGTCACCATAGATGACCAGCTAAAGTTTGATTTACATGTAACCAACTGAATTAAAACTACCCATCAGAAACTTGGACACCTTTATCGAAACAAGAAATACTTAACTGATACAGCTAGACAAACCCTTTCTTATACTTTTCTAATACCCACTCTCCTTTATAACTGCCCCCTACTTACCAATCTAAACTCATCTCTTCTCACTAAACTAGAAGCCACCTACAATAAGGTTGCCAGATTCGCTACCAATCTACCCTACAAATCTCATCATTGTGATTCTTTAAAGCAACTTAACTGGCTAGAATTCCCCCATCTTTTAAAAATGCATCAACTTAAGATCATCCATTCTATCTTATATCAGTCTAACTACTGCCCCAATCTTATCACTATTATAACAAAATACACCCCTGCAAGGCCACTACGTAGCTCTGACAAAGACTTACTACTGATTCGTAAACCAAAGACTAAAATGGGATGCTTACTCTACAACTATAACCCTGCAACTTCTTGGAACCAACTACTCCTAGAAATCAGATCACTTGATCATCCCAAACACTTCAAAACTGCTGTGCAAAAATATCTTATGGAAAACTGGTACTGCCACTGTAGTCATCCACCATGAATATTCCCTATCTTTTAACATCTACGTCTCCTCTCTCTACTCCCCCCTCCCTCCCCCATTACTCTCCTGTTCTTTCCCCTCCCTCCCTCAGTCTCTTACTATCACCTACCTCAACATATGAAACTTATATCCACCAAATGTATAAATGAAATTGTTTTAAAAATGTCTACTAAACCTTATAATGTTTTTTACTATGAATCTACGCATATGTATGTTTCTTTATACTCTGGATGTTAATTTCAAATAAATCTGTAACAAATGTTTTTATGTAATAATATATCAAAAATAAGGAACTTTTCTCCCCAGGTCTCTGCTGAAAATGAGCCTTTGGCTCAGCCAGACCAACCTGGTCAACAAATGTAAAATAAAAAAATAAAAATAAAATAAATAAATTTCATTCTTTGTCAGTTACAACAACTTTATAGCTTTTATCAGTTTTTTTCTATCAAACTCCATGTTATACACAATCCCCGGGATTCATGAACGCTGCGCCAGGCGGACGCATAGCGTAGGCATTACAACACCAAATATGGCCGCCGAGAGATTCAGGTACGATCCAATTCCACGTGCACTACCGGCGTGCACCGGATCTGCGCCGCCTCCGGCGTAGGTATGCTAAACACCCCATGTGCGGTGTTGCACCATGCAAATGAAGGCATATAGCGATCCACGAAGTGGCGCAGGCGTAGCATAAGGGCACGGCAATGTAAACCAAAAAAAAAAGGTTTACATTTACCCAAACATAACATAGGAGTAACGGAAGGCTGTCAACGTCAGGTATCACACTGTTGCCATATGCCAATGGCGAAAGACACAGAGAATGTCAAAAGAAAACATGCACAACATGTAAATAATAACATAAATGGTATGTCCACAGAAACTCACAGCAGAACCCCAGGACATGTCTGCGGAAGGTGCTAAACAATGAAATAATATGACAATGTCATAAAACAGCAGTGTAATACACATCAGCTTCACAGCCACAATACACCATGGTATGCATGGAAAGCCACATCCATGGTGCAAGGGTTGCCAAGGAGTCGCGGCAGTGTTCGGCGCGGTAACTATGAATTAGTAGTCAATTGCATGCAAATGAGGCAGATAATACTGAATCGCAAAACCCCCGCCGGCGTAAGGCTGTACCAAACGGCGCAGCAGTAATACACCGAGGAGTGGCTCAGAGAGAATACATGTCACCTGCAGAGGGGTGCGCCACTGTAGGAGGAAGCACATTGGAGCTCAGCAAACCTGGGCTGTACATTGCACATCACAGCTGCAGGACCGGCATGTGGGGAAATAGTTGAGCTGAGAGCACACAATGCGCGCAGAGGTGCATGTGCACGAGGATGACTACGTTCCCTTAACCCAGTCATGTGACGCTCGCCCCACAAATAACATCGGATACAGGAAGGTGATGTTGAGAATATGAGGAAATGCGGAAGCAGTGTAATTGGAGTAGTAATGAGCAATCAACAGTAATCAACCCACGAAGGCCAATCGGCGGCAGCTGACAACTCTGCATGCAGAAACCTGCAAAACGGGATAGGGGAGGCATATGAATGCAAAGAAAGTAGGGGAGGTAGCAGATTGCAAAGAGTGAAGACCTGACACAGCAGAGCCAAGTAGACAGGCAGCATAACGGCGGCGGCACACAAAACGCACGATATGCCACATCCCAGAAACTACACATGACAGGGCTCTGCAGGATGCATGCCAGGAAATAGTAGGTGCAACGTGCAGAAACAGTAAGGTAAGGTCGAAAGCTAATCCATTGCAGGCAAGAGTAATGCAACACCAAAGGCAACAGCGTTGCAGTGCCAACGGTAAAACACGGAAGATAATCCCCAGATACAGCCGCACAGACACACCCTATGACATCACCGGGTGTACAGCACAACAGTATAAAGTGTGAATGCACACAACACACAGCTGTGTATTCCCAAACGCCGCACCATAGGTGTAAACACACGGGGAGCTTTTAAAATGTACATGTTGGGTGCTGCCGTGGCCGTGATCCATCAGCATGTGTTAGAGACAGACGGAGTTGTGGAGGAGGGTGCCGACAACTACCGTAGGCCTCAGAGGAGAAGGAGAGTGTTCAGACCAAGGGTAACCTACCAGGGGCTACAAGACCTGGAGATAGTAGAGCGTTACAGGGTGGATAGGGACACGTTACAGCAAATAGTGGAGCTGTGCCGGCCATGCCTGAGAACAAGAAACAACAGAGGGGAGCCCATCCCAGTGGACACAAAAGTATGTGTAAGCTTGCGAATACTGGCCACAGGTACCTTTCAAAGGCCAACTGGGGATATAATGGGCATCTCACAGGCATCAGCATCCAGGGTACTACACCAGTTTCTGGATGCCATGTTACCACATGCCAATGAGCATATATACTTCCCCAGATCTCAGGAGGAGTTGGCTAGCAATAAGTGCCACTTCCACCGTGTGGCACAATACCCGGAGGTACTGGGTGCGATAGACTGTACGCACATACAAATCAAGTCACCACCTGGGGAGCAGGGTAGACGCTACATAAACCACAAGGGATTCCCCTCCATCAATTGCCAGGTCATGTGCAATGCGCAGGGCATTATCATGGATGTGTGTGCTGGCAGCCCTGGAAGCTACCACGACTCCCATATCTGGCATGCCTCACAGCTGTACCAGGTATTCGCCAGGGGGGACATCCCACAAGGCCACCTTGTGGGGGATGCTGGCTATGCACTGGAGCCGTGGATGATGACTCCCATCAGAAATGCACACACACACACACACATGCAAGAACGCCATAATGAGGCACACGCACAAACCAGAATAATCATAGAGCGTGTGTTTGGGATGCTGAAATCACGGTTCCGGTGCTTGGATACATCTGGTGGAGCCCTGCAGTACTCTCCAGGCACATGTGCCCACATATTCATAGTATGTGCCATGCTACATAATATGATCCTGCGGAAGCAGCTGCTGCAGGGACATAATGGTGAAGGGCCACAAAGCCCACCACAACTGCCAAGGCCAGTCCAGGCACAGAGGGTTCAGGACCATGAACACACTGTGCCAGCCCCAGTAGGCAGACGGAGGCGTACCCAATATGCCTATGCCCTGTCAAAGAGGGAACGTATAGCACATACTCTGACAGCATAGGCCCCATGGACTGACACCTCCCTACCTGCACACACACAGTGAAATGGACGGCACACAAACATGGCCACCCGTAAAGTGTACCGTATGGGTGGCCCCATGTGTGACTCCAACATAGGCAGCACCCAAACACTGTACACCCAACAGCCAGCGGAGCATGGAACGCCAACACCTGAACCGTACGCGGGTCCTACAGCAGACGGTGTTGCTGTATGCTGCCACGTTCGCCGCAAGGTGTATACATATAGACATGTAGATATGTGCATATACAGATATGTAGATAGATATAATTACATATATAGAAATATATGTACACATATACATATAAGTACAACAGGTAAGACAGGGAATCAGAGGGATGTAAGGTGACAGAGAAGTAACACGCGATATCTGTACATAGTATACATAGTGAAAGACAACCTGAGCATCCGGGAGGTTTAACAGAAGAGGAAACCACCACCCATGGAAAGGTCAACATACCGAAATGCATAACCACGAGTCGGAATGATCGCCAGGCCACAGTACAGTAACAGTACATGCGCGGGTAATACTATGATGATATGAGGGGGGAGGTAGACACTGCCGCCGGTGATGTGGCCCACGCAGGTACTGTGTGCAACCGTCCCTGTGACTGCCGCAGTATGTGTATGTGTGCGGTGAGGGTGCCGTGTGTTTTGCTGTGCGAGTGTAATGTGTGTGCCTCTGTAAAATGTGTATGTTGGTGCCATGTTAGAGGCGGAGTGGAATAACATGTGTAGGCATACAGTACACCAGCCACAGGCATATGTACACCAATAGTCCCAAAGTAGTACTGAGAGCCCCACCCTGGCTAGGCGTGTGGCGACGTATAACGATGCAAAGTGAAAATGTCCCAGAATGTACCACAGGAATATACCCCACATGAAATGGAAAGGACGTATGTACTAATCATGACCATATGTATGACACCGATATGCTAATTGCAAAATGATACGTCGGCAAAGTTACACAGCAATAGGTATGTACCGTGGAAATACGCATGTGCTACCCCGGTAATGACTGTGGCCACGTATAGGCCCGTAAACACCGCTGTGTGTTCTACAAGTGTCAAACAAGCAATCGCCACCTGAATAGGTGGCACCACTGGCAAACAGGCCATCTCAAGTACAGGACCACAATGACTGTAAATATCTGGGACAGAATGACAAGGGATAGTCGTCACGTACAAACAACCGCAGATATACCACCGATGTGACGGAAGAATACATGCAGGAAGCACACACGCAGGCGATACCAACACCACGTGACAACAACACAACCTACACTCCCAGAACAACAGACAATTAACTGTCAACTCCCCAGGCAGGGATGGAGCACACAGACAAGCATACAGTGTATATAGAGATGCAAGGCCCACAACCCGTATCCGTCACCTACAACCTCCGATATTCCCCACCGCACATATCAAAGGGATACAAGCCGTAATAGCAGCACAAACATACAGGCAGTCAATGACAGCTGCATAACCGCAACATCTTGCGTGGGAAACACTATCAACAGCGGATGCATACTTGCATCCATTGTTTAAAAGAATACAACAGCTATGTTACACATCCGAATGCAAAACACCATCAACAGACACCGTCAGGACAGGGACACTCACATGTCGAACATAATACCATACCCAACACACACAATCCACGGCTAACACCACTGCGAAATGTACCTGTCGCCACACATAGCGGCTGCAGTTACACATAACATAACACAATACAGACCATCTCCACGAAGGTAGGGCAAATAGCCAACGCCCAGGTGAGGAATGCAACCATACCCTAGTTACGACGCATAATGTACGAATGGAGTAGATGCACAGGTGATATGCGCACAAGTACACACTGAGAAACAGCTATTGGTGTGATGAACCCACATGTTGCAGGTATCGACGGATATAAGGATGACTCCCAGGATATTCAAACCGTATGCTCATACCGAACCAGTACTCTACAACAGAAAGAGTAACAAATAGGAATACCGAAACACGCAACGAAAAACGGAACGAAACACTGACAAGGTATGTAGAACCCACGATATGTACGGGTGTGTAACGCATGATGTGTATGACGAAGCTGTACTGTATGTGAATGGTGTTTGTAAGTAATGATACTTGTCCATAATGCAGAGAGTGGTGAAAGGTGGTTATGTAGTGCTATCCTGCTGAGCATACCAACGACTGCGGACACCGTGTGCACAGCAGTGGGACATCATGTACACAGCTGGGATAACACAAGGGCTGCCACAGGGGGGCATAACAGAGAACAATGCCACACCACACCGATGCTGGCAGTGGATGTCCAACAAGGAAGTGCCATAGCAGGGGATAGGACATGTATGTATACTGTCACAGCACACATGTGTATGGGCATATACCGTCGATGTCATACGTAATGCGCCCGGCGTGCACGTATGCCTTGCAGTAGGGGATACTATGTCAACTATGTGTAATGTAAAGCTGTCATGGTGGATATGACAGACATCATACACAGTATCACAGGCATATCATGCATAATGGAGTTATTGCCTATTGGTATGTACAATAACTGGATACATATGGCCTGTAGATATGGGACAGAGTAGTAGCATAATAGCCATCCGAAATGGAAGGAACACCAAGTAACCATGGCCAAACGATCTGTAGCAGGTGCAATGTGGGCAACAATGAAGTCCGGCAGGTCCATGTGTAAACACATGTGCAGTGTACACAGTAGTGTCACCTCCCCATGGTAGTGTCCAGTGAACAGCAGAGGTGGGTGTCAACTGCATGTCTACACAGTACTGCTGCTGTGGTGGTACCATGACTACGTGTCACTCAAACAGCAAGGGAGCTATCACATGAACAGTGCCACTGTGTGTCCCTGTGGGATGTGCACAGGACCTATGTTCCACAGCATGGTGTGTGTTGTGTCTGCGGAAGTAACACAGAAGCCCAGCCCATGCAATGTGGCATGTGTGCACATATCCATGAGTGGTCCGTTCACACTGCCCACTGCAATTGCCATGTATGAGTACTACATGCATCAGTAATGCGGAGGACATGGTCCATGTCAGAGCAGAAGACACCCCTGTGTATGTGGTATGCATATGTGTACAGATGTGTTTTCCGTCTGTCAGCTGCATATGTAAACTGTCTGAGCCTGGTACACATCATGGCATAACAATGCTGTGCCATGTAAAGTCGTAGCCATTGTGGAAGGTACACCATGAATGTGGTATTGTAACCTTGCCCGTGTGTAGATGTGTGTATGCCACAGGTACAATGGCTACCTATGTACCAGCATCACACACAGTACAGATAGGTGTGGCCCTGCAGATGTGTACCCATGCCACAGTGGAATACGG
This sequence comes from Protopterus annectens, assembly GCF_019279795.1. NCBI lineage: Eukaryota > Metazoa > Chordata > Ceratodontiformes > Protopteridae > Protopterus > Protopterus annectens. The sequence goes on from NC_056737.1 coordinate 130,473,614, forward strand.
TAACCACAGCACCATGTGGGGCATTTGTGTGTACAGCAACCATGTACAATTTGATATGCATGTATGGGGACAGTATCCATGTGATACTCAGTGGATGAATGTTGCTATGCAAAGGTGATGTGCATGCACCATGTGTCATGCATCCTGATGCCATGACACCCACATGATGTATCTGCCACACCGACACCCGTATGGTTGTTATCAGTATGAGCTGGTGGAGCTATAATGGTGCCAGGTATGTAGATGTGGGATATCTAGGCATGGACAGTACTCTGTGACAGCATGTTGTGTATGTAAGCAAATAGTGAACATGAGGGGCCCCATGACTGAGGACTGTGTAATGCCATATGTACCTGACATGTAGTAGGTAGCATGATATGCTTGCACCACTGTGTGTCTTGTCCAGGAGTCATATAGCCTAACATCCTGAGACACAGGGTATGATGTGCAGGTGGATGTGTACGTTGCCAATACCAGAACGTGGAATGGTGCTGAAGGGCAATGTGAGGACAATGTCTGATCTGTTGCCCTCTGTACCACACCAACCACCCATGCAATGGTATGACAGGTGGCCAGCATGTGTATGTGGCGTGCTGTGGCACACAGAAGCCCAACAAGGGTGCCAGTAAAGGCATGGAGGTCATCAATGAGTGCGTGAAGCACGTTTGTGAGGATGTGCCCCAGTGCCATACAGAATGGTCCAGTCATGGGTGTACGAATGCAGTCCCACACGTGCAATGCGGTGCCACCCATGTGTAGTGCGATAGATGCGGCAGTGTGACGGTCAAGGTACACAATGTCCGACAACAGGCTACCAGTGAATTCAGTGGGCTGGTGTGGAGACACATACCAAACAGGTTGGCGGGACATAACAGCTAGGGAGATCGGAAGGTGACATTGGGACAGTGTCTTAGGACATAACGTGTGCAATACAGTACCATGTATGTGTCCACAGGGACACTACAATGTCCATGTATGGATTTCAACCCTGTAGTGAGTGAGAGTGTGTATTGTTGGTAAGTACACCATTGCCTGGCATGTTGCCAACATTATCTCAGTCTGCAATGCCTGGGTGACTGTTGTGCGCGACATCGAATGTGGATGTAGGCAAACAACACAGACATACCACCACACTGCCTGAGGACCCACACTGCAATGTGCAGCAGTCATGTGTAGGTAGCTAGCCTTGGAGCACGTGATGGACCACGAGGACCCACCATGGCTGTCAAGTGATGCACCCCACACATGTGAATATACACCACCGTGCAACAGCCTGCACATGTGCCCATACAGCAGATGTGCATGGAACATGACCACCACCGTGGCGTCTGTGAAAAGGCCAGTACCGCCATGTCTCTGTGTGGAATAGCATGGTCCCTACCATTGCGTACATGCTACGGAAGTGCACTATGGTATGTGTCAGCATAGTTATGTACACTGTCCATCTGCCGGGGTGCCATGCCATTAACAACCCCTGTCAGCAGACGCCAGTAGTACTGGCTGTAGAACACATGTTCCATGTATGCTGCGATGGGTGTGTGTCCAGGGTGTGGCTAGCAGGGCCGTGAAGCATATATGTTCATCTACCAAAGGGGGGATAACCCCAGGTTTAACACACAAGACACATGGAGGTATTGTGCATGCTGAGGGTAGTGTAGGTATGGTATGTGTTGTGTAATGTGTCACCCAGCTAGGTGGAGTGCATGCCTCAAGCATGTGTGGGTACATGGGTGTCCATTCTAGGGAAGTGTGGGTTGCTGTCAGCACATGGCAGTATCAGCTGTCTGAGGCCCAATGTACAGTATGACAACACAGACAGCATGTAACCTGTGGTGTACAATGTAAGCTCTGTTGCGTGTTACAATGTGTCTAGCGGTCACAAACATGGGTATCTGAACATGGAGCAACTATGATGCATTGTGTTCGGCAAATATCCAGTATGTGTGCAAAACACTGTGTGATGTGGGATCCCCTCACCTGTGTGTGTTGCAGTCCAGGTAAGTGCCTGGGAGGTATGATCCGTATACAATCTGTACTTGCAGGTGTGCTGTGCAGAGCATGGAGGCAGGTCACAGGCACTGCAGATAAATGTGAGTGGTGCACTAGTGTGTGTGCCTTGCTTGTGTGCAGCACAGTGGAAGGTGCAAGCATTGTCCCACATGACCCCATGCCGTGCCTGCCTGTTACAGCCCTGCTGGAGACAGTCATGTGACACCACCACAGAGGCAGTATAGCATGTGAAGATGTACATGTGTGCTCCACACCCCAGGCAGATGTCCGCAGGTCATGTGTGCCACAGCAGTGTGGTTGACCAGGACTGTCATAGTGGTCAGATACCACATGCCTGTATAAGTACAGTATGAGCATAGTCAACAGTTGCAGTGACAGAGTAGGTCAATGTACAGTGTCCCTGTGTTCAGACCACTGCCTACTGTACACTTGGCTAGACACACACACAGAGGGTGAATATACCGGTAAGCCATCACATGTCCCAGTAAACGTAGCCTGTGTAATGCCATCACCGGGCGGTCACAATAACATGTTGTATGACAGATATGTTGTACCATGTGATGTGTCATGTGTGCATATGTTGAGTTGCACAGCCGTTCACACGTCCGCAACATATCAGTGCATGATGCCTAGTGTAACATGATGTGTGGAACTGCACTGTGATCCACAACAGGGTCATCTGAGACAGGTGTGTTGTGAATGGTGTAACCCATGGTTCCACGGGATATACACTGGTGCTGTTGGCTGCCATGCTGGGGGCCACCAGTGGTGCCTGCAGTGGTCATACAGACATACTGCACACATTGTTCTGGCAGGAATGTCCATTGTTGTAGATGATGTGTTACTACGTGAAGGTAGGTGTGTGTTGTGAATGTTACCCATCCAGATGTGACCATCAGGTGCAGTCATGGTTGTCAACAGCATCACACCCATCCACAGCTGTCAGAACCCTGTCCCCAGAATGGGTGTCAGCCGCCCTCGTACTGTGTGACCTATGTGCAGATGGCGGAACACCTCCTACTGGCTGGCTAACAGTGTCATCTAGGAAGGCTATGTGATGGCTGGAATACGCTGTTATAATGTATAATGCTGGTATCCCAATGAAGTACATGGAATCACACACAGTAAGCCATGGCTGGCATGTAAACCATGTACAACAATGACTGTGTGACAGACACAAACAATGCGGAGCCATGTTGAACATGCACCCATGAGAACACCAAATGAGGTATGTTGCACATATCGATGTACAACTGTCAGCTATGGGCACAGCATGGATGCAGACGCATATCCCCCACAGGCAGTACCACGCCATGTAGGTAGGGGGGCATTGCACGACTACATGTGACAGTTGCTGTACCGCCACATGTACTGCATATCCATCATGTAGGGGTAGCAGTGGTAAGTGACTGTTGGACATGCCTGTACATATGACCATGTCCCACAGGATATGTGTTACGTGTGTACAACACGTGTTGTACCATCATCAAGCTGTGAAGTGTATGGCTGCCAGTGTACCTGTGTGACATGTTCTGCAATGGGTGCAAAGGTACGCAGTAGTGCATTGCATGCCCACATGCCCCACACAGGTGCATAGCCTGAACATACAATACAAAGAGGGTGTTGGATCATAGCAACCCACAAGAGGAGATGGGTATGGGTGGCAACCCACTACCACCTGTCCGGGTAAGGTGTGCATGTCCATGACACAGTAGCACCCGAGAAGCTAGCAGTACAGCAGTGCAGGGTGGCATGCATATATGTTCACTAATACCCCTGTGTGTCCCACCACTGGCCTGTGGACAGACAGACACCAACACAATGTGCAGCATTGACATGTGCACAGCACATCACCACTGGCTACTGTAGAACAGGCTTACTGTGTAGACATGTGCACAGAATGTCTGCGCCAGCCACACTCAAACACGTTATGTGTTGAACCCCACCATTATTGTAGCCCATGCCACAGACAGATGTTCACGCATCTGTGTATGTACGTCTGGGAATGTCCCTGGCCTAGCAGTATAGCTGTGTCAGTGTTGCGAACAACATACTGAATGGGCTGTGTGTGTGAGGTGTGCATCATATGTGTATGGTCCGATGGATGATACCATCAGTGCCCCTGCTATGTGAACATCCCTGTCCCCATACATGGATACCTATGCTGTGCCCAACACCATGGTCCCTGTGGGAGGGATGGCGCTGTGTGGTGCACCAGCTGACATGTGGGTGGCAGCAGGCACTGGATGTAGACATATATGGTACCCATGTCAGGCCAGGCAACCATCCATGTGCACGGGATAGCAGTGTGTGGGTGCATACAGCACTGTGTTGAACAATATCACAGCACATAGCACCTGTCAGGGGTAATGTGTATGCATGGATGTGCAATACCAGCATGCACCATACACACCCCCACCAAGCAGCATGCTGCCTACCTTGCAGAAGGCCATTGTCCACACCATGATGATAGACATGTGTAATGTCCATATACACATAGCAATGACATATGGAATGGACAGCCACCCTGCCAATATCAGTACCCCCCCAGGTGGGACACATCCCTGTGCCATGTATGTGACATACCCTGCCATACCATGCAGCCCTGCCCAGCAAGGCTGCACGTGCTATCACAGTCATACATGGTGCGATGGACAAATGGCACTTGCACTATCAACCGTCCAGAGCAGTAATGTGGCACTGATGCACCCTGTGGTGTCACAGGTGCTGTGTGTTGGTGTGTACAACGTGCGCGCGCACATGCTATGCATGACCTTCCCTGCTAATGTCATATGGTTACACAATGTCCCATGTGTATCACATGTGCAATACAAGTGAGCCGTGGCAGGTTGTCCAACACCCATACAGTGCTGTGTAGATGTACATGGCACAACACATGCATGTACAGGTGTCCATGTGTATGTGTGCAGTGCCACCGCTGATGTTCATAATGGCTGCGTACGTGATGCCTAGTGACATATACACAGCATCCAGGTGAACAGTAGAACTGTGTGCACATTGGGACACGTGCCAACTGGTATGAACACAGGTGCAGGCAGGAACACATGTCCACAGCAGGTTACCATCAACATGGTGTGTGTACAGTGTGATGAGTTGACACACAGATATGATATGATACCCACTGCTTAATGGTGTGACGGCAACACGTCAGCTGTGTCAGTGCCATGATGCATCGCAGAGATTACTGTGCAGATGCCGTACATGTCATAGCAATGTATGTCCAGCGGTATGCCAGTACATCAGTGTAAATGTGACCTGTCACCATCATTATGTCTTACAGATAATGCCACGTTCCCGGCTGCCAGCCTTCAGCTGCCAGGAGAATGACATAATCATACTGTTGCTCCATGACAACTATGACCTGCTATTTAGCCATGTTCCACAGCAAGCACAGCAGTGGGATGACCTGTGGCAGGATATGCGCAGGAGGGTGAACAACGTGGGTGGCAACAACCGCACCTACCAGCAGATACGCCGACACTGCACAGACCTAATACGGCACGCGAAACAGCGTGCCGCCGCAATTGCCAGAGAACAAGGTGGGACAGGTGGTGGGCCACCAACCCAGCACCCACTCACACACACGGAGGAGCTCCTGGCCAGTCTGGGGACACCCAGGGAACATCATGCAGAAACACTCGCTGCCATCGTGGAAGTGGGTGTCTCCCAACCAACGAGCCTGGAGCTGCCTGGTAAGTCAGTCTTGCATGTGTGTATCATAACTGACGTAGGTGTGGGTGTCACAGTACACCACATAATGTACCAACACATGCCAGGTATATGGCCACATAAGCTGCATACTACAGTATGCTACGTTGTGTTTGCAGACATGTGCATAACACATGCTACCACACAGATACATGATGTGACATGCACAGTGCTTACTGTGGCTACAGTAATGGATAATGTGTATACTGTTGTGTCACCCCTATACAGGTACCTCTGGCATGTCGCACAGCCATGGGTCCGTCGCAGGTGAGACTGTTGCTAGTAACAGGCATGTTACAGTGTATAAATATTCGCCATGTGGCCAGGTATGACATGCACACCTGGGTCTGCTCCCGTCACGGTATACAGGTTGCACCACCTGACACACACGCCACCCATGTACAGTAGATACAACCGTTAGTATACACTGGCATGACACCACATAACCCATCGGTGTGATATGTGCAGTCAGCTATGCATACAATGGTGGAGGTGTCCTACAATGGCTGCATATGTAGTATGCATCGGAATGCCATTTGCGGTATGCACACAGTACCACATAGTGAGCTGTGATTTGGCCAGCACACAGGTGTTACCAATGTGACCTATGCCCCTGCATTGTGTGCACGTTGTGACATGGCACATGACATGTCCCATGCACGTGGTGTTCTGTCTGCAACATTGTCACACCATGACATGACCTACGCCCAACATAGCAGACATCCACACTGTTCGTAGCCTCGGATTGTGACACCTCAGACTAGTATGGGTGTATGTCACATGGGCCACCACAGGGATGTGTACATGATGCCCATCACACACAGTTGTCCATGACCCAGTCAAACATGGCCATGGGTGATACCCACAGGCATGTTGCCACACAGTACATCTGGAGTGGGTAGTCACCGTTGCACTTTGTCCACACATAGTGCGATCCTAGCTGTAGTGGACCACCTGTACATCTGATGTGGTACTCCAGACAACTGCAATGCCTGTCTGCAGCCACTGGAGGTGCCACCAATGTCTACCATATACGTGCTGTGGAACAGCATGACTGTGTTGCAGACATGGCAATGCAATGCGTCCATGTTACGCATCGCACAGAAACATACCTGTGTCTTGCTGCCATGCAGTGGCACAGTGCCTGTACTCCCCACTGTATAGCTATGTACACAGCTCACACCAACCACACCTGCACAGACATCTTTGTTACACATGCATTCTATCTGTAGCCTGTACACATAACACTGCACTGTGACGTCCAGTTTGATGTGGTGCATGTGGTGGGACACCATTGTCACATGTCCACATGTTATCGCACATGTTGGCGGAGTACATGACAAAGTGACGCCAGCCATGTGTACTGTTAACCTGCCTGTGGCCACACGGTGTATCACGGTGATGCATGCAAACTACCATGAATGTGTGTACTGCATGCCTACTGAAATGACACCTGCTTGATGTAGTGTGCACCCCAGGGCAGTATGCATACTACCACTATTAATGTCTGGCCTGCATTCACTGAGCTGTGGTGTGGGAATGCTGCATGCCATCTGCAATATCACATGCATGATGTGTCTGCATGTGTGTGTGTCTGTGTGTGTGTCAGCGTGTGTGTGTCTCTGCATGTGTGTGTCTGCGTGTGTGTGTGTCTGTGT